>NC_061115.1:215242762-215283349 GCF_002878395.1 Capsicum annuum | reverse complement strand
TTGACGTTGTGTTTGATCATGAATGGAACTTGGAGTTATTTTTGAATGTTTGTGAGAGAAGTAAGTACGCATTTGGCCATAAATATTTTTCACAATATTTTGTAAGACGTTTCATTTTATTTCGAAATACTTGTTTGGTCATGAAAATCAAATATGTATTTCGAAATACGTTTCATAATTTTTGAATTTATGAAAAAAAAATTGAATTCAAGTTTTTATCACTTTATGAAAAAGTACATCGAAATTCTAAAATATTTTTAAAAATACTATGGCCAAACACAATTTCAATTCTATTTTCAACTTCAAAAATATCAAATAATTAAAGTGAATATATTTTTGATTTTCATGGCCAAACGGGTTCTAAGAGTGAAAAAGGTTTACTTTGTTTGCACTTTGCTAAATACAACCCTAAATTGTATTTGAAATTCTCATAATTAAACATCAAATTAAAATTATATTTAAAATAGAGTAGAAAAAATTTTGAGAAAAAGGAAAAAATTATTATGATCAAATAGACACTTGACAAAGAATTAATTATTAGGAACTAAAATTTCTGTAAATATTGCAATATTTCAACAAGAAAATTTTGAAAAAAATAATATAAAGGTGGGAAGATGAAAAATAGTTACAAATAATAGGTTGCACAAAGAAATTATATTTAATTTTGGTGGCATTGATATAAAATTTGAAGAATAAAAAAAAGATGAAAAATGGTGAAGGTGTCACAAAGGTAAAGAGGTAAAGAAGGCTGGTGCCCCCAAAAGTCACATGTCAATCAACTAATAGGGCCTCATATAACTTTTGTTGGTGGTATGAGATTCAAAATAAAATTTTTCTGTAAATACCACATATTCTTGTTATATTCTTTTGAATTTTGACAATGATAGAGTATTGTTTGGCATCTCTCGTAAATTGGACCAAATCCTTTGTCAGGCTAAAGATCTATCTTAGTAACTTTTGCCACGTTTCCACATATTAAAGGTCTGGTTTTCAATATCAGCAAATCTTGTGCCACATAATTGATTGTGATCATGATTTCTCTTGACTATACGCTTTATTTGAGGAAAAGAATGACTTTCAAAAAAAATAATAAATAATACATAAATAATTTTTATAAATTTTTGAAATTATAATCTCGAATCAATTATTTATTAGCTCAACTCAATATTTAGTCCAGAATAATCTATGAGAAATTGTCAAAATATTTAGATAATTTTATGTGATATGTTACATACAAGTCATAATAAAAGAAAACTAATAATTTTTTTGGGTATTAAACGATTATGAAAGAACAAATAAAACAATCAAATTAATTAAGAATTAAACTAGTTGGGGTTTGATAAGTTTTTTAGCCTATTTCTATTCAAGTAATTTTTGAGCGGGTTAGTAACCTAGTTCAGTGACGTGTCACATTCGAGTGCCGTGGAAGTGAGACTAGATACACAGTTGATACCCAAGAGAGACAAGTTCAAATATCTTGGATCTATCGTTCAGGGCAAATGGGGAGATCAATGATGATGTCACACATTATATTAGTGCAGATGGTATCATGGAGGCTCGTCTCGGGAGTCCTATGTGATAAGAATGTACTACCAAAAACTTAAAACGGAAGTTCTATAGAAGGTGGTTAGATCGACGTACTATATTGTATAAAGTAAAGTGCTGACCAGTTAAAGACTCGCAATATATTAATAGTGTATGTGTTATACTATCGCACACGTGCAATACATATAAATACATATCTATACATATAATGTAAATACACATAAATGATATATATACATTATATTCAATTGAGTAGATGTGGAAACAACCTTTTACAGAAATGTAAGGTAAGACTGCGTATAATAAACATTTTTGATTCAGCCTTATCCCAGTCCCTACGTATAACGAAAACTTTGATACACCAAACTGCTCTTTTTGTAAGTCTCGATGGATAGAATGAAATGTATATAAATAAACTCACATACTACTCCCTTCGGTTTGTATTAGTGACCTTCTTTCTAAAAATATTTGTTTTAATTTAATTGCCTAAATTCTAAAATCAAGAGTACTTTATACATATGTTTCTCATTTCACCCTTGATAGAAATACTAAATACATCCACAGTTTTTAAAATTATTTAATAGTACATAAATGATCTCAATTCTCAAAACCAAAATTAAATGATTATTACTAGTTTCAATTATAAACACTCAATAATCTCTTAATGCATGTGGTGGAGTAATATATACCAATTTTTAATGTTTAATCATTACATTAATTATTGGACTTTAAAAAACATATAAAGATAAATATGTAAAATATATTTTTATTTATTAATTTTTTAATTGATATGGTAAATTCATAGGGATTAACTAATTCGAAACAGAAAGAGTTATTATTTGTTTATAAACAAAAATGGAGAGAAAATAATTCTCTTACTAAAATGAAATTTGACAAATATTGCTTCTAACTTGTCACTTTCCAATTTATGATCCAAGAATATTGTAACACCATGGGTCCACTAAATTGCTTGATGGATTTTATAGCCATATAAACTCAAAGGGGGTATCCTGCAACTTTTTTTATGGCAAAAACAATAGTAAAAAGTTCCTGCAAAAACAGTCACTCTCTCACTTTTAAATCGATTGACCTGTTTTGATTTGACATAAAATTTTAAAAAATAAAAAAATAAATTTTATAATTTTAAATTAAAGATATATCAAATATTATGATCTTAAATATATTATGCAGCATGTTGAAATTTTAATATCATGATTTTAAACATATCATGCAGCATGTTGGAATTAAATAATTGTTAAAAAAAATTATTTCTTTTGAAATTAATTAAAAAAATAGGTCAAATAAATTAAAACGGATTAAGTAATTCTAAGGTTACCAAAGGGAGAAAAGAAATGGCTGGGGATGAAAAAGCTATTATTCTCTCTTTCCTCATATGTACATCTCAGTCCATGCACTCTGAGAAGGAAAAAAAAAAGGGTACCATTTGCACCTTTTTTCCCATTAATATTTAAAAAAATTATTGAATTGATTTCTCATATAATTACTTATTAATATGATAGTTTCTATCTCAACATGTTAATTTCTTCATATATTTTTAAATGTGATGATGTTCTATTTCCATTTTGAATTATACATGAAAAGGTTGAGACACATTCAAACTTTAAGAGGGTTCCATTACCCTTGAACTAATAAAATCGTATTTTTGACAACCTTAGTGTCTACGTGGCACAACATACTAAAGGGTCCACGTAAGCACACGTGTGTGCCACGTATATGCCACGTAGATACTAAGGTTGTCAAAAATACGATTTTAATTAGTCCAGGGGTAATAGGACTCTCCTAAAGTTCGGGTGTGTCTCAGCCTTTTCGCGTATAGTTCAAGGTGGAAATAGAACATTTTTCATTTTTAAATAATTGACTCTGATTCACTCAATACTTTCTTAAGAAAATATTTATTAGAAATTTATTTTATTAAATTATTCTTATTAATTGTGTTTTAAAAATATAAATTTGAGTAAATATATATTTAGTCATTTAATGATAAGAATGGTATTGAAAGAACACAATAAAATGCTCTTGATTTTATAACAGTGACAACTAAATTAATTAATTTTTTTTTTAGAAAACTATTTTGAAACTTAAGAAGTTCTTATTTTTGTTGAAGAAAATTAGATTGAAATCAATAAGAAAGACAACTTTTTGAGATAATAAATAATTAATTGAGTGATTATATAAAAAATCAATCCTATTAATGTCATATTCAATTAGCTTTCTGACATAAAAATAGTGGTGGAAATACATCGTCTAAGGGAAGGAATATCATCAACTTTCTAAATTGAATGCTTCTTTGATAGAGCTTCAAGTTCCATGAAAACTAGATATATATTTGAGAGAAAAGAAAAGACTATTTATTTTTATTAAGACTAAATAAACGTTTAAATTTGAAAATACATTTGAATGCTTAAAATATTGTCTTTAAATTTAAATACTGAATAATTAAAATTAATGCGCGTAACTTATTTATCTATAAACATAATCAATATACAATATGAATAACTAATTAATCAAATCTTAAAAAAAATATTAATTTAATAAAATAAAATTATTATTTAATTAAAAAGTGAAGCATCTATATTTGCTAGTGATGATGAAGATGGTTTGTAATGGTGATATTGGTGATAGTAGTTGGTCTTAGTGAACAGAAATGAAGGTGGATGTGGTTGGTATTGTAGCGACTGTCATGAGAATGATGATTGGTAGTGCTAGTGGTTGTGATGTGAAGTTGGTTGATGTTAGTAGTTGGAGGTGTTGATCGTGGTGGTTGAAAAATATGTGCATGGTGGTGGATGATGTGCTGATAGTAGTTGGAGACGGTGTTAATTGTGATGGTGAATATGGTTGTCAGTAGGGATAGACTGTAGCAATGGTAGTAGCTAATAGTGGTGGTAGATGTGACAGTGAGGTGGCTGCACCGGTGTCAACGGTGGTGATGATGACCAAAGAATATGTGAAGGTTGAAGACGTATTAGTGGTAGTTGAAGGTGGTCCTTATTATGATGGTGGAGTTGGTAGTAGAGATTGACTGGTAGTGGTTGATAGTAGTTGCATCATTGGTGATTACGATGACAGTGGATATTATTATAATAATAGAGGTGGTAAGTGTGGTAGCGACTGATAGTAATGGTTGGTAGCAATGTTGGTTGTTAGTGGTGGTTGTGATGGTAGAGGTGGTTAATTGACGGCGATGGGTGGAGGTTGATGATTGTCATAGTGGTTGACAGTGGTGGTGGTGACAGTAGTGGTTAGTGGCAGTGACCGATGATTGTAGATAGAGTGGTGGTGGATGTTATCTCACATAAAAATATCTTTTAATGATATTAAGACTTGATTTCATATCTTAATTAATGGTTAAAACCTATTTAAATCTATTAAAAATTTGAATCTTAATAAAAACAAATGTACTCATGGTTTAAGGTCTGAACCATTCAAATTCAGACCTCCACTAAATACAAACAAATGAGACGAATCATTTTTGAATTAAGAGAAATTGTGACTTAAACCCTCTTCCTACGATAAAAATTATAAAACCTTTGTTATAACCTCGTTTAAGTGCATGGGCAGGCCTACACTATTTTTGGGGTGCTCCGACACCCAGTAAACTCGACGCGGAATAGGTATAATTACATAATAAATATACAAAAATAGATATAAAAGATGTAAAAGTATCCACTAAACCAAAAAGTTGGCTAGGTGCACTGGTATTTAGATTGATCTTAAGGTTCTCTATTGGAAGGGGCATTTTGGGTTAAAATCTTGTTAAGGTAATATTTTACCTTTTCAGCTTTTTAATTTTTTAAGCACCCACAATCCTTAAATCTTGGTCCGTCAGTGCTTAATTGTTTAATTACCATAGTAAAATTATATTGAATACTAGTTGTGAAACGCCTATGCAAGGCATGAGTTCAATAATATGAAATTAGAAATATTTTTTTAAAAGTATAATGTCAATTCCATTAGTAACACGATCTGTAAATGAAAGTAATATTTTCTTCGTATTAATTTATGTGGTATCTTTCAAATTTTGTGATCAATCAAGTTTTTCTTTAATCAAAATTTTTTAAACATATCTTTTAAATATTATGAGTTACCAATTATTGTGACTTGCTGTATTTTTACATAGTTTTCAAATATATAGATGTTATAAAAAATTTAAAAATTTATGTCTAAATTTCAAGTGAAAATTAAATTATTTAACTTTTGAAATTCAAACCATGCTACATAAATTAGAACAAAGAACATATGCCACTTTTTTGCATATTTCTAAAAAGATAAATATGTTGTTTTTGAAAAACTCTCGAGTGAATAAATAATGAAAAAGAAACAATATATAGCAACAAGTAGAAACAACATCAAGATAATAAAATACCAAGGCAAAACAACAAATAGTGATATAAATATAAAAATAAGGGAAAGAAAAGAATAATACAAAACTTTCATGTCTAATATTAACTAGAGGAGCATGGCCCGTATCCGCACAGGTTCAATATTAAAATATTTTAATTATATACGATAAGTTAGATTGAAGTTAATTTCAATTATCATTTATAAAATATGAATACACAAAACATATTAACTGCTTGATAGTATTTTTCAAGGAGTCAAATTGTCTCATAAAATAATTATGTATAATTTATTCATACAAATAACAAAATTCGATGCATTTTGAAATTTAGATTTTTAATCATATGATGAGATTTGGTACACTAAGTAGAGAAAATTGAAGGAAAGGTGTTTTTAAGTCTTGAATGAAGGATTGGTGACATTGACCAACTTAAAGGGTCAAACATCATTAGAAAACTTGATTAAGTTAATTGTGGACTTGATTAATATTTTCAAAACCTTCTAATCTTTTCAAAAATACAAATCAACCCAACCCACACCCCTCTTCAATCCAAATCAACCACTCTCTCTTCTCTCTCGACAACTTCTCTCAACTCTCTCCCAACCAATAGTTCTGCAAAATTTCTCCCTTCAACCCCCGGTGACTTCTACCTCCGGTGACAAATAGTTGGACTTCGAGTTCCCCTCTTCAATTCAAATCAACCTGTCTCTCATCCCTCTCTCAACAACTTCTCTCAACTCTCTCCCAACCAACTGTTCTGCAAATTTCTCATTTCAATCCTTGGCAACTTCAACATTTGACTACAAATAGTTGGGCTTCGAGTTCCTTTTCGACTTCAACCTTCAATCAACGTGACAGCCTTGCTCTCTGGCCACAACAACTTCGAATCTTCATCGTTACTTTTCTTATTTCACAGGCAAAAATTTATGGCCTTTTTAGTTTTGAAGAAAACGAGGAACTTGAGCCAACTTCTCTTATAGTATTGGTTAACAATTTCAATAGTTGTTGCATTAATTTAAAATACGATCTGAATAAAATCCTAATTTTTGGTATTTCTTCTCTTCTCTTTTCGAAGTGAATTATGATATTTTGTTGCATTTTTTTAAAGTTTGATTTTTATTTTTTGTGTTTATAAAAATAAAACAACAATTTGGGTTGATTTTTTCTGTTCTTATTGTTGGTAAAAATGGTGAAATTGTTATTTTTTTGTTGAACAAAATCGTGCTACTGTTTTTTGTTTCCTCCAACAGATTACCCATCTGGTGCAACATATTAACCATTTGATGCAACCGATTTATCATATAATGCAACAGATAAACTATCTGATGCACCAGAGGAACCATCAGATTACAATTTTGATGCAGCAGATTAATCATCTGATGCAACAGATTAACTATCTGATACAACAGATTAACCATATGTTGCAACAGATTAAGCATCGGATAAAAAATTTGATGCAACTAATTAACTATCTGATGCAATGAAAGAACCATCAGATTAATGATCCGATGCAACAGATGAACCTTCTGTTGGATAAAATCCTATCAAGTCTTCCAACAGGAAATGTCCAAGACTTGATTTTTTCAACTGATCATTCATCTGCCGCGATAGACGACCCTATGTTGGAAGAAATCTAAACAATATTGATCGTTGATAACTGTTCCAACAGATCACTCATGTGTTGCAACAGATGTGTGACCTATTGCACAGACCATTCATCTTTCTCAACAGTGAGTGATATGTTTTGTATTATCACAACAGATTACTTAGCCGTTGTTGTAGGTTAGTTAACTGCTCTGACAGATCACTCATATGTTGCAACAAATATGTGATCTGTTGCACAAACCATTCATCTTTCTCAACAGATGAGTGATATATTTTATATTGTCGCAACAGATTACTCAGCCGTTGCGATGAGTTATTTAACTGTTCCAACAGATCACTCATATCTTGGAATAGATGATGTCATAATAGATGTGTGATCTATTGTACAGACCATTCATCTTTCTCAACAAATGAGTGATATGTTTTATATTATCACAACAGATTACTCAGCCGTTGCTACAGGTTATTTAACTATTCCAATAGATCACTCACATGTTGTAATAGATAATGTTGTAATAGATGTGTGATCTGCTGCACAGACCATTTATTTTTCTTAACGGATAAGTATTTTATTTTGTATTGTCGCAATAGATTACTCATCCACTGCAACAGGTTATTTAACTGTCCCAACGGATCACTCATATATCACAACAATGTGTGATCTGTTGCACAAACCATTCATCTATCTTAAAAGATGAGTGATATATTTTGTATTGTTGCAACAAATTACTCATTCGCTGCAACATATTGGTTATATGCTACAACAGATATACTACCTAGTGCAATAGATCGGTGATCTATTACAACTATTATTTTACTATTTTGCTTTTTTAATTTACTGTTATCCTTTTTAGCAATGCATTAATCAACTATAATATATTTTTTTATGTTTTTGTTAATTTTAGATAATATGGTTCCCAAAAGAACAAAATTGAATCAAGTCCAAGTAAAGAAATAAATGAAGCAGCTAGGCTACATCCACCACTCTATGAGCTTGCTTTACAAGTGTTATCTCAATCGGGAGCAGAACATAATGAAAATGGAGAGGAGGAATGTTTCAAAAGAGATAATGCAAAGACTAATAGCCCTTCCACCGAAGAGTTGGTCAAATCCTTTAGCATTGATCGTTATCCTATGAGAATGTAGTGCGATGGTGCCGCAGATTTAATGGGAGATTTCGTGGTTAAGTCAGCCATGGGAAAATCTTTCATCGCCTTCAGAAAAATACTTTGAGCTCAAAAATTGGATGCTTATTTTGGGGACAACTGCTTCGGAAAATATCTTGATTTGCCGGAGGACAACAATGCTCATTTTTAAATGAAAATGGTAAGTTTATATATGAAAACAAAGATAAGATGGATGAGTTGTGGCTAAATTACTGTGACATGCCTTTTTATTTTGGTTGGAAGGAGTTTGCCATAGTTACTGGACTAAAATATTATCCTCCTTCTCAAGTTATACCTATTCTAACTCAAAAAAGTACCCCGCACACCCAAAAAAGGCAAAGACAAGTCGTGTGATCATGATGACCTGGTGTCCATTATTGGTCCAAGCTTCAAAAATAAAAATTTGATAGAAGCTTTGAAAGGTAAAGGACTTTCAAAGAAGCACAAGCAGTCATTGTGCTTGGCTTATACATAATATTCTTTGGGTGAGAGACGTTAACAACAACATAAGCCTCGGTTTAATAAAGCTCTTCGAGGATCTTGAGGCGTTTAACAACTATCCTTGGGGTTATGAAAGCTTCAAAATGACTGTCAAATATTTGTCGACTCCGTTAGCGTCAAAGACAGTCAACTTATATGGCTTCCCATGGGCTTTCATGGTAAATGTTTCTTTCTTCTATTACGATATCATTCATTTTTTTTTTTACTCAATAATGATTTTGATTTATTGGTGTTATTTTATAGGCTTGAGCGTTTGAAGCCATTCCTTATTTGAGACAACAAGTGAACTACCAGGAAGGAGTTTCCTGTCCAAGAATCTTGAGATGGTTGTTGGCCAAAACTGATAAAAATACAAAATTTCTTGATCTTTTCAACCCTCCGAAGGATGCAGTAAGTATAATTATAATTAATTTTTTCTTTTAATTAATGATTTTTTTTTGAATGATCTAATCATCATTCTAATATATGTAATGATTTATGTTAGATTGTGCATCCGTCTCTAGTTCCGATCAATCGAGAGTTGAAGATGCCATTTTTTCTTACTTTACGGTCTGTGCAAATTTTATCGGACCCTAAGGTCATCAACAGAATAAAAATGGAATTGTTTGGAGCAACAACCATTACAAGAAAAATAATTTTGAAGGGTGGACTTATTGTTGTTGATGGTCTTAGTGGTGATGGAGCTATTGGTGATGGTAGTGGTGCTGATGTTGGTGCTAATGATGCTCCTCTTATAGTATTTAAAGCAAGCCATTATGAGTATAATCATACTATTTATACAGATTTTACCTCCCCCAGCGAATGTTCTGCATGCAAATGTCAATACTGCAGGGCGAAACATGATATAATGATTAATGTTATTAATGCATTAACTATTTCTGTAAAGGAATTAACATCTAAGAAAGGTCTCATTCCATCAAAGAGGATTTTATTTTCATCCGCTCCATTAGAGATTAGGGCTAAAAGGAGAAGGAGAGTGATTTTCAGGGCATTACCAAGCATCTAAAAAAGCAAAATTGTAACTCTTCTGTCTGTGTGTTGCACTGTGCAAAATTCAATGTCCAAAGGAGAGCAGCACGAGCTGAAGAAGGTAAATATATATGTATTTCAACTGACAAAACAAATATACACATATCTGTTTCAACAGATGATACATTTGCTGAAAATTATCAAACAGATATATACATCTGTTGCAATAGTTGATTAACTTATTACACCAGATAAAGTATCTGTTATGACATATGTCTAATATATTTTAGCAAATCAAACAGCTTTTCGTACCACTTTTATTTGTACTAACAGACGACCTATCTGCTGCAACAGATGATTCATATGTTATAACGAATGGTTCATTCGTTGGAAATTATCATACAAGGTCTTCCTTATGTAGAAATTTATCCCAACAGTTGATTCATTGTTGCAACAGAAATATAATATTTTTGGGACAATTTAAAATAGGAGAAAGACCTGTTTAATTTGTTAGAAGAGATGAGTTATCCTTTTCCATTTTGTTGTATCTCTGTAATTAACATTGACCAATTCTGGCTTTCCAGGTGGATGTAGAAGAAGCTACTGCTGAACAACATTGACAATATACTACTCTTTTTATGGAAATACGGAGAATAGAAAGTGGAGAAACCGTACGTAAGCGATAATAAAGACCTACGACGAGCAAAGCCGAATTCCATAGTACCGGATGAAGAACAACTTGTCCATACTGAGTAGATCTTTATAACTTGATCCTTTCAAAGTAATCCTTGGCATCATACTTAAATTGTTGTCGATGTATTTGTTGAGATCTGTACCCATATAAATTTTTTTACATTTCATTTATTCATTGACTTATTTCAGCTAATTTCTGAAGGTTTTGATTTATTTTATTTTGTCTATGAATTTTATTTATTCCTTAGATTTGAACTTATTAATTGGAAAAGAATACTAGATTCAAATATTGCAATAGATAATGTATCTGTTGCAACAGACGGCACATCTATTGGAAAAATCGAACAGATTTAAATATATGTTGCAACGGGTAGTTAATCTGTTGGAATTTATCAAACAGGTCTTTCTACTGTTTCAACAGATGGACTTAGATATAAATATCGAGATAATGTAATAGATGTCCAACCTATTGCAACAGATAAACTATATGTCAGAACAGGTAGAATAACTATTACAACGGATGGAGAATCTGTTGCATTATAAAAATTCAACTTTCATTGGACATAAAATATTGTCACTACGTGTAAATAGGTTAAAGTGAATTAAAAAAAAAGGCAAAACCCATCGACGGTATTCAGTTCAAACACCTAAAATAAAATAGGCATCAAGTAGACAGTATTCATTTTAAACACGTAAAATAAAATAGGCATCAAATGTCAAATGTATCAGTCTGACACATTTTGCTGACTTGCCGTCACTTGGCCTTCAACGGTCATTCTCCCCCCATTGTCTTATATATTCATATTCCTCCTAAAATTTAACCCTAAATTTCCAAATATTCTTCTTCATCGTCATCTTCTTTTATCTATCCAAATTCTTTAAATTATTTCTTTCATTTTTTTCAACTGAGCTTGACAATGTCAAGCGCATCTTTCACTATTTTTTGTGATAAAGATTTTTGATATTCTAAGTGTGGTCATGAAGCTCTGTTAAAGACTTCTTGGACTCAACAAAATCCAGGTCGTAGGTTTTTTACTTGTAAGATTTCAAAGGTAATATTTTTTTTATTTAATTAGTTGATTAATTATTGACTTGTAATTATTTTGTAATTATGTTCTCTTTTTTATAGAAACTGGGTGGATGCGATTACTTTGATTGGTATGAAGAACGACACCCTTCACAATCAAATCATGTAATTTGGGGTTTGTTGAACAAAGTCAAGTCTTCTGAAGAGAAACAAAATCGAGCAAGAAGATACTATATTGTTGTCGTTATTGCTACTGATTTGGTGTTGTTGGGCACATGGATATTCAAGCTTAATTGCTGAAATTTTCATCGTGGTGTGTGCATTTGCTATTGATTTGGTGTTGTCGAGCACATGGATATTCAAGCGTAACTATTGGAAAATATCAAAAAGATTTAGGCATATGTTGTAAACTTTAGGTCATCTGTTGGAAATTATCAAATAGGTCTTCCCACTGTTGCAACATATTAGACTTAGATTACTAGATTATTCATAGAAATAATATCGGCGTAATACAACAGATGACCAACCTATTGCAACAGATAAACTATCTGTCAGAACAGATTAAATATATTTTACAACAGATTGACAATCTATTGCATTATAAAAAACTCAACTTTCATCTGAAAAAAATTATTGCCATTACATGTACATGTAATAAAGTAAAGGGTGACTTGAAATTAAAAATTACTATTTCACAGGCTCTTCTATATACACAGGCTTCAAACGTCCAATTAGTATCCCATAAGCCTAGACCTCTTGCAGGTTTGCCACAGTGTTGTCGCACAAAAAAGTTGTTGGCTCGGCCATTTCTATGCCGATCAGCAAATATTCAATGTGTGCAAGAGCGTGCGAGCGGCTCACTTTAGCGACATCATCTTTTGGAAGGATCATTCCCTTATTTTGACCTTCAAAATTCCATGATTTCTTCATCAACACTTCCTTTGGCAAATGATTCATTAGTTTACTCTCCCTCAATAAGATAGGCAACAGCACTATCAGTGGCTCCACTCGAAGAAAAAAATCAAAATCGTCAATGAGATGTATGTTGGAGTCATAAATATTGATCTTTCCCTCCCCGAGTAGTATCTCAAAAGCCCAATAATGCATGCCATTCACGCTAATGAATACAAGAATCCTTTTTGCCTCGGTCCAACTCTTGCCGTATAGATTTGGCCTCTCTCCTCTAACATATTTTATCATTTCTTCTTCATCCAAGACCAACGTAGGAACTAGGAAATCAAGTCCCACACCAAGGGATAACGCCTCTCCATTGAGTTGATCGTACCTATCCTTGAGCTTCTTGCAAAAGTCGATGTCCATTATCCTATCGGCAGCATCATAAGATTCCCGTTACGTTAATTTCCTTTTTCTCATGAGGTAGAGAATTATGTCAACATGCTGTTATATAAGAAGTCAATTTTTAAATAGGTTAGTAATTGTAAAGATGCAACGGATGGTCCATCTATTGCATAGGGTTCTCTAAATCAATAATCCAATGCAACTTATGCAACAGATGGATAATAAGTTGCAACAGAACCACTACCAGTTGCACCAGTATACCCAATTGTTCCAAAAGATGTGAAATCTATTACGTAGCTTCTTCTTAATGGGGTATATTAGAAGGGCTAGGTTAAGAAAAGTAATCTTTCCTTTTCCTCATATGGCATATACATATCAGTCATAGTCTGGAAGTCTTGGGGGGGGGGGGGGGGGTTAAAGAAAGGCCTGGGGTAATCTGGTGCGCCTGGCTTGGCATTCTTGGCCTATCGCAGATGTCTCTTCAATACTAAGTTCCGTGTATATTTCCACCTTCTTGACTGAACCCTGAACTTCAATAACTTTTGGAGAGGGAGAAATTACAATTTCTTTTGATTTTCAAATGGAGAGTACGTCTCTAATTGCTCTTTTCTTTCTTCTAACCAACACTGCAGGAGTGTGTGGCTCCCTCACCTTCTTGGATGGTATGACACAGCTCTTGGATTTGAATTCCTTGATAGCTTTAGAGATATCCTCTACTTTTTCAAAGAGTTTATCCTGTCTGTCTTTGCGCTCTTTGCATTTGCAAAGAGAATACGAGGGTGAAGAGAGGTGAAATGGACCTATGTAAGGATGAAAAAGGGGTGTTTTCAAACATATTTATTCTTTATTAAGCATCAAAATGCTCATCATCATGAGTGGTAGCAGCATCAGCATGCCTGCCACCAACAACTCCACCAGAAGAAACACCTGAATTTGCCTTAGTAGGTTGGTCATGAAGAGCCTCAACATTAGGATGACCTTGGCTAACTGCTCTTCTTATGGCTGTTGCTCCGGCCAATTCCTTCTTTATTAACTCCACTGTTGGGTTTGCTATAGTATCATCATGACCTAGTGTAATATAAGAAGTTATCACAGGCTACTTCTCAGTAGGCACTATCCATGGATGCATAGCCTATAAAAAACAGACAGATGCATTTAAATCATATAATATAATAATTTTCACAGTTGGGCTACACTTTAAAAAAAAAGCCAATCTGTTGCATAGTTTGCAGTATATGATTAAAATATGTTTGAGTCTGGTTCAGAGAAATAGAGAAACACATGGATAATCTGATGCAAAATATCAATCATCTATTGCAACAGTTGCACAAGATGGGTAATCTATTATGCAATAGATGATCTGCATGTCGCAATAGATAAATAATATGTTATCAGATTACACATCTGTTACATAATTTGCAGTAGATGGTTAATCTGTTAGGAGTCAGGTACTGAGAACCAAAACAACAGATGGGTAGTCTGATGCAAGATATCAATTGTACCCTGTTGTTATAGATGTCTATCTGGTGTATTAGATATAACAACTATTGCACCAGATATAACATCTGTTCAATATCTTTCTTTGAGTAAAATTATTTTACTTGAAGAAGACGTACTGTATCATCTGGAGTGTTAAAGAGATCAACCTCCTTAATATTGGTCTTGCTCTTTGCAGCCAACTACCTAAACATCCTTGAATGAGAAACCTCATCCAGATAATCCATTAATTTCCTTCAGAGGGGAGGAATGACTTCAAATGTCCAAGCCTAAAAAATGAAAACAGGAAGCAACAAAAAAAAGGTTATAATAACTATATTCAATATAAATTAATGGATAAGTAAAATCCCACGGAAAGCCGTATAATATCGTCGTCCCTGAGGATAGCTTTGTCAGTAAATATTGGACAGTGAAGTTAAAGCTATCATATCCCCAGGGATAATTGTCATATTTATCAAAATCCTCAGCACGCGCCAACAAATCATCTTCTATGACCTTGTTGATGTCTCTTGCTAATACAACTGAATGGGAAACCCAAACTAAGCATAATTGCTCCCTATACTGCTCTGGTATGGTTTTATCCTTGAGATTTGTCAACAAATCTGATTTTTTGTAGCCACATCGAGCAATTTCAAACAACATATCTATTTTTTCCTTGTGTTTTCTTGTCTTGGATTTTTGCGGGGTGGTGGTTCTTATGGACGATGGCATCTCAAGCCCGTCACTATGACAAACTCTTGCAAGCCAAAACAAACAGGCATGCCATAGTAGTTGATCCAAATTTTATCCATCTTTTTTTTTCCCCTCCTCCGGATCTTTATCATCCCCCACGTACTTGATCCTGCGCTTGAGAAGATGATGTACCATCGTCATAGGGAAACGGATTCGGGCAGAGGGGTCCTCAGGAAGCTCAAGAAAGCATCCATAGCAGCTCTTCTTAAAAAGTCTGCTTATATTTTCGTTCTTCATAATTTTCATAAAATGTTCAAATAATTTCCCCATTTGACATATAAGTACAATTTGACCAGTTAGTTGTTTTGCTTTTGGGTTATTTATCGGCATCGCAACTTGAAACCTGTCAATACTAAAAGTTTTGACAGGATCATGCTAGGATGTCGATATTAATTCACGCCCTATTGATGATCCATTATCATCATGTTGATGATCATCCTCTTTCTCTTTCTCACTCTCCAATTCCTCATCTTTCTCACTTTTATTTTCTTCATGACCATCTACAGACCCTTTTCCACCTCCCTCAATGTTGTTTTCACATCTCTCTTTAGCTTTACTTTTCCCTGATTGAGATTGTTCAGGAAGCTCCTACGAATCCCTCTATACTGTAACCTTTTTTTTGGATGGTTAGACGTTGATCCACTTCTACTTTCTTTTCTTTTGGGAAACATGTTTTACCTACAAAGAATAGAAAAACAAAAATTACATTACAATTGATGTATGCATAAATTTTAAAAAATACATTACTAACACTACAAATACCGACACACCAACAGCCACCACCAAAAACACCACCAACCAATGCCACAAACAAACACCACGAATACGACACCACCGGTAGCTACCAAAAACACCACCAACCAATGCCACCACCAGTGCCACCACGATAAACACAAACACCACCACCACCAACACCACCACCACCACCACCACAAACACCATCCAACAATACCACAACAGTCAACGAAACACTGCCATAGAAACTAGGGATTTCTCGAGTTCTTCCTATGATTTTACCATCAAAACTCAAAATTGTAAACCCATTCTCAAAGTTAATACAATTAAAAGTTTTATTTTTTATCATTAACTTAAAATCCCTTATTTTTTAGATAAAAATAACAAATATAGAACTCTTCTCGAACTCTATTGCCTACGAAGACAAAGAAAACGATTGATACAAGCAAGAATGAAGTAAAAAATAACACCTATGTGGTCGAGAATGAGAAGAAAAGCAACCTGTTGTAGAGGGTTGAGCAAATTTATTAAGTAGTTGTTGTCTGTACTGTATTGTTAAGTGAGAATAAGAGAGAAAGAGCGAGAACTCAAGATTTGAAATGATGAAAGTTTTGTATGGGTTGATTTGTATTTTGGAAAAGAATGACAAGTTTTGAAAATGTTAATTTGGTCTGAATTGATCTTAATTATTTTTAAAATCATATAAGATATGCATAATTTTTAACCCTTTCATCATGCAATTGCCAAAAGGGTACTATGTAGTCTAACATATGAACTCAATTGAAATTGTATTAATACAATTGGAGTTGTAGTTGACCGAGTACTCTAGTTGACCCTATGAACTTACCCCTAGTCCTAGATTAATCAATTCAGGTACTATTAGTCTAACATATAAACTCAATTGAAATTGTATAAAAATAAATGTTCAACATGTTGCATCAGATTTCGCATCTATTTTAAATTATCAATCAGATTAGTTAACAACAGATTACGAATCTATTGTAAATTATTAAACAGATTAAGTCATCTATTGTGACAGATTACCCATCCGTTGTAAATTATCAAATGGATTGTCATATGTTGCAACAGATTATCCATATGTTGTAAATTATCAAATAGGCACTACCATCTGTTGTAGCTGACCCTATGAGAACTCACCCTTAGTCCTAGATTAATCAATAGTTGACCATATGAGAACTCACCCCTAGTCCCAGATTATTCAATTAAGGTATCAGTACCCTGTCCTAGATTAATCAATTAAGGTATTAGTTGAACATATGAGGTAGTAAGAATTGGTTTGGCTCAGTGTAGACACATAATTTTGTCCGGTCCAAAAAATTATTTTTATTATCTTATCCCGTTTTACCACGCACCCCAACCCGTGTGATAATCCCTTCACAAAATGACAAAAATAACAACCCCTAGATAATTTTATCTTATCCTAACAACCTACCCAATCAAAATAAACCACATCAACCCTACCCCCACTTCACTACCCCACCTACCCTACCCCACTACCACATAATTCTTATTCTCACCAAAAAACCATCAACACACCTCACAACATATATACACACAATATACATGCCCAGGGGGAAACCGTGAACGGAACTAAAACTGTGCCAAAATCGTCATTCCATCACCAATCCAGTCATCATCTCCAAATAGATGACCCAAAATCACCCTTTTTCACTGGAAAACAAAGGCGTCAGCTCGACCTATCATCGGGAAAACTAGAATCAGCCACCAAACCATCTCAAAATTAGTTGTTTGGATTGATATCGAGTTAAACTTTGGGATTTTTGTAGTTAATTTGGTACGGAGATGATTTTTGGACATTTTGTTGAGGTTCAGTCCGAGGTTCCATTTGTGGAGTTTCAATCGAAAGGAGCAATTTAATCGAATGCAACATTTGAGGTTTAATTTTTCCCTCTTTCTTTATAATTATTGCGACTTTTATGTGAATAATGTTGTGAATTATTGTTTGTTTTGACTTGGTGTTTGATTTTCGTAATTATGGATTGCATGGTGAAATAGTGTTTTGTTTGTGTGTTTGAATGGAATTATTTGGGGGGCGAGATTAAGAAATTGATAAAAGTTGAATGTAGATTAATTTTGATTTGTTGTCGTTTTGTTTAATTCGAAATAAGCATGAAGGTGATAGATTTATGATATGTTGAAATGGATAGGTAAAATTTAGGTTCGGGTAGGCAAATTTACGAATGATATTTTTGTTAAATGCGTGGAATGTTGAATGCGTTGGAGGTTTCCAAGTTTATCTCATGAAATTGACATTGTATTTATTTGTCGGGGAATTCCCCGAAGGAATTGTATTTATTCACCGGGGGATGCCCCGAAGTATCTTGTACTCGGAGGATGATCGTGATGAAGGTCTGTTGCATTGGGTAGAGCACTAGTCTAGAATTGGTTTCGAATAGGATTTACATTTCCGCATTTTTATAGTTTTGGATTGTAATAATTGAATTGGACACTATAATTTTGGATTGTTTGTTTGTTTGATTGATTGATTGGTTTGTATGTTTTTGTGTGGTTTATACACTCTTAGTGTCGAATTAGCCAATATGCTCCACCAAGCGACCGTGGTCGAACCACGGGATCGAGAAGTGCCTAACACCTTCCCCTCAGTCAACAAAATTCCTTGACCAGAATCTCTGTTCGCGGATTAATTTAAAAGAGTCAACAATAGTTTTAAAAATGAATTCCTAAAGGTGACTTGGCACACCCAACTATGTCAAGTGGCGACTCTGAGTTTAAAAGTAAATAATCCTTTTCGAAACAAATTCTCATCTTTTGTCACTTAATAATAAAACCCTTTCGAACTTAAAAATGAAATCTTTTAGGACTTAAAAAAGGGTGTGATAGCTCTGGCGACTCTGCTGAGGATTACATTTTAGAATTCGAGCTTATTTTTGGAGTTGCATTGGCTTAGTTTGGCACTATAGGTGTATAAACATTTTGTTCGTGTTATTTTGTGTTATTGTTTTAACATTGTGGAGTGTTTACGTGCTACGTGTTTACAGTTTTTCTCTTATGTGTTACCGCTTTATATCTGGCATCATTTGCATAACCCGAGTCAATTTTTTCTGCAATAAGTTCTGTAGTACACGCTGTGTACACGACCTATAGTTGGGTCACCCTTATTTTGAGGGGGAGCCGTCGGCTGGTATGGAGTGGGTGGAAAGCTAGTGTAGCCACTATCGATCATACGCTCCTCCGAAAAGCCTTGTTAGTGAACTCAAACGCAGGTCAGTCTATAGGTCATGCTTATTTACATCATATTGGGATCTAGAGGGACTCACGTGGCCCTTTGTATGAGACTCACCTCTAAAATATCCCTACGTGCTAAATGTTGCATCTTTGAGGGTAACAAAGTCATTTGACAGACTGAGTGGCAAAAGCATGAGTTAGAAGCAAAGTGTGTAGGCAAGAAATTATTGAAAAAAAAAGGAAGAAAAAAAAGAGTGAAGAAAAAGAGATTTGGTAGTTTTTAGGGTTCTTTATGACTTTTGTTTTTCACAATTAAAAAAAAAGTTTTTCTTTACTTTTGGCACTCATTTCCCCAAAAATTAAAAACATTAAAAAGATTTTTGTTTTATTTCTTTAGTAAGTATTCACAATTCAAAAAATTCAAAAAAAAATATTTTTTCCTTTCAATAGGAGCTTTGTACATTTTTATATAATGAAAATATCAAAAAGATTTTTTCTTTCATAGTGTTTGGTGTTAGTTTCTAATTAAAAACCCAAAAAAGATTTTATTCGTCTGTCTTTAGTCGTGTCTCTTAATTCAGGGTTTAGTTTGTCATTTAATCCTTAATTGTCCAATCTAGATGAACTACGCAACCCTGATTCTCCTATTTCGGGATGCGAGATACGTAGGCAGCCTATTGTTGGTTCGGGGATCGTATTTAAAAAAAAATTCAAAAAGATTTTCTTCACTCTTTACTTAGAGTAGGTGTTTCATATACATCTCTAAGAGAAAACTACAAAACGATTTTTCTTTAATAGGTTCAAGTTCCATTTTCATATGAAATTTAAAACTGAAAACCTAAAATGATTTTCTTTGGTAATCATAGATTTCACTTTGTATAGGGATGTTAAAGCTGAAAAATTCAAAAACATTTTCGTCAATTCTTTTGACAAATTGTTATTTTCTTTTCTTCTTAAAGTTTCGAGAAAAATAAAAAAAAAAGAAAACAAAGAGTTCATTTGGCCATTTTGGCACGACTTCACGAACTACGCACACCTGATTCTCTTCTCTCGGGAGTGAGATACGTAGGCGTCCTTCTTGGGTTTGGTGATCTTTTCAAAAACAAAAAGAGGTTTTAAAAAAATGTTGAACTCTAATATATTTGTTGCCTCTTGTTCAGTTAGTTTAAGGTGGTTTTTTTGTGGCTTCCTGGCTGGTCCTCCATATCACAACAAATCCAAAGAAGGTTTAGTTGTGTCCAACAAGGATAGAGAGAGTGACACCATGGATGAAATAAAGAGTTAGGAAATTGAGGGTTTAAAGGAAGAGAATTTGAGACTGAGACAACAAATGATGGAAATTTATCGAGCTTGGGACAGTGGGCTACCTCCACCTCCGTTCCCCACTTTTGATCCTGTAAATACCTTGAGTCTTCCACCAAAATTGCAAAGTTAGTTTTCTACTGTTGTTAATGCACCACAGCATGCCTCATGGTCCATTCCACATCAAATGCACCTCAATACTTTCACCACTCTTTCTTTAGCTCCTCATTATTAGTCTACGACATTCACAGCATCACATACCATCTGTGCTTTTGTTGGTAAACCTTCTACTAAGACTTCCACTTTGGCTATCAATCCAATGATTGTCCTTCCTCAGTCCACTAGTGAATCCACATTCAATACTTTTGATGATCATTGTTATACTCTTGAGCCTACCGTTAAATTAAGTGGACTACCAAAATTTCTTACTAAGAGGCCTAGTATGCTAGAAGAGCTAGAGAAAGTGGTTAGGAAAGTTAAGAGTGTAGAAAATGATATGAAAAATTTCCCTGAACTTATAGGCTATGAAAATATTTCATATAAAAATTGGGGCATGTCTTCAAGTGTTAACCTTTCTCCCAGCTTTAAGACATCAAAACTTGGAAAGCCTGATGGACAGAAGGATTCTATGAAATATTTGGGACGACATTGCAATCAACCAAGGGAAACTAAAGGAAAGAAGAAGGAAAACGTACCTATTGTCATGCCAGGGACAAAGCAGAGTTTGAGAGGTCCAACCTACCAATACTGTCAGCCTCAACCTTGAGCTTACATATTAGATCCACATAACCACTTGTAACAAGGTTTCTTTCCCCAAAAACCAAGAAATCCCATTCCACTTCCTCAATATCCTTTGAACAATGCACAATTATATGCTTATCCATCTTCTTATCCATAATGGCATGCACCCGTCCCTCAACATAGTCCTTAACCCCCATAAATTTACCAAGGAGCCTCTAAATCTAAGTTTCATCCAAGGCCAGAGTTCGCAAAAAGGAGAAAGGAAAAAGATAATTTCACTTCTATTGGGGAATCCTATGCTAGTTTATTCCAGAGATGGTACAGTAGGGCATGATCACTCCTCTCTTTGGGTATACTCCTGACCCACATTCAAGAAGTTTTAATCCTAATGTATAATATGCATATCATTCTGATGTTCAGGGTCACAGTATTGAAGATTGTCGTGCTTTGAAAAGAGAAATTGAAAAGATGATTCAAGATAAATCAATATGGTGCAGAACATTGACAGTGAGGAAAGCTCTAGTCATGCTGATATGCAAACCAGTGGCTAAGATGTCAGGCTGAGCAATTGAGAATTCACCCCTCCCTAATAGGAAGAGGTCTGATAGTTTGTTTTGTTTTATTTTTTGTTATCCGAATTATTTTAGGGTTGTAGTTCGGGATCTATCTTTCTTTGTCCCTTTTTCATTATGTTCAAACCCTTATATCTTTCATTTTTATTAAATGAAGTGTCCCATTTTTCTTTGTGTTTTAAATATGTGTTATTTGTTTGTTTTCTTTACATAGTACATTTTATGTTAACTCTAGTGACATGACATTTTAGTGAAATTTACAGCCAGAGCTTAAAATCCATTTTAAGCATGAACATTGAATTAGAGGGTTAAAGTTAGAAAAAGAGAACATCTGAGAAAATAGATAGAGTGCTGGGGCATTTGGTGATCAGGTTGAAGCCTTCTTTGAAAATTAGGCTATTATTTAGAGAATCGTGAGAATAAATTGGTCATCAATTGAAAGAAATATCTCAATTAGGTCAAGTAGTGAATGTGTGATCCTATGTCAAAAGGAACAGGAAGAAAATTAGCTCCACAAACTCATGAGTCCTTCAGCGTGAGGAATGTACAACAAAGTGGAGTTGTATACTGGGAAAGTATAGAAAAAGAGGTGGCACACATGCTCGGGGAAAGTTAGTGTTGTAAAACATTTCATAAGTGATCTTGATCGTGCACTTTTGTATTGCATGCTATGTACTAGCATTTTCAAGAATTGATATGACGAAGGCATTTCATTCTGCTATCCAAACATTGTGTCATCCTTTGTTTACCCCATTTGGGCCTTGGTGTTATTTTATTTCATATCCCTCTTTTGGAATCAATATAGAGTCAACAAAATTCAAAAAAAATGTGTCGAAAAAGAAAGAAAAGATGAGTGTCAAGAAAAATAAAGTCAGAAAAGTCCCAAAGAGAAAAAGACTCAACAAAAGAAAAAAAATAGAATCAAGTGAACGAACAAGCTGCCAGAACTACATGTGACCTAATTCTCCTCTTTCGAGGGTGAGATACGTAGGCTTCCCTACTCAAGACTCGGTCCAACCAAATAAGAAATTTAGAATTGCCCAGTCAAAAGAAACTGGGGCATGAGTTAATCCTCATTGTTTGAGTCGATTCCAAGAGAAGTCCTACCCCACTTCGAGTGTTGTTTGGGACTCATGTCATCCTTTTTTTTCTAACCTTATCCAAAAGCCAAGTTACAACCAAAGAAAGTCCTTTAGATCAATCTTTGATAATGTTAAGGCTAAGCATGGAATGGATATGATGATGCATTTTGGGGTACTACTTGTCTTCCTCAGCATAAGAAATCAGGAAAGAAATAAAAATGAGAAAGTCTTATTTGTGAAAACTCCCACGGGCACCATAAGATGATGGTGAGTTGAGAGAGATAAAATGAGAGATTCTTATCAGTGAAAACCCTCACGGACACTGTAAGACAACTGTGAGTTGAGAGAAATAAAAATAAGAGAATCTTATTGGTGAAAAACCCTCTCGGATACCATAAGGCAATGGTGAGGTGATAAAAAGAAATGAGAGAAGCTTGTTGGCGAAAATCCTTCAAGGCGCCACTAGCCGAATGGGGTCTTAAATGCAGTTGACCTAAGGAAGCAACTCAGTTTCAAGGCCATTAACTCCACAACAATGGGTAGAAAGTTTGGATGAAAAGATCAAGCTGCTTAATCCAAAATGCATGGCATAATCATTATGGTTGACTGTCATTTTAGATGAATTTTTTGTTTCTTTGTTTCAAATGGGGACATTCATTGTCTTTTATTTTATCTTTCTTGAGTCAGTTATCCAAACAAAAATTGTCATTCTTTTTTTTTATTTTCTTGTTTTTGAGTCAAGTCCGTTTCAAAACAAGTGAGAAAAAAATTCCAAAGCTAGCTACCAGCTTTATTAATTGCAGAAAGCAAGATAAAAGCTAGCACATGAAAGAGACATGATTGTGAGCCAAAAGGCTATGTAGAAGTTTTGTCAACAGATAAGTCTGGGAACTCATGAAATACCAAGGTTCCAAAGGGTCTATCTGAGAAGTATGGCAAAGCAAAGATGCTGTGTTTGTCTCAGTCACTCTTAATCATATGAGTTTAGGTCAATGATGCATCAAGTCAATGATATATGTAATGTTTGGAAGCAAGGTTAAATGTGATGACGGCAAGAGCGTTTACCATGAAAGTCAAATCCACAAACCTTCCCCCATGTTTTTAAACTCACAACTTTTCTTTGCATGAAACAGGAATATATGTCACCTTCAAATCAAGGATTTCAAAGCCTAAACATCAAGGCCCCTAATTTCTCACTTTTACAAATACAGGAAGCAATGTTGCTGCAAAGGTTTGATAATTAAATCATGGTAAAAATTCATCATATTATATCCCTCAAAGACACACTTTCCTCTCCAGGGATTTTAGTTTTTATTTGTTGGGTGACACTCTTAGAAGATGTACCTTTTAGTCGAGTCATCCCCTTGATTCCTATAAGTCATACATTTTAGTCGAGTCATCCTGCTTGATTCCTATAAGGCGTACCTTTTAGTTGAGTCATCCCCCTTGATTCCTAGAAGACGTACCTTTTAGTCGAGTCATCCCTCTTGATTCCTACAAGGTGTACCTTTTAGTCGAGTCATTTCCCTGGATTCCTATAAGACGTACCTTTTAGTCAAGTCATCTCCCTTTGATTCCTATAAGACGTACCTTTTAGTCGAGTCATCCCCCTTAATTCCTATAAGATATAACTTTTAGTTGAGTCATACCCCTTGATTCCTATAAGACGTACCTTTTAGTCGAGTCATCTCCCTTTGATTCCTATAATACGTACCTTTTAGTTGAGTCATTCCCCGTTACCCCTAGAAGACGTACCTTTTGGTCGAGTCATCCCCCTTGATTCCTATAAGGAATACCTTTTAGTTGAGTTATTTCCCTGGATTCCTATAGATGTACCTTTTAGTCGAGTCATCTTTATTTGATTCCTATATGATGTACCTTTTAGTCAAGTCATTCCCCTTGACCCCTAGAAGACGTACCTTTTAGTCGAGTCATTTCTTTTGATTCCTATAAGACGTACCTTTTAGTCGAGTCATTCTCCTTGATTTCTAGAAAATGCAATTTCTAGTCGAGTCATTGCACTTAATCCTTATGAGATGTACTTCCTTGTTAGTTTTGATTTGTCAGGTGACACACTTTTTAATTTAAACTTTTATCTCTAGAAGACGTACTTTCTAGTTAGAATTCCTCACTTTAATTCTTAGGTGACGCACTTCCTAGTCTTGGTCATTCAATTTTACTCTCAAGAGATGCATTTCTTTGTCAGAGTCTTGATTCATTATTGCAACATGCAAGTAGGTATGATCTGACTTTCTCAAAAGTCTTCTAATGGTAAACTGGAAAAAAAAATTTAATATCTGTTTTGGAACTGTATTTTTTTTGGCAAACAATTTTCTCTTTACAATAATTTTGTTTGAGATAATTTTTTTTCTAGTTTTGATGTGATTTCAGGAGCCCACCCGAAGCACAGGGAGAATAAATGGAAAGTCAAGCAGCAAGGTGAAGAAATTAAAAGTCAAGCAACAAGGTGAAGAAGTTGAAAGTCAAGTAACAAAGTGAAAAAAATGAAAGTCAATAGATCGAAAATAGCAAGTCAGGAGCCCGCTTGGAAAACAAGGTGATGAAATTAAAAACTAAGCAACAAGTTGAAGAAATTTCAAATCAGGAGCCCGCCTGTAGAATAGGGTGATGAAACTCAAGTCAAGTGTCCAATAGAAGCTGCGTAGATAGGATTTTGTAATTTCATTTATGTTTTTAACCTGTAATTTTCATTTTTGATACAATACTAGAGCTGCGGACCAGAACCTCGATGGGACCTCACTTGACTTTCCAACTTGGCATAGTCCATCTCCTTCCAATCCTTTGAAATAACTGTTACTCGATTCCTTCATAACTTGGGTAGGTGGGAGTTTCCTAAGTCAAGATGTGGTTGTTACTTCCTCTTTCGAATAATGATCAGGACAAAATTCTGTCTCGTTGTCTACTTCTTTGTATGAAAACACTCTGTGTTTACAATCAAAGGGGGCATGATGTAGACACGTAATTTTATCCCGTTGATAGTCCTACTCCGATGGCAAGGATAGGATGGCTCTCCCCAACGTGGGTTATATGTTGGACTCCATGTAGCTCACATAGTTTATGTCGGTTATAGGATCTCCCAGTGTATGTGTGTGTCCTTGTGTCTATGGTGAATGGTGAAGTGATTTGAAAGTGGAATTGTGAAAGTTATTCTTTCGAAAGATTTAAATAATATTTACATTATGAGAATTGATATTCTTGATGAACTGAAAGTGATTGACAAATTATATGATGACTCACATGTGTTATTGTACTTATTTCATCCTCTCATGATTATGATGTTTTTTTTCGGGCTATGTGAGTCCTTCATACATCCTGCATATTTCTTATAAATATTTATGATGATAATGTTTATAAAACTGAATACACCCCCATATACTCGGTTCCTTTCCATGGTACTGACCCACATCTTCAGATGTGGACTGCATTTTCTCGGAATGTAGGTTCAGGTGCTCAGGTCCAGGTTCGACAGTGATTCTTCGAGCATGCTGTTCTATATCCTCTGTCGTGGAGAGTTCTCATATTCCGAGGACGTGATGTCTGATGTTGGTTTCATGGAATTATTTACATTTGATAACTGAGTATGATTCAGTTGAGGTATGTCTCAATGACTCGCTGATTTTATTAATTTTCTTAGAGGCTTGTCAGACTAGTATAGATGTTTGGAGTTGACTAATAAGTCGTATTTTGTTATCTTTCTGAAATTCTTTTATTTTTGGATGATGATTACTCTGTTGATATTTGAGGGTTATTTATGGAAACCCTGTTGATTCGTGTTGAACTAAATGAAAATGGCTCAAAGGGTTAGCTTGGGGATACTCGTAGCCTCAAGCACCGTGTGACGCTCCGGGACCCATTTTTGGGGCGTTACAGTTTGTGTGTTTGAATGGAATTATTTGGGGGGCGGGATTAAGAAATTGATAAAAGTTGAATGTAGATTAATTTTAGTTTGTTGTCATTTTATTTAATTCGAAATAAGCATGGAGGTGATAGATTTTTGATATGTTGAAATGGATAGGCAAAGTTTAGGTTCGGGTAGACAAATTTACGAATGATATTTTGGTTAAATGCGTGGAATGTTGAATGCATTGGAGGTTTTCAAGTTTATCACATGAAATTGACATTGTATTCATTTGCCGAGGAATGCCCCGAAGGAATTGTATTTATTCACTGGGGATGCCCTGAAGTATCTTATACTCGAAGGATGTTCGTGATGAAGGCCCGTGGCATCGGGTAGAGCACTAGTCTAGAATTGGTTTAGAATAGGATTTACATTTCCGCATTTTTATATTTTTGGATTGTAATAATTGGACTGGACACTATAATTTTGGATTTGTTTGTTTTTCTGTTTGATTGATTGGTTTGTATGTTTTTATGTGGTTTATACACTCTTAGTGTCGAATTAGCCGAATGCTCAACCAAGGGATCGAGGGGTGCCTAACACCTTCCCCTCGGTCAACAGAATTCTTTGACCGAAATCTCTGTTCGTGGATCAGTTTAAAAGAGTCAAAAATAGTTTTGAAAATGGATTCCTAAAGGTGACTTAGCACACCCAATTATGTCAAGTGGCAACTCTGAGTTTAAAAGTAAATAATCCTTTTCGAAACAAATTCTCATCTTTTGTCACTTAATAATAAAACCCTTTCGAACTTAAAAATGAAATCTTTTCGAAGTTAAAAAAAGGGGTGTGATACTCAGAGTTATCGATCGACTACTCTGGTCGGGAGGAATGCAGTATCGTCTCATTATGCAATTTCCAAATGACTTAATTGAAGTTGTAGTTTACCCCATGAGAACTCACCCCTAGTCTTAGATTATTCAATTAAGGTATTAGTACCCTAGTCCTAGATTAATCAATTAAGGTATTAGTCTAACATATGAGGTAGTAAGAGTTAGTTCGACTCAGAGTGATTGATCAACGACTCTGGTCGGGAGAAATGCAATACCATCTTATCATGCAATTGCTGAATGACTCAATTGAAGTTGTAGTTGACCCTATGAGAACTCACATTCAATTAAGGTATTAGTCTAACATATGAACTTAATTGAAATTATATATAAAAAAATATTCAACCTGTTGCAACAGATGTCTTTTCTTTTGGATCAAATCAAACAGATTAGGTAATCTGTTGCAATATATTACGCATCTGTTGTAAACTATCAAACAGATTACGTCATTTGTTGTAACATATCACGAATTTATTGTAAACTATCAAATAGATTAAATCATCTGTTGTAAATTATCAAATGGACTAAGTCATATGTCACAATAGATTACCCATCTATTGTAAATTATCAAATAGGCATTTTCATCATTTGTAGTTGACATTATGAGAACTCACCCCTAGTCCTAGACTAATCAATTAAGGTATTAGTTGAACATATGAGGTAGTAAGAATCGGTTCGGCTCAGAGTGATCGATCGATGACTCTGGTCGAGAGGAGCGCAATACCATCTCATTATGCAATTGCCAAAAGACACAATTGAAGTTGTAGTTGACCCTATGAGAACTCACCTCTAGTCCTAAATTATTCAATTAAGATATTAGTTGAACATATAAGCTAATCGTTTGGCTCAGAGTGATTGATTGGCGACTCTGGTCGGGAGGAACGCAATACCTTCTCATCATGCAATTGCCAAAAGACTTAATTGAAGTTGTAGTTGACCCTGTGAGCTCATTTATTCATCCCTAGTTCCACCTAGATCGATGTAGGTACTATTATTAATCTTAACATTAAGTTAATGAGAACTTATTTCAACTTAGAGTGATCGATCGACGACTCGGGTCAGAATGAACACAATACTAACACCATACAAATGCAACAAATCAATTGGATTTATAGTTGACCCTGTGAGCTCATTCATTTATCCCTCGTTCTACCTAGATCGATGTAGGTACTATTATTAATCTTAACATTAAGTTAATGATAACTCATTTCAACGCAGAGTGATTGATCGACGACTCAGGTTGGCATGAACGCAATACCAACACCATGAAATTGCAAAGACTCAATTAGATTTGTTGTTGACTCTGTAAGCTTATTCATTCATCCCCAGTTCCACCTAAATCAATTGCAATGAAATCTATTGCAACAAATGACTGAGCTGTTGGAGAATTTAAAATAGATAATAATATGTGTTGCAACAGATGACATATCTGATTTAATTATCAAATAGACATTTTTATCTATTATGACAGATGACTGAGTTGTGGAAATTTTCAAATAGCTATTGATATCGGTTGTAACAGATGACATTTTTTATTTAGTTATCAAATGGACATTTCCATCTGTTGTCTCAAATGACTGAGCTGTTGGGATTTTTCAAATAGATATTTATATCTGTTGCAACAGATGACATATCTGTTTGAAAATCTTTTTTTTTATTTTAATTTTAAACCAGGGTTTTGTCCGAATAGATAAAGTAGTACTACTAAAGGCAGTAAAAATGTTTCTTGGATAACTCAAAAATCTCGTTGAGTAGTCTTGTCTTTTCAATGTCACCCATTTTCTTCCTTGTGCCCATCAAATTATTAATGAATATTAATTAATGAATATTGAAACCCCTAATACTTCTTCCGTTTCATATTATATTAGTTGGCCCCTATTGACTTGACACACCCATTAAAAAAATATTAATTAGGGGTTTATTTTACCAAATTAGCCTTATTAATTATGCTTTGAAAATATAAATTTGAATAAACACACTTTGTTTAGTCATTTAATATTAAGGGTAGTACATCTAGAAATTAGAATTATCTCATCTCTCCTTCAGCCCTAAATTTATTTTATTCGTCTCTCATCTTTTTCTTTCTATCCTCTTTAGGGTTATCACAACCTTTTTTTGCTCTCCTCTTTCTCATAAATTTCCTTTCGGATGTAAATTGATCCATATCTTAGATTCCTCGACTGAAATTGTTGTTTTGATCCCCTTTTGACATTAAGATATGATTCACTATTGCTCTTTCATTTTCGTCTTCTTCTTTGCAAGTTATTTAATTTTTTTAATTTAATTACCATTTACCCATATCATATTTATTTAAAAATTTGAAGGAACTTTTAATTATTGAATAAATGAATCAAGAATTTTTATTACAAGATACGAAAAAAAGTCATCTGTTGGGAGAAGTATAAAAGCCTTGTTGGCAGTATCATTTTTTTATGTATTTTGTTTGTTTCTTTGTTGTTGATGTTGTCATTGATGTTGTTGGTGGGGTTGGCATTGTTGGAACTTGTGGAGTGGTGTTGTTGACAGTAGCGGATCTAGGTTTTTTAGATGGCGGGTGCTTCTTAGCTTAAACATAGTGTAGTCCAAACAATCAACACAAGGAGTAAGGGAGAAAAAAATAAAAGAAAGTTTAAAGTGAATAAGGAGAGAAGAGTTGGTTACCAAAATTTAAAAAATATGTGTTGAGTGGGAATTGAACTCAAGACCAAAAGAAATAAATAGCCTTAAGCACCCATAAACAACCACTAGGCTAACCAAACAACTCCTACTATGGGTGCTCACTGATTAGATTAGATACATTTTTTCTTAATTTCTATATAAATATATAAAGTTTGATACGAGTTCAGTCTGTGCTCGCGCACCCGGAGGACTTCATATGGTTTCGCCCCTGGTTTTTGATTGTGTTGGAACATAGGATGTATGCTTCTTTGTTGTTGATGATGTTGTTGGAACAAATGTTGTTATTTTTTTTGTTGTTGATGCTTTTTATTTGTTGTTTGTAGTTTATGTTGTTGTTGATGTTGCAACAACCGGACCAACTATTGAAACAAACAAACCACCAGTAAGGCTAGTTTGATGTATTCCAACAGACTCCACATCTGTTGCAACAGTCTCCACATCTAACGCAACAGACTCCATAATTGATGCAACAGACTCTACATCTATTGCAATAGATGGATAATGTTCTTTCTGTGACATTAATTTTTTCCTTCTTCTTTGTAGATGTATAAGGAACTGAAAGTTGATCAACTTTTGCCAGACCATCACAAGAGGATGCAGTAAAGATAGGCTCGTAGGAATAAGCTGCATGTAGATGAAACCACTTCATATGTGGGAGGTATGTATTACTGATAATGTTATCATTGCAAAACATATAGAGTACACTGATTTTGTGAATGCTATTTTTACCGATTAGTCATAGATCATTCAAACAAGATATCTACAATTTTACAGTTAAGTTTGGTAGGTCCGAACTGATAAGGTTGAGGGACCATGAATATGGTTATGATACCCTATAAATATTTAATGTCGGATATTGCTCATGCTATTTGTCATGCCTTCTACAGACTTTTGTTATGGCAAGCATTTCTAACGATGGTGTAGACTTTTGCATGACAGATATGTTGTCCTCTATATGGGAGAAGAATGATCAATCTTGCCCCTCCTTCCTTATCTTGTGCATGCAAATGTGAAGAGTTCAAGGCAAAACATGATGGAGTGATTAATACTGTTAATGTATTAACTATAATGTAAAGGAATTGATATCTAACAGTAGTGTCATCCTATCAAAGAGGATTTCAGTTTCATTCACTCCATTAGAGATTAAGGCTAAGAGGAGAAAAAAATCAATTTCCAAGGCATTATCAAGTATCCAAAAAAAGGAAAATTTTGGATCTGAAAAAGGTGAGAAGATAAAAAAGGGGAGGAATAGGAAGGAAAAATTGAATGCTAGATTTAGTTCATCTTGTGTCGTTATGTAGAGATACTCCATCTAATTTTGAGTGTTTTTTCTTTTCGGGATGGTGAGGAAGGCATAATCTCTCCATCATTAGATAATGCCAAAAATAAGACATCTAATGTTATTGAGCCACCAGAATGCCCTATGAAGTTTGATAATCCAGAAGACGTCTTTGCTCAAGTTAGTCAACAGATTAAACGATCTCAATCACTTGGTTTTTCTGCTGATCAATCATCTCCTGTAGAGGACAAGATATCAATAGAACTGTTTGACAAAACAAAAGCTAATATCGAGAGATTACTGATTATTTCTTCTCAAGACTTGCTTCTACCAGAAAACTATTCTGCATTAAGTGTTGCACTATCCATATATGTTGCAGCACCGAATTTATTAGCTGAGAGAGCGCTTGCCTTGGAAAATCTCAAAGAAAACCTTTCATACTTCTTCTTGACCTTGCGTAGATCTAAGAAGGACCAAGAGGAGTATTATAAGAAAGCTGCCAAGAAAGAAAGTGGTCCTCGTTGACAAACTCAAAAAAGATCAAAAGCTCTATACTGAGCTCAACGACCACAGTGATAAAATGATTGAATTGAAAGTGGTGACTTGACTTAGTCAAACAAAAAACTACGACTGTTCATATCCCTTAATTAAATAAAACTAATGACTTTTCAAATATGTAAATTAAAAAAAAAAATGGATCTAAATACAACATTTTATCTTTTTATTGTATTTTGGAAAGAGACAGATTGGTAATCTGTTGCAAAATATATTCCATATGTCAGATAACTTATAACATATTGACAATCTATTGCAATAAATGGATATATCAGTTTGCATTTCTATAAGCTGTGGCTTCTGTTGCAACTTGCTAGTCATCTGTTTATTCAATTTCATCGAGAGCAATAGATTTTTCTAAACACTTCTTGGCCAAACTCAATTTTTGCTCTTTGATTGCTTCTCTTTTTTTCTTTGTATCCTTCAAGTTGGCCTCCAAATTTAATTTTTGCCAGCAATCCAAGAGCAAAAATTGAATTTGTAGGCCAGCTTGAAGGATGCAAAGAAAAAAAGAGAAGCAATCCAAGAGCAAAATTGAGTTTGGCCAAGAAGTGTTTAGAAAAATCTATTGTTCTCGATGAAATTGAATAAACAGATGACTAGAAAGTGCAACAGACGCCACAACTAATGGAAAAAAATGATATATCCATCTGTTGCAACAAATTGTTAATAAGTTGTAAGTTATCTGACAGGTGGAATATATTTTGCAACAGATTATCAATCTGTCTCTTTCTGAAATACAATAAAAAGATAAAATGTTGTACTTAGATCCATTTTTTTCAATTTACATATTCGAAAAGTCATCAGTTTTATTTAATTAAGGGATATGAACAGTCGTGGCTTTTTGTTTGACTAAGTCAAGTCCCTTCCAATTCAATTATTTTATAAATAGGTCCCTCCAGCCTCCTCTCACTCATTCATTCGACTACACTTACAATACTAATATGACTGATCTAGATTCGTACAATAAGATTCATATCGAGTCCTTGAAGGAACTTCAAAGGTAGTTGGATGAACTCCGGAGGGATTTGACCAACTTTAGAGCAAGGCTGAGGAGGGCCCTACTGCTGCCAGATGAAAATTGTCCGGTTGACAATAATAATAGTAATAATAATTAGGTTAGGTTTTTTTTTTCTTTTAGCGTATGTATTTTCCCTTTTATATCTGATCTACCTATAAGGGATTCAAAAAAATCTATGTATATGTTAGGTTTAGTTTGTCGACTTTGAATTTTTAATTCTTATTCAATATTTAATTATCATTCTATTTATTCTCTATTCTCAACATATCGACGGTTGGAGGTAGGGATTGAGCACTTGTGGCAACAGATGGTGGTGAAAAGTCATGATGAGAAATTCTCCTAAAAATGGTTCGTTAATAAATAATAAGGAACTAAATGATATTATAATCATAAAAGAAAGATTATTTAATTTAAAAAAATCACAACATTGAATTAATTAAGTTATATGATGATATGATTGTTAAGAAAAAAGTGAATGAATAGTCGTGACTGTGACTTTTTGTCTAAACACATTCAACAAACAAAAATAAAAAACATTGTTGATGCATCAAATTCCTCATCTGTTACGACTGACAAATCAATTAGAAGAAATCCAAAAAAAACTCCTTAAACAAATGGTCGATTTATTGCAACAAATGGGTTATCTAATGCAAAAGATATACAATCTGTTGCCATAACTCAATTAAAAAAATAGTTATTAAAGAAACGTTTATTGAAAACCTGGTGTATTCGATTTTTAAATTGAGAAAAAGGTTATTTAAATTTAATAAGCTGAAAAGTCATGACTTGTCACAATAATAAAAAACTCACCAGCTTGATTTAATTAAGTCATTTCTTTTTACAGAAAACAATAAGGAAATAAATGATAACACAATTTAAACCGTAAAAAAATCACCAAAAATATTCTTGTTTTTTAAATTTGCTTTATTAATTTATATAATTAAAAATCAGAAAATATGGATGTCATGAAGATAATTTTTTTTTAAAAGATATATAGATTATATGTTGCAACAGGTTATCTATTTGTTGCAACGAATGATATATCTGTTATAACAGATGAGTTATTTGATGCAACATATATTTAATCTATTGTCAGAACTCAGTGTAAAAACGGATCCCGGAAAGAACTAATTGTTAATAATAACAAGATGAAAAGTCATGACTTATCATAATATTGCTTAATTTAATTAAGTCATAACTTTACAGTAATCAAGAATGTCATTAATAAATGGAGGTGAACAGTTGTTCCTTTAAATCTGCTTTATTAATTTATATAATTTAAAAGTTAGAAAATTTGAATGTCATGAAGATAATTTTTTTTTAAAAAAAGATATATAGATTATATGTTGCAACAGATATATTATCTGATGCAACCAGTTATCTATTTGTTGCAATGGATGATATATCTGTTGTCACAGATGAGTTATCTGATGCAACATATATATCATCTGTTGTCCAACTCAGCGTAAAAATGATTCCTGAAAGAACTAATTATTTTACTAATAATAAAGCTAAAAATTCATGATTTATCACAATATTGCTTAATTTAATTAAGTCCTAACTTTTTACAGTAATCAAGAATGTCATTAATAAATAGAGGTGAACAGTGGTGCCTTTAAATCTGTTTTATTAATTTATATAATTAAAAAGTCAGAAAATTTGAATGTCATGAAGATTATTTTTTTTTGAAAAAAGATATATAGATTATATTTTGCAACAGATAAATTATCATATGCAACCGATTATATATTTGTAGCAATAGATGATATATCTGTTGTCATAGATGAGTTATCTGATGCAGCAGATATATAATCTGTTGTCCAACTCAGTGTAAAAAAAATGGTTCTAGAAAGAACTAGTGATTTTAATAATAATACAGCTGAAAAGTCATGACATATCACAATATTACTTAATTTAATTAAGTCATAACTTTTTACAGTAATCAAGAATTTCATTAATAAATGGAGGTGAACAGTTGCACCTTTAAATCTATTTTATTAATTTATATAATTAAAAAAACATGTCATGACTTATTACAATATTGCTTAATTTAATTAAGTCATAACTTTTTACAGTAATCAAGAATGTCATTAATAAATGGAGGTGAACAATTGCGCCTTTAAATCTGTTTTCTTAATTCATATAATTAAAAAATTATGTCATGACTTATCACAATATTGCTTAATTTAACTAAGTCCTAACTTTTTACAGTAATCAAGAATGTCATTAATAAATGGAGGTGAACAATTGTGCCTTTAAATCTGCTTTATTAATTTATATAATTAAAAAGTCAGAAAATTTAGATGTTATGAAGATAATTTTTTTTAAAAAAAAAGATATATAGATTATATGTTGCAACAGATATATTATCTGATGCAACAAGTTATCTATTTGTTGCAACGAATGATATATATATTGTCATAGATGAGTTATCTGATGCAACAGATATATAATCTGTTGTTTAACTCAGTGTAAAAAAAAATTGTTCCTGGAAAAAATTAATTATTTTAATAATAATAAAGCTGAAAATTCATGACTTATCACAATATTGCTTAGTTTAATTAAGTCATAACTTTTTACAGTAATCAAGAATGTCATTAATAAATGGAGGTGAACAGTTGTGATTTTTTGCCTAACTCATTCAAGTTCAATCCTCTATAAATAGTTCCCTCCTTACTCAATCGTTCATTCTACTACACACACTAGTTGGCCGCCGTCAGAGTAAAGATGTTGTGGGAGATCCGCAGGCTGAGGAGGCTACTGCTGCTGTCGGTTGAAGATTGGCTGGCTGGCCATACAAATAATAATGATGATAATAATAATAAAACTTTTTTTTTCTTTTATCTATGTATTTTTTTTATTGTTTTATAAAAATTTATGTTTGATGCATTTGACTTTTTTCTTTGTTATTTAATTTTTGTGCTGTCTATTTTTTTTCTCAATGACATGTCTACAATTAAGGAATAATTTGATTCCAGTATCAATAGCATGAGATCAACATATGAGCTGAGTTATCTGTTGGGTTTGTGGCAGGAGCTGTATTTTATTGCGCGAAACAGATTAGTAATCTGGTAAAACAGATTATTTATCTATTGAAATAGATTACTAATATGGTGCAACAAAATACTCATCTATTCGATTCATATTATGGGAACTTAGAACCATAAACATGAATCCAACATGAGTCTACTATTACAACAGAACATTTATCTGGTGTCACAGATAATGGATCTGTTTAAACAGATTGCTCTTATGTTGTATTCATGTTCGCGTGTTAGCAATTATTGAAAAAAAAGCACACTAGCAGTTACCCAGATGACAAATTTAACTAAAAAGCATAATTTGACTTACCAAAGTCTCCTCTCAAGTAAATGCCAAAGTTGAAAGTAATTGACGAAACAAAATTTGACATAAGAATATGGTCAAAGAGCAGGAGTTGGGGTAACAACAACAACAACAACGACAATGGTCAACAAGAAGAATATGAAGATGATAATGAAGTATAAGGATGATAATTGTAGACACCTAATTTTATCTATCCCCGAAAGCATTTTTACCATTTTACCTTATCCTACCGTGTACCCTCAACCATATAATCATACCCCATAAAAATACAAAATATTGAACCCTTAAAAAAATTCCTAACAAATCTTATCCTAACCAAATCACCCTACCCCACCTACCCTATACCCTACCCCCACTACCCTATCCACGTGACCCCCTTACATTACTTCTTTACAAAGGAAAAGGAGAAAAATATATACACCCACAGTAAATTGGAACCAAAAAAAAGAGGGGAGAACCCACATCATTATTATCCATATCTTCTACACTAACCCACTCAAAAACATGGATACACCAGGAAAACATTGACGATTTTTCCTTTTCTTCGTAAGAAACGCACACACATAGAGGGACGAGAAAGAGAGAGTCGCGAAGAGAGAGCTATAAAGAGAGACCGAGAAGACAGAGAGTGATCGGGAAAAGGGGATTGGTGCGAGGTTTGATCCTTTGCTAACCTTTTTCCGGTGTAAAACTTTCATCGAAATCGATTTCGATTCTTCATCCGGTTAACCAGCTCACAAAGAGTCAAAATTTCTTTATTATTTTCTAGTATTTTAAGGGAATTTGGCCAAAAGCGTTAAGTTTTATTCGAAAAACATGGACCAGCAGTGAATTCCTCACTGAAATTAGTCCAGTTTCGAATCAATTTCTGCGTTTAGTTTTGTGTACGGTTCAGGTTTGTTCTGCGGCTTTCCACTCAATTCTTTGGTCTTCATACTATTCTGGGATTCGTACTGCTGTCCGTTTTCATCAATTTATTGAGGTCAGTAGCGGGTTTCTATTTTACAATACTGAGTTTAGAGCTTGATCGTCGTTGAGGTGCTATTCGGGCTTTCAGATCTGGTTTTCTTAAATACTGTTATCAACGTAATATCAAAAGATCCATTTATTTAACCCATTGCCTCTTCTTTATTTTAATTTGTTGAAACGACCATGATTATGTGTTAGGTGATTATGAATGCTCGATGTTGTTGATGTTATGACCATGCGCTTGATGATGTAACTTTGGTTGTTTGAGGAATGAATTTGAGTAGTTTTAATGGAGTGATTGATAGAAAGAAAATTGGGGGAGGGAATCGAAAATTTAACGAAAAGAGTAGATTAGGATTAATTTTGTTTGATTGTTGATATAGAACGTGATGGAATTATGATATGTTGAAATGGATAGGCCAATGTAGGTTCGGATAGGCAAATTTAGGATTAAGTATCTTGTTGAATGTTAGAATGTGGAATGTGTGTTGAAAGTTTTATAATTTATCGTGTTTGATTAAAATATACTATTTAGTCGGGGAATGCCCCGAGGATTTGTGTCTATTTTTTGGGGAATGCCCCGACGTATTATGTTGGCAGAAGACATTCGTAAGGAAGGCCCGAGGCATCGAGTAAAGCGCAGGAGCGTAGTTAGGTTAGCGTAGGATAGAATAGGATTTCTTTTCTCGCATTTTTCTATTTTGGAATGTATAATTGGACTGAACATTATTATTTTGGTTTTGGATTGTTGTTTGATGTTTGTTTATGTGTTTTGTGTGGTTTATACATTCGTAGTGTTAAATTAGCCGATACTCTCTACCAAACGACCGTGGTCTAACCACGGGATCGAGGGTTACCTAATACCTTCCCCTCGGTCAACAGAACTCCTTGGTCAAAATCTCTGTTTGCGGATCAGTCAAAATCGTTTTGAAAAGGATTTTTAAAGGTGACTTGGAACACCGGATTATGCCAAGTGGTGACTCTGAGTTTTGAATATAAAAAGTCCTTCTCGAAATAATTTTTTATCTTTTATCACTTTGATAATAAAAACCCTTTCGAATCTTAAAACGATAACTTTTTCGGAGTTAAAAAAGGGGTGTGACAGCTCTGGCCACTCTACTGGGGACTTTTAAGAATTCGAGCTTATTTTTTTGAGTTGTATCGGCTTAGTTTGACATTATGGGTGTATAAAAATTGTTTGTGTTATCGTTTGTTATTTATTTTATCATTGTTGAGTGCTACGTGTTTACAGTTTTTCTCTTGTGTGTTACCACTTTATATCTGGCATCATATGCATAACCCGAGTTAATTCTTTCTGCAACAGGTCCCGGAGTGCACGTCGTGCCACGAACTCTAGTTGAGTCACCCTTATTTTAGGAGAGGGAGCCGTTGGATGTATGGAGTAGGTGAAAAGCAAAGCAGCCACTATCAACCATATGCTCCCCCGAATGGCCTTATTAGTAAACCCCAACTTAGGTCAGCATATAGGTCATGCTTATGTGCATCATATTGAGACCTAGCGGGGACCACTTGATCCTTTGTAGGAGACTCTCCTCTAAAGCATTCCTACGGGCAAATTGTTGCATTTTTTAGGGTAGCAGGGTCATTTGATGGACTAATTTAAAGAAAACATGTGCTAGAATTAAAGAAGGGTGTGTAGGCATGGAAAAAAAAAGGAAAAAAAAGAGTAAAGGTGAATCAAAAAAGAGTTTCGTAGTTTTTAGGTCCTTTATGGCTTTTGTTTTCCACAATTCAAAATTAGAAAAAAAAAAGATTTTTTTTTACTCTTTGCACTCATTTTTCAAAAAAGAAAAAAAAACATCAATTTTTTTTTCCTTTTGTTTCCTTTAGCAAGCATTCACAATTCGAAAACACCAAAAATATTTTTGTAGCTGTTGGTGTCATTTTTTATGTGAAGTGTCAAATTAAAAACTCAAAAAAAAAAAGATTTTGTTATGTTGTTCATCGTGTATCTTTGGTAGTGTCTCAAGTCAGGGTGCATTCTGTTATTTAATCATTAATTGTCCAATCTGGACGAACTATGCACCCCTGATTCTCCTCTCTGGGGAATATATAGGCAGCCTATTGTGGGTTCGGGGATCTTATTTGAAAAATTCAAAAAAAGATTTTCTTCATTTTTCTTTTAAAGTAGGTGTTTCCTATACATCTTTAAAAGAAAATCACAAAAAAGATTTTTTGTTAATTGCTTCAAGTCTCATTTTCGTATGAAATTCAAAAATTGAAAATCCAAAAAAAAAAATTCTTTGGTAATCATAGGTTTCGTTTTGTATAGAGAGTTTAAACCTGAAAAATGCAAAATGATTTTCGTCAATTCTTTTGATAATTTGTTATTTTTGAAGTTTCTGAAAAAAAAAAGAGGAAAAAGAATTAATTGGACATTTTGGTGAGACTTAATGAACTACACACACCTGATTCTCCTCTTTCGGAGGTGAGACACATAGGCGCCCTTCTTGGGTTCGGTGATCTTTTCTAAAAAAAAAAGGTTTTGAAGAAAATGTTGAACTCTAACATATTTGTTGCCTCTTGTTCAGTTAGTTTAAGGTGGTGGGTTTGTCGCATCCTAGCTGGTCCTCCACATCACACCAAATGTAAAGAAGGTTTTGTTGTGTTCAACAAGGATACGGAGAGTGACCGCATGGATCAAACAAAGAGGCAGGAAAATGAGATTTTAAAGGAAAAAGATTTGAGACTAAGACAACAAATGATGAAAATGTATCGAGCTTGGGCTAGTGGGCTACCTTCTCCTCCATTCCCCACTTTTGACCTTGCAAATACCTTGAGTCTTCCACCCAAATCGGAAAGTCAGTTTCCTACTGTTTTTGATGCACCACAGCATGCCTCAGAATTCATTCCACGTCAAATGTACCTTAATACTTCCACCACTCTTTCTTTAGCTCCTCAGTATAAGTCGAGTA
>NC_061115.1:215230777-215239762 GCF_002878395.1 Capsicum annuum | reverse complement strand
TAAGTCGAGTACATTCACAGCACCACATACCGTCTGTGCTTTTGTTGTTCAACCTTCTACTAAGGCTTCCACTTTGGATATCAATCCAACGATTGTGCTTCCCTAGTCCACTAGTGAATCCACATTCAATACACTTGATGATCATTGTTATACTCTTGATCCTACCATTGAATTAAGTGGACCGCCAAAATTTCTTACTAAGAAGCCTATCATGCTACAAGATCCAGAGGAAATGGTTGGGAAAGTTAAGAGTGTAGAAAATGATATGAAAAGTTCCTGGGGACTTGTAGGCTATGAAGATGTTTCATACAAAAACTGAGGCATGTTGTCAAGTGTTAACCTCTCTCCAAGCTTTGAGATATCACAATGTGAGGAGCTTGGTGGACAACATGGTTCTGTGAAACATTTAGAACAATATTGCAATCAATCAAGGAAAACTGAATGGAAGAAGAAGGAAAACTCACCTATTGTCGTGCCGGGACCAAAAAAGAGTTTAAGAGGTCCAACTCATTATGATGTTCAGGGTCACAGTATTGAAGATTATCGGGCTTTGAAAAAAAAAATAGAAAAGATGATTCAAGATAAACCAATTATGGTGCAGACCATTGACAGTGTGGAAAGCTCTAGTCATGCTGATATGCAAACCAGTGGCTAAGATGTCAGGCTGAACAATAGAGAAGTCACCCCTCTCCCTACTAGGAAGAGGTTTGGTAGTGTGTTTTATTTTATTTTATGTTGCCCGAATTATTTCAAGGTTGTAGTTCAGGATCTATCTTGTTTTGTCCCTTTGTCGTTATGTTCAAACCCTATCTTTTATTTTAATTAAATGGAGTGTCCCCTTTTCCTTTGTATTTTAAATTTGTGTTGTTTGTTTGTTTTCTTTACATACCACATTTTATGTTGATTCTAGTAAAATGACATGCTAGCGGAATTTTCAATCAGGTCTTAAAATCCAGTTTAAGTATGAACATTGAATTAGAGGTTTGAGTTAGTAAAAGAGAACATCTGAGGAAATAGGTAGAGTGCAAAGACATTTGGTGACAAGTTGAAGCCTTCTTTAAAAATTAAGGCACTTCGTTTGAGAATCATAAGAATAACTTGTTCATCAATTCAAAGACATGGCTCAATTAGGTCAAATAGTGGTTGCGTGAACAGAAAGAAAATCATCTCCATAAAATCATGAGTCATTCAATGTGAGGAATGTACAACAAAGGTGGAGTTTGATGAAGAAGTAGCGACGCACAGACTTAGTCAAAGATAATGCTTAAAGGATTTCACAAATGATCTTCATCTCTCATTCATATTTCATGATATGTACTAGCATTTTCAAGGATTGATATGATGAAGGCATTTTATTCTGCTATCCAAACATCGTGTCATCCATTGTTTACCCCATTTGAGCTTTAGTTCTATTTTCTTTCATACCCCTCTTTTGGAATCAAGATAGAGTCAGCAAAGCTCAACAGAAAAGTGTCAAGCAAACCAATAAAGTCAAAAAAATTCAAAAAAAAAAAAGAGAAAAAGAAAATATGTCCAAAAAGAAAAAGAGAAGAGTGTTAAGAAAAATAAAGTCAGAAAAGTCCCAAAGAGAAAGAATCAACAAAAGAGAAAAATTTAGAATCAAGTGAAAGAATAAGCTGCCATAACTACGCATGACCTGATTCTCCTCTTTCGAGGGTGAGATACGTACGCTTCCTTACCTGGGGATCAGTCCAACCAAATAAAAAATTTAGAGTCACCCAGTCAGAAGAAACTGGGGCATGACTTAATCATCATTGTTTGAGTCGATTCCAAAAGTTGTGAGTCCTACCGTACTTTAAGTGTCGTTTGAACCTTATGCCTTCCTTTCTTTCTAACACTATCCAAAAGCCAAGTTACAACCAAAGAAAGACCTTCAGATCAATCTTTGAGGATGTTAAGGCTAAGCATGCAAGGGATATGATGATGTATTTGAGAACTACTTGTCTTCCTCAGCAAAAGAAATCAGGAGAGAAATAAAAATGAGAGAGTCTTATTGGTCAAAAACCCTCATGGGCACCGTAAGACGATGATAAATTGAGGGAAATAAAAATGAGAGGGTCTTATCAGTGAAAATCCATACGGGCACTGTAAGATGACTGTGAGTTGGGATAGATGAAAATAAGAGAATCTCATTGGTGAAAAACCCTCATGAACAGGACAAAATTGTCCTTTGTCTTTCTGTTTCTTCCTTTGAATAATGGACAGGACAAAATTCTGTCTTGTTGTCTACTGCTTTGTCTGAAAACACTTCGTGTTTACATTCAAAGGGGTCATGCTGTAGACACCTAATTTTGTCCTTCCCCAAAAGCATTTTTACCATTTTACCTTATCCTACCGTGTACCCTCAACCATATAATCATACTCCATAAAAATACAAAAAATAGAACCCTTAACAAAATTCCTAACAAATCTTATCCTAACCAACTCACCCTAGCTCACCTAACCTATACCCTACCCCCACTACCCCATCTATATGACCCCCTCACATTTCTTCTTTACATAGGAAAAGGATATAAATATATACACCCACAGTACATTGGATAAAAAAAGAGGGGAGAACCCACATCATCATCATCCATATCTTCTATCACAGTTTCGAATCAGTTTTTGCATCTAACTTTGTGTACGAGTCGGGTTTGTTCTGTTGCTTTCCACTCAATTATTTGGTCTTCGTACTATTCTAAGATTTGTAGTGTACGGTATCGTTCTATTTTGCGATACCGAGTTTAGAGCTTGATCGTCATTGAGGTGTTATTCGGGCTTTTGGATCTGGTTTTCTTAAACACTGTTATCAACGTAATATCGAAAGGTCCATTTCTTTAACCCATTGCCTCTTCTTTATTTTAATTTGTTGAAACGACCATGACTATGTGTTGGATGATTATGAATGCTCGATGTTGTTGATGTTATGACAATGCGCTTGATGATGTGACTTTGGTTGTTTGAGGAATGAATTTGATTAGTTTTAATGGCGTGATTGATAAAAAGAAATTTGGGGGAGGGAATTGAAAATTTAACGAAAAGAGTAGATTAGGATTAATTTTGTTTGATTGTTGATATGAAACGTGATGGAATTATGATATGTTAAAATGGATAGGCCAATGTAGGTTCGAATAGGCAAATTTAGGATTAAGTGTCTTGTTGAATGTTAGAATATGGAATGTGTATTGAACGTTTTATAATTTATCGTGTTTGATTAAAATGTACTATTTGGCCGGGGAATGCCCTGACTATTTGTGTCTATTTTCCGGGGAATGCCCCGACATATTATGTTGGCGAAAGACATTCGTGAGAAGGTCCGAAGCATCGGGTAAAGCGCAAGAGCGTAGTTAGGTTATCGTAGGATAGAATAGGATTTCTTTTCTCGCATTTTTCTATTTTGGACTGTATAATTGGACTGAACATTATTATTTCGGTTTTGGATTGTTGTTTGATATTTGTTTATGTGTTTTGTGTGGTTTATACATTCGTAGTGTTAAATTAGCCGATACTCTCTACCAAGAGATCGTGGTCGAACGACGGGATCGAGGGGTGCCTAATACCTTCCCCTCAGTCAACAGAATTCCTTAGTCGAAATCTCTGTTCGGGGATCAGTTATAGAGTCAAAACCATTTTGAAAAGGATTTTTAAAGGTGACTTGGAACACCAGATTATGCCAAGTGGCGACTCTGAGTTTTGAATATAAAAAGTCCTTTTTGAAATAATTTTTCATCTTTTGTCACTTTGATAATAAAAATCCTTTCGAACCTTAAAACGATAACTTTTTCGGAGTTAAAAAGGGGTGTGACAATAATGAATCAGAAGATGATGAATAAAGCAGCAGAAACAATGAACAACAAATATCGCGAAGAGAGAGAAAATAACAACAGATGAGGAGAGAGAAAAACGTGCCTTTTTTTCCTTCGTTTCCCATTATATTAATTAACATTTGGATCAAAGTGTAAATTTAAAAACTTGTGGGTTACTTTGAAATTCTAAAACTTTCTTAATCCATAATTAAGTAACTGTCTCCTCTACTCAATTATTAAGACTTGTGTCACCTACACCTCATTTTAAATCTCTTTTGTCTCCTGTGGCCCAAAGCCCCCACTAACTATAAACTATGAGATTAAAATTGATACATAAGACTTGATGCCTGTGGTATAAAATAAAGAATAATTGTTGAAAAAGATAAATGATTATCTAGTTATTGCATATTTCATTACATGTGGGTTGCAATTAATAAGAGTAAATACAGAAATACCCCCCTGATGTTGATCGAGATTTTTAAAAAGACACTTAAACTTTGAATTCAACATATTACCCCACGATTCTTCTTTATTCCTTTGCAAATACATCATTTTTTGTTGAATTTCAGTCACACCAAAGAGAGTGAATGCACGTGGTAATCAGGTGCTGCCACGTGTAAATACGTTTAATTTCATATTTTTAATATATTTTTAATAAAATTTTCATTTTAATTTTATTTATCAATTAATCAATTTTAATTTCTTTTTCTCCAATTCTCCATTAATCAATCTTAATTTCTTCTTCCTCAATTCTCCATTAATCAATCTTCATTTCTTCTTCCCCAATTCTCCATTAACAGCCATTACTCTCTTTTTCTCTTCTTTTTCCTCAATTCTCCATTGAAGCTAGGAAATTTCAAAAAAAAAAAATCTCCTTAATGAATCAAACTGGTGGGATAAAAAATTCATGTATTGATTTTAATATCTTCTTAATTTGTTTAAAAGTTGTGAAATCAAGTTTCTTTTTGTGATTAAATTTTTTTTCCGTCTTCAAAACCATTTACTTGAATCATAAAACTCCACTACTGGAGCTTTATTGGAGGAGTTGAAGAAGACAATGGTGTTGAAATCTCATAACTCATTAGTACTGAGTAATTTCCTCCTTCTTCTTCTTCTCAATCAATCTTCATTAACGCCGTCTTTGTTTTTTCTCTTTCCACTTAATTACATTTCACAAATTCAAATCGACACTACATACTCAGAAGGAAAAGAAATAGGAAATAAAATCTAGTGACACCATTAATGAAGGAGGAGGAGGGGGAGGAGGGGGAGGAGGAGGAGGAGGAAGAGGAAGAAGAGGAAGAAGAGGAAGAAGAAGGAAAATGAAGAAGATGGCAAATAAAGAAGATGAAATGAAGGAAGAAGATGAAAAATGCAGAAAAAAGAAAACTAAAATATAAAATTTAAAAAGTGGGTTTTTTTTATTACACGTGACACATTTTAATTGGTTCGTTCAATAATTTTTTTCCATTCACGCACTTCAGGTGCTTGTCTACACGTAAGGTCAATTTTTTTGTCAAAATGGTGCATTTACAATGGTTTAGGTAAGATTCGTGGGATAATAGATCGAATTCAAAGTTTAAGTGTCTTTTTAAAAATCTCAATCAACATTAGGGGGGTATTTATGTATTTACTCAATTAATAACCCAAAATTGCATTGTATTTCCCTACAAGCCGACATAAACATCACTTGCTTTCATTTCTTCTTCTCTTTTATTTGTCAACTTGTTCATTGAAGTTAAATTAAATTAATATTTTAAATTTAAAGTTAAAGTGTTTTAAAAATTATAAAAAAAAAATATAAGTTACCATCTATCATATTAATTTAAGTTATTTGACTTTGGGAACACGATAAAACATACTTCGATAAATTTTTTATCGGGCTCTGCTTTTGTATATGTTTCTTCCTTTGAAACGTTGGAGTCGTTTGTTAAAGTGTATAAAAATAATTTTGAATAGAATGTATTAGTATATTTGCATTAATAATAATTGTATTAGTAATACTGATATTATTTATGCTAAGATTATTTCTTATACACCATTTGATGTGTTGTATTTGAGCTTGCTTTTTCAATCTTGATATATTTAAACAAAAGTTTTTAAAAAAATTGTATATACATTCTAAGATTCATCCGAGATCTAGCACGGGTTCAATATATGCTACTTTTTGTCTCAATTTGTGTGATACAAATAGAATTTAGATAATTAATATACTTTTAATATGTATTTTGATAATCTAATCTCTTAACTATTGCAATTTATAATATTTTTAATATATTTTTCAAATAATATATATTACTTTTCTTGTCCAAACTTTTGTGGCATTGATAGTCAGTTATATTTTAAAAATAATTTAATTTTTAAATTTTTGTGATCTATAATACTTTTCTTCTATTCCAATTTAAGTGACACTAATATAATTTCAAGAGTCAGCCAAATAATTTATATCTTTAAAAATTCTAAGTTATTAATTATTGCGATTTATAGTATTTTTACGTGTTTTTTTGAAATATATAACAGATTAAATTATTTTTTGATATTTTAAGCTGTTAAATATTGTAATTTATAATACTTTTATGTAATTTTTGAATAATATATGTTACTCTCCTTGTCCAGAGTTTTATGTCATCGATAGCCAATTATATTTTTAAAATAATTTAAATTTTAAATTATTATGATTTATAATATTTTTCTATTTCAATTTAAGAGACACAATGCTTAGATGACCATAATAATTAATTAGAGATGACATAATAAAATTACGATTGAAACAATGAATCATAAATGTCTTAAATCACTTACAACAACTAATTAGAAGTGACATAGCAAAATTACTATAAAAAATACTCGTGAAAAAATTTAGGTGGACCATATATAAGACATCAAGTTAATTTAAAAAATTCAAGAGTTAATTTAACCTTTTTATATCGAGTTTACCTTATTTATTAAATATTTTAAATTTTTTATACTTAAATTACTTATAATAATTAATTAGAGTTGATACTTAGTAAAACTATGGTTGAATAAGACATGTCATAATGTCTATTTTACTTTTTTAATTAAATATTATTATTTTTTAAAACATAAATGACTATAATAATTATTAATCTAAAAATTATACAAATACACAACTTATGTTTCCAATATTACAAAAAAAAACCAACTCCCTACACAAATTATAAAAATCCAACATATACACAGAATGTTATGTATATGTCGGTTATGTTATGTATATTAATAGGGAAAGAGAGTAAAACAATTAAAAAAGTGGGAGGGAGTGTAATTACTTCCAAAAGGTTTGATATTTATGTTATTTATACATAATTAATTAAGGGTGATATAGTAAATCATAATTGAAGCAGCTGAAGCAGACATGCCATAAATGTTTATTTTATCTTTTTTTAAGTAAATATTATTAATTTTGTAAAGCATAAATGACTTATAATAATTAATTAGGAATGATATAGTAAAAGCATGGATTGAATATTATTAATTTTCAATATATAAATGACTTATAACAATTAATTAGAGGCGATATAGTAAAAGTACGATTGAAACAAACATATCATAAATGTCTATTTTATTTTTTAATTAAATATTATTAATTTTTTAATATATAAATAACTTATAATAATTAATTAAAAATAATATAATAAAATCACGGAGCAAGCAACCTGCCGAAATGTCGAAACCTGTCGAAACCACTGCTTCTGTATAATAGAAAAGTAATGTTGTGGAATCTAAAACCATTCTCAATGGAACACAATGGTGCATCACAAATGCACTCAAAAATGTGGATATTGAATCTGATTCTAAGATCATCATTATTATGTTGAATGATCAAATCAATGTCAATTATCATATTATGCATCTCATTGGCCAAGTCAATAATTTATTGACACAAGGTAATTACAAATTTTCACCATTGTTGTAGAGAAGTAAATAGCTTGACAACCAACATAGGTTGTGGTGTACTAGTGGTGGGACTACTCTACCCTTAATCAGAGGTCTCGGGTTCGAACTCTGGGTATGGAGAAAATCCTGTTCTGAGAACCACCCCAAAATGGGTCCTACATTGTGCGATTTGGATTACTTGAAACTCCAATGTGGATATCAGACACCGGGTAGGAAATAAAAAAAAAATAGCTTGACAAACCACCTCCAAAATGGGTCCTGCAGTGCACGATTCGAATTAGTTGGAGCTCCAATGTGGGTACCGGACATCGGGTAGGAAACAAAAAAAAAAATAGCTTGACAAATTACTTTGGGTGAGAAAAAAAATAGCTTGACAAATCACCTCAGAATTGGCCCTGCAGTGTGCGATCTGGATTATTTGAGACTCCAATGTGAGTACTGGACATCGGGTAGAAAGCCAAAAAAAAAAATAGATTGACAAATTACTTTTGGCGAGAAAAAACATAACTTCACAAACCACCCCCAGAATAGGTCCTGCAGTGCGCGATTCGAATTAGTTGGGTTTCAATACAGATACCGGACACCCAGTAGCAAATTAAAAAAAAAAAAAAAAAGGTTGACAAATTACTTTGGGCAAGATAAAATGACATTTTTTTGTTAAAAAAAAAAGGATTTGACTGTTCCACATTAATTTAGGGAATCGATTCATGTTGTCTGCTCACGTAAACTTAAACAACTCTGGGTATGAGCTACATTTTGAAGTTCAATTAGATCTAAATTTCATTATTTTAGCATGAAATTGGAGCCAACACTATTCCTTAAATAGGGCCAATTGTCTAAGACATATAAGAGGAGACATTATCTCATTTCTTCAATCGATAGACAATAGAACAAAAGATGTCGACATTTCTTCTTGAATTAAAATAGGGCCGATTGTCTAAGACATATAAGAGGAGACATTATCTTATTCCTTCCACCCATAGACAATCAAACAAAAGATGTCAATATTTCTTCTTGAATTAAAATAGGGACGATTGTCCAAGACATATAAGAGGAGACACTATCTCATTCCTTCAACCGATAGACAATCGAAGAAAAGAGGTCGGAAATTTCTCCTTGAATTAAAACAGGGCCGATTGTCCAAGACATATAAGAGGAGACATTATCTTATTCCTTCAACTGATAGACAATCGAACAAAAGATGTCGATATTTTTCCTTGAATTAAAATAGGGCCGATTGTCCAAGACATATAAGAGGAGA
>NC_061115.1:215209232-215227777 GCF_002878395.1 Capsicum annuum | reverse complement strand
AGGGCCGATTGTCCAAGACATATAAGAGGAGACATTATCTCATTCCTACAACCGATGGACAATTGAACAAAAGATGTCGACATTTCTTCTTGAATTAAAATAGGGACGATTGTCCAAGACATATAAGAGGAGACATTATCTGATTATATTCCTTCAACAGATAGACAATCGAACAAAAGAGGTCGGAAATTTCTCCTTGAATTAAAACACGGCCGATTGTCCAAGACATATAAGAGGAGACATTATCTTATTCCTTCAACCGTTAGACAATCGAACAAAAGATGTAGACATTTCTCCTTGAATTAAAATAGGGACAATTGTCCAAGACATATAAGAGGAGATATTATCTCATCCTTCAACCAATAGACAATCAAACAAAAAATTTCAACATTTCTTCTTTGAATTAAAATAGGGCCGATTGTCCAAGACATATACGAGGAGACATTATCTCATTCCTTCAACCGATAGACAATCAAACAAAAAATGTCAACATTTCTTCCTTGAATTGAAAACCTATTACTTATATTTTCGATTGAAGTTTAAGTTATATACACTGTATGTGCTATTCTTTTTTCTTTTTTTGGAACCCCAAGATAACCCGCAGCCGCTACAACCTCTTTCATAAGCACTTTGTGCGCACTGAGTAAACCCCACCATGTAATAGTCTGCAAACCACAGTGTGTATGTGCTATTCTTTTTGTGCGATTTTATGTGGAGAGGCTGTTTGTGATATTATTGATTCTTTCTCGACAGAATTTGAACACAAGAACCTTGTGAACTGTGAGATAGAACCAAAAAGTTAATATTCTTTCTTTCCTCATCTGTACATCTCAGGGACTGATTGTTCCATGCACTCAACAAAAAAAGTCACATGCACATTTTACCATTAGGAATATAATATTATATTACTTGTGACCGGATTCTACCTCGAATTCTGTGCTAGCGAAAGCTTAATTCACCGAGTTATCTTTTATATCTATATTAGTTGTAGTTGTTTGACATAAAAATAGGGTGGAAATAGCTGGTACGATGCAGTGACAGAACCAAAATTTTTATTAAAGAATATCATAATGTAATATATATATATATATATATATATATATATATATATATATGGACTATATATATATATGGACCTAGTTACATGCATAATGTAATTTTCAGTGAAGGGATGTTACTTGATAAGATGGCCCCGACGCTGGTCCAGCGAGAGCTTTCTTTCTTTATATGAGAAGTAGGGGTGGGCCGAAGATGGAGACCGATTATAAAGAACAGATCTAGGACATAACTCAATTCCAAAGGCTAACTAGGATTAACCAAGTTCATATAAGGAGATCAATTTTCTATTCCTTTTTTGATGTTGGACTTTTAGCCCACCCTTACACACCGAGACCTCATAAACTAAAGCATGAATTATATAATATGGTAGCCCAACATTTGGTGAACAAATATTTGGGATGGACCTAGATTTACGACCATGTAAGGAATTTCTCAGCCCTAGAGGTTAGCTCATAAGAAGAACTGTCCAAATCCATATAAGAATATCAATTTTTCATTCGTTTTTTTTATGTGGGATTCTTAACTAGGTGGCTATGTTTCCTTACTTTTATGTGGGAGAGACAAGGGATGGGCTCCTCTTCTCATCTTATCCTAATCTAGTAGTATTATTATAGGAGGAATACATTGTCAGATCTCTCAACCTGACACCATCTTTCATTTTGACACCTCAAGTGGACGTTGTTCATTTTAAGCACCTAAACTAGCTATAAATTGTGTCATTTTGGCACCTTTCGACACCAACTCTGGTGTGTGAATTGCACACGCTTTCAACGTGGATTAAACGGTCAATTAATTTATGCCAACTAATTTTAAATCGCCACATCATTATATACACCCACTTTTTTTTAAACAAAAAAGGACCAAAATACATGACAAAGTATCCAATGAATTAATGACATGTGGTTTTTTAACCATATAATTACAAAAAAGACCCCACAACATCTTCCCCACCTAACATTCTTTGAGGTTGAACCAACCTCCATTAATGGAGGTAGAATTTTCCAAAAAGATAAACATACCTCCTCATTCTCTGAGGATGATACATCCGCATTAAAATCTTCATGAAGTTCAGACATGGATAAGGAGACTTCACAAATTTCAGACATGGAGGAGGAGGGCAGTGTTCAATTAGAAAATTATTTAACAGAAGAAAACATAAGTACTATTGGGAGTTGCTTGAAAAAAAAATAGATACTTTACAGGATGGATGCTTTGAAGTGAATCTTTGCAGACAAAATTATATTTAATAATATTCTTGAAGAGTTAGTTATCACATTGATACAATATTTTACTCTTTATTTTTGAATTAGAAACTCAATTTTATTAGTGTTTTCTAGAGTTTGATATTAAAAAAATGGTGGAAGAAAATGAAATGAAAAAATGAGGAAGAAGATAAAATTAAATGAAAAAAGGTTAAAATAAGTCTATCATGCGCTGGAACACGAGTGTAGAACAATCGCTTTGCCATGTCAGCGAAAGGTGCCAAGATGACACAATTTATAGTTAGTTTAGGGGCTTAAAATGAACAACGTCCACTTAAGGTGTCAAAGTGAAAGATGGTGCCAAGTTGAAGCCCCTGACGATGTATTCCGCGATTATTATATTCACATAATATATTGTTTTTCTATATGTAATATTACTTGCTTCATTTGTTCTGATTATCTTACTATTTTATAGTTGCTATTTATTTATTTTGATGTTCTGGTTTCACTTTTTTGAGCTTAGAGGTTTATGAAAATAACCTCTCTACTCCACAATGTCGGAGGTATATTTGTATACATTTTACACTTTTTGAATTCTCAAATCTCACTTATAAAATTTTATTGAATATGTTATTATTATTTACTTAGTATAAAATCGAATTCTAATCTAGCATCGAAGACGGTTCAATAATTTCTTTTGGTCAACTGTTGAATACCAAATATAGGTCTTTTTTTTTCTTCTAATAAATTAAGATTTAACCTTTTAATTAAAATAAGCAATAAATAAATGAAAAAAGTTCACTTTTTTCCAAGTGGAATATAGAGATTCTTTTAAGGAATGTGTGGTGATAAAAAAGCAATATAAGCATCCTGTTTTTCTTATGTGACTAAAACATGACATGTATGCTTTAAATCACAAGTTAAGGGTATCTTTGAAGTGTCAAAAAAATCTTTATATTTTTCTTATCAAATTCGATATCTACTCAGTCGTTATCAGAAAAAAAAAAAAAAAAGACAGTCTAGTGCATAAAGCATCTCGTCCATGCAAGGTTTGGAATATAGTCTTTTTTCATTTTAGTCATGAGACCATCTTTAGGCCTTACAGAACACCAGATCTAAGAACAATCATCTACTGCACGACACAGCTCTGAGGAGCTATGGACGGCTGTTAATCACTCGGGTCACAAGACCATGCTTCAACAACTAGACTCGGTTTCCTGTCTCCTTAGAGGTCAACGATACAATCATACGAGTCAATACAACAGATCCTGTTCAAGTAAGGTCGTGGATTTGAAATATATTAATGAGTCGCATCCAAAGGGATGTGAGGTATAAATATACCCTAATATGTAAGTGTGATGAAATGGACAGGAATAAGCAATACCACAAATAAAAGAAAATAAGAACACACGGATTTTATGTGGCAACCTCTGACGGGAAAAACCACAGGCAGAGGAGGAGGAAATTCACTATAATGGAGAGGAGTACAAGAAGGAGACGAAAGTCTCAATGACGTATGTAAACCACCAAAAAAACAACCCACTAAAACGGACTTATATAATACGTGCGTACAAATAAATTCTAAGCCCAAAAACATACAGACCCTTATAAATCACAAACATGAGTCGCATCGCAAACTTTTTAAGGCCGGATCAACAAAATTCGGGTCACAAAATCTAATAATAAGTAATATAAGTGTTAGTGTGTGATTTCAATCAAGTTATCTACTCAATCATGATTATATAAAATGAAGTACAATTTAATGGAATGTAAAGTCAACTTACATGGTTTAGAGAGACCACTTATGTAGCTATATATGAATAATACCAACAAAATATATGGTCCTTTATTCTTTTTTGTTAGGGTTCATGCCTCCATATCTTTATTATAATGATTCGATATGCTTATAGTGATCCTCCTATTTAAAATCTTTGAACTATTAGTAAAAGCAAAACAAAGAGATTATATGTAGAGTAGGGAAATATATATTCTTCTTCTTTTTTTTTTTTATAGAAGATTAGGGAAATATCTATGTATACATAATTTATGTCAAAAATATATGGTTGAGTTGATCCATCAAAATCTTTTCAAGATTCCCCACTTTACAGTTCAACAATTGGGATATATGGTTTTCCATTAAAGAAAACTTGAAAAAGCTATATATTCCTTTGATGGCAAAAAAAAGGCTTAGTAGGAATGTGGTCATGAAATCAAATATTTTTCACTTTATTGAAATTTTTTAAGTCAATTTTTTTTTCGCATCATATGATTTTTTTTTGAGCCGAGGTCTATAATAAATAGTCATTTTATCTTACAAAGATAGAAATAAGGTTTGCATATATATTACCCTCCTCAAACTAGCGTTTTAATAAAAGGCAATTCGAGGCTCGCCTCAGCGCGAGGTATAGGCAAAAACTCCCCGAGGGGTTGTGAGAAGGTGAAAGTATCGAAAGGCCAGTACCCCAAAATTTGAGGCGTTTGCCTAAGCATTGGACTGTTCGCCTAAGCATGAAGCGCAAATTAGGCGTAAGCCTAGAAAGTTTACAATAAATAATTTTTAAAATTAAATTTCTAATTTAAACTTAATACTAAAATATATGATCGGTAAGTACTTAAATACTCAAATCAAAAGTAAAGGAAAATTGAAAATTCACATTTTCGAACGTATTTGCGATGGGTGTTGACGTCGCCGCTGCTCAAGAAGGTACTGGGTGTACTTACTTCTTCCTGGTTCCTTTCTTTTCTTTTAGTTCTTTTCAAGTCACATACTGACGAGTTTTTAAGTTATTTACTTTTTTTACTCTCTTTTAAAGTACAATATATGGTATATGGGTGTGTACGTAAATATATTGATCGAGTTACGAGAAGGTGAGGGTTGATTAATTGTGTAACTTTTTTTATACAAACTTGTATTTTTGCGGATATATAATAGTTTATCATATATCTATTAGTTGTATTATGTGGCTTTGATTAGATTTTTTTCTGTTGAGGCAATTTTAGATACATATGTCACTTTTTTTTTTAATAATTTTTTATATAGTTTACTTTCTTTTTTAAAGATTTATCTCTTTTAAAAAATAATTATTTCTAATTACATTAATTTATAAAATATTAAATATTAAAGAATCTGTGGGGCTTACGCCCAACGCCTCGAGGCTTACGCCTCACCTCGTACTATGTAAAATGCCTTGCCTTATGCCCCCTCCTTTAAAAACACTGCCCCAAACCGTTACACTGGGTGTATTGTTGTTATTGTTGTTGTTGGAGTTGAAGATGAAGTTGTGTTTGGTTATATTTTTTGCTACGGAGATCGATAGCATTTTATTTGTAATTATGAAGTGGGTTTGGAAAACATGTCATAAATTTCGGAATCCAACGTAAGTTCTAGTTAAAATTCAAAAAAAAAAATCGTAGCTAAACCCCAAACACTAATTTTGAAATAAAGTGAAAAACTATCCCAAAAAAAGAAAGAATAATTTTTATGACCAAATGATCCTAGAGGATGAGAGCTACTCATGAATATAAATAACAAGAGCTAGCTAGCTCTTTTACTCATGTCAGGTAACAAAAATAAAACAAAATTGAGTTTATCAATTAAGAAAAAGTTCCATAAAAAAAACATGCCAAGAGATCCTTTAATTGTTTCTGGAGTTGTTGGAGATGTTGTGGATCCATTCACTAGGTGTGTGGATTTTGGTGTTGTTTACAACAATAGGGTTGTGGTCTACAATGGATGTGCCTTGAGGCCTTCACAAGTTGTCAATCAACCTAGGGTTGAAATTGGTGGCGACGATCTTCGCACTTTTTACACGCTGGTAAACTTATCTTTCCGTTTTATGTGATACGTTTATTAAAAAAATTGAAATTGGAGGAGTCTTCGCACTTTTTACACTCTGGTAAGCTTAACTTTCTGTTTTATGTGATACGCTTTCATTTTTGGAGTTGATTGGAATCGTTTAAGCTATTCATGTAATTGTTGATCTTTAAGTCAATTTATTATAGTATATGAGTGTTATAACATGCATGTTTAATATTCAAGTTAATTTGAAGATATTTTGACATATTTTGAAAGTCTTCACCTTCCTTTTCAAACTACTATATGCCTAAACTTATCTTTTTCTTTTGTGTGATAATTTTTCATTTTTGAAGTTAATTGGGATCGTTTAAGCAATTTATGTAATCGTTGATCTTATGTCAATTGATTATAGTATATTAGTGTTATAACATGCATGTTTAATATTCAAGTTAATTTGAGGATATTTAGACATGTTTTGAAAGTCTCCGCTTTTCTTTTTAAACTACTATATGCCTAAACTTATCTTTCTATTTACGTGATACATTTTCATTTTTGAAGTTGCTTGGTATCGTGTAAGAAATTCATGTAATTGTTGATCTTATGCCAATTGATCATACTAATAAAGTGTTCTAATGCGCGCATTTAATACTATAAGTTAATTTGAAGATATTTTGATATGTTTTGAAAGTCTTCGCGTTCCTTTTTAAACTACTATATGCCTAAACTTATCTTTCTATTAATTGGGATCGTTTAAGCAATTTATGTAATCGTTGATCTTATGTCAATTGATTATAGTATATTAGTGTTATAACATGCATGTTTAATATTCAAGTTAATTTGAGGATATTTAGACATGTTTTGAAAGTCTCCGCTTTTCTTTTTAAATTACTATATGCCTAAACTTATCTTTCTATTTTACGTGATACGTTTTCATTTTTGAAGTTGCTTGGTATCGTGTAAGCAATTCATGTAATTGTTGATCTTATGCCAATTGATCATACTAATAAAGTGTTCTAATGCGCGCATTTAATACTATAAGTTAATTTGAAGATATTTTGATATGTTTTGAAAGTCTTCGCTTTTCTTTTTAAACTACTATATGCCTAAACTTATCTTTCTATTTTATGTCATATGTTTTCATTTTTGGAGTTGATTGGGATCATTTAAGCAAGCCATGTAATTGTTGATCTTATGTCAATTGATTATACTAATAAAAGTGTTCTAACATGCATGTTATAAGACTTCAAGTTAATTTGAAGATATTAATTTTGACATGTTTTAAAAGTCTTCGCTTTTCTTTTTAAACTACAATATATCTAATCAAACACCATCATATAATAAATTTGGATAAATTGGCACCTAGGTTATTTTAATTGCTCTTTATTTTATTATAATTATTTTGGATTGATTTTGAAAATATTTGAAATATTCTTCTCTTATGAAAGGTTATGGTAGACCCTGATGCTCCAAACCCTAGCAACCCAAACCTAAGGGAGTATCTACACTGGTAAGTCTAGCTTATATGTTATAGATATTCTCAATTCTAATTTTGAGAATGAAATTATTTTTGGTATAAAATATTTTACTTTATAAAGTGAGATTTTTCAGTATAAATTCAAACATGTCAAATCTTAGATGAGTATCAAACATCGAATGGAAACACACAAAAAAAAATTAGGATTGATTGTTTGGTTTCCTACAACTAAAATATTAAACACATAAAATAACAAAAATTTATACTATCTATCCCCTCCCCCTAAAATAAGAACCTAGATTAATCTGATTATTTTTTGGTGTAGAACGTTCCATGTAAATCCAAACTAGTCAAGTTTCAAAATGAATACCAAACATCAAATAAAAATACAAAAAGGAACAGAATTGATTGCTTGGTCTCCTACATCTAAAAATACTAAACACATAAAATAACAAAAATTATATAATATATCCCCCCCCCCCCCCCCCCGGCTTTTTTTAAGTTTATAATAATTTTAACACTTTTTTTTTTTGATAGGTTGGTCACAGATATCCCCGCAACTACAGGAGCAAACTTTGGTAAGTGTTCTTACATTGTTTAATGGCTTAGACTTTAGATAGTGACGGAGCAAGAAATTCATGCAAGACGATTAAAAATAAATAAAGTGTCACACCTATTAATTGAATTGTGATCTAAAACAATTAATTTTGAACCCTATTTACAACCACAATTACAAGCCTTTTCTTACATGTCAATTCACATTATGTTACGTAAGGTTCATTAAAAGAGAACCATAGCCCCTACATGATATTTTTATGTTCATAGTTAGAACTCGATATCTCTGATTAAGAAAAGGCACCTAACTTGCTTGATTAATGACATATAAAAGAAATATGAGTTTGAAGTACTAGCATAATTGTCCACATCATTTACACATTTTTATTCTTCAATTCCCTTGAATTATTCAAGTCTTCTCAACATATACCCATAGTGTAAAGCACAAAATTTAACGAAGGGATATTTTTGAGCTAAAAAACTAATGACTGATATTTTGCTTCATTTCGAATAGCTTAGAGGTATTTTTGACCCTTTTCCGTTTATATAATAACACAAACACTAGTGTGGCTTGGTAAACAATTATGATACATGATACAACATGTGAGTTTGTCGTCCTCCGCATTATTAGTATCAACATATTATTATCGTGAGTCTGTCATCCTCTTCATTATAGTCTTCCTAGAATTTAAAGCAGTTCGTTAAAATACATCCTTAATCATGACTACTAATAAAAATAAGACTAAAAATCAAAAATCATACAAAACAATATGTATAAAGTAAATTGCCCAATGTCTCCAAATTAGTCCAACTTTATATTTAGTCCTTAATTATTGAATGTCTTCCTCACTAAACTCAAACTTTTGTTATGCATGCAGGCAATGAAGTTGTAAGCTACGAGAGCCCACGTCCATCAATGGGAATCCATCGCTATATCTTCGTGTTGTATCGACAATTGGGCCGCGAGGCGATCAATGCGCCAGACATAATTGATTCACGCCAGAATTTTAACACCAGAGATTTTGCTAGGTTTCATAATCTTGGTGTTCCTGTTGCTGCTGTTTACTTCAATTGCAATAGGGAAGGTGGTACTGGTGGTCGTCGTCTATAAATTCTACTACTATTACTACTATTATACATATAATATACATATAGTATACATATATATGTGCATATAGTATGCATACTATAGTATACTATATATACACTGTTGCTCTTATAGTGCCTTTTTTGAGGATTCGCCACGGTACAACAATAATTTTGGAGAGTCCGAGAAAATTAGTGTATATGTATATTTACTAAAGGCTTAATATATACATAGCCAACTCTTTATATCATGTCAGGATATTTCATTTAGTCATTCGGACTAGATTTTGTTTCAATTGAGCACATAAGCTGCTAATAAAGTGTTTCAATTAGACGTGTGGTTCAAATTTTGAAAGAAAACAATTGCACGTGTTTTCATTTGTTCGTTAGATAGTTAAGTTAACCACACATTTTTTTTTTTTTAATTATATGCATCAACCTTAAGTAGAAAATGTCTAGGCTTTGAAGGCCTATTGAGGTGAAGACATATAATTAAAGAAAACGACATATATTGTGTGGTTAAGTTTACTACCTAATAAACAAATGAGAACACATGCAAAATAAATTAAAGTTACAAAATATAAATCAAAAATATCTTATTGGAACATTATTTTAGGAATCGAGGTGTATTGAAATTTGACTTAGTTCGAATGTCTAAATAAAGTATCCCAACAAATTTAAGCAACTGATTATGTATTAAGCTTACCTAAAAAATAAACTCTTGTTTGTTAGAGTATATTGTATTATAAATTTTATTACTGAATTCTTAATTTGTATGTAAAGGGTTCATATGATCAAATGGAGGAGTTCTTAAAAGTGTAGAATAGTGAAATTCTATATCTATATCTATATCTATAATCTATCTATAATATATTAATAGTGTGAAGGGCTTAAGAAATATTGTTCAAACTTTTTGCTCTTCATTAAAAGTATTTGTTTTAGACAAAATCGTCTTTTCACTATTTTTTTTTTCTAATATTTAAGAGTTAAAAATTAATTAAATATATTTATGATAAAACTTTTTCTTATTAGATGTGTTCATTAATTAAATATATTTATGATAAAAAAATTTCTTATTAGAAGTCTTCATTAATTAAATATATTTATGGTAGAATCTTTCCTTATTAGAAATCATTAGAACTAATGACAACTAATATTTTTTTCATTAGCTTAAAAAATCTAAATCAACTAAATTTGATTTTCAGAAAAACTAAAAATCTATAAATAAATATAAAAACGTTAGAATAAGAAAAATTTAAGAGGTATCAAATTTTTAAAAGTTTTAAGTACACAATAAGAATGTAATCAATAATTTTATAAATATTTGACTTTAAAAACATGAAAAGATTTTAAATATAGAAAAAAATAATCGTTCTACAAATATGGTTAAAAATTATGTGTCCCTCTTAGCCTCTGGCAACAAGGGAAAGAGGTATATATTGCATAACAAACGCAAAAGTGATAATCTATCAACCACTTAGAACTTCTTATGATAAAATATATATGTGCTTACACTAAAATATAGGCTTATGTTTACACTATTGTATTAAAGTGTGAAGAATCTTTGAAAAGTGATTTGAATTTCTTACACACCAAAATCTCCGCAAAATGCAAAATCATTTAGTTTTTAATAATCAAACGTTACACGTGCGGTTACAATAGTATAGATATTCATGTGTAATTGGCATTTCTTATGATGTATATTAGGCATCTATTTGATCCTCCCCTTTGTTAATTTAAAGGCTTGAATTAATACTCCCTTCGCCTCATAATACTTGACATGTTTGTCGAAAAAAAAAATCTCAAAATAATTACATGTTTAAAGAATCAAGAGATAATTGAAAATCTTTTTTCAACTTTACTCTTAGTAATTTAATGGAAGTATTTAACTCAAATAGGTAATAACAATATTTAATGTGAATTTAATAGGATCATATTAGTCAATTTACAATCCTTATAAATTTCTCCTTAAAAATTGTGTAAAAGACAGACATGTCAAGTAATATGAGATGGAGAGAGTATTGTTTTGAGGAGGATTTTATGAGATTTTCGAGGGTATTATTAAAAAGAGGCAAATCCCAAAAAAAAAAATATTCCCTTTGTCCCATTTTACTTGTCCCAAATTTTCTAATTTGATTTCTCATTTTACTTGTTATTTTTCATGAATCAAGAAGAGACATTTTTTTTTCATGTTTTACCCTTTGCATTAATTACTTTTTCTTCAAATTAAAATGTAAACATCATGTAATAGGGGTACTATGGTAAACTAGTCATGTTATTAATTATTTTTCTTAATCAATGTGCCAAGTTATTTTGGGACAAGTAAAATGAGACGGAAGGAGTATTAAATTTTGATTTGATGTGTTTTACTTAATATTTTTCAGCTTTGCCACTGATCCTGTCGATAGTTTTTACAAAAGAGTAAGATCTGCCTACACTGTATCTTCTTCAGACCTCACCTATAGAATTATATTGAATATGTTGTTGACTTCTTGTTGTTGATGTAAAGAACATCGAATTTTAATATGAAAAATCTTATAAATCAAAGATCACGTAAGACAAGATCACAGAGATCAAAATACCTCCACTATAATAATAATAAGAGGGTCACAAAAATTCACTAGAATGAATACACAATAAGTGTCAAACACAAAGCTAAAGATAGCAACAACAAAGTAATTTAAAAAGGAAGAGAAGTCACCCAAAACTGTATTTTGAAGGAGGTTGGTTCAAACATGAAAATTTCAAGAGGGAATGAATGAAGTTTGCTTTCTATTTCTCCCAAATTTAGTTGATTTTTGAAAGACTAATACTTTTTTTAGTTTCAATTAATTTGTTTATTTGATTTTGCTTTGACATGAGTGTAAGAAAAGAAAGAAGATTTTTGAATATTATGGTCAGACTTTAGAATATTATGGTCTTAACAACAACAGCAATAACATACCCATTGTTTCCACAAAATAAGGTCAGAGGAGGGTAAAGTGTATACAATACATATCATTATCTCCGATATGTTATGGTATTAAACAGTGACAGGGTCAAGATTTTTATTAAGGGGATTCAAAAGTGTATACACAAACTAGTTGAAGGAGGTTCAACATATATTATATATACAAAAAAAAGTAATTTTAGCCATGTATAATAGTGTAGTTTTTCCCTGAACAGCGTTTGGATGAACTCCCGAGCCTAAGCTAGCTCTGCCGCTGGTCTTAAACTAAACAAAAATGTAGAATATACCAAAATATCTTTTAAACATGTAATCTTAAGCATGTCACATGAAAAGTTGAAATTAAAATGTTGTTAAAAGGCAAGGAGATATTCCTTTTGAAAACTAAAATGAAAAAGTAAGACAGTTAAATTGAAACGAAAGAAATACCACTTAAATAATTCTCATTACTCTATTTATTTATTGAAAATGAAAGGCTCTTTCTCTAAAACTCAAAAATCAATCCCAAATAAAAATCAAAACCTAAATAAAGTAGAAAAAGGTCAATATGGGCCTTTGGTTGAATAACATGGACATGGTCCAACATGAGAAACCCTTGAGATTTGTAACACTATTGGGGTATCTACTATCTAAGAATTACATATATACACAAATTTAAGTTACATAATTACAAAAAAATTTCAATTGGTAAAGTAATTACACAAATCCCATAATAATTACAAAAAAAATTTTATTTAGTATTTTCTCTCTCATCAATATTATACATGTTAAAATCGATTTTTTGCTTCCGTCTTTAACTTCATTATGCTCCCAATATCAAGCCGTTTTTTACTCCATTTTTTAAACTCCTCTTTTACCGCATTCTTGAAGTAACCTCTACTTGTGGTTATCAAATTGTAAGTTATTCAACAGTTAATTATTTTTAATATTGTACTTCATTAATTTTTTTGAATTTTTTTTTGTTCAACTTTACCAATTCAGGGATTTTCCGTTTTTATTTTTTTTGCATGTTCAAATTATAGTATTGTTCAATCTTATTCAAGTTAAGTAGTTCATCTTTTCGTTATTTTTCATATGGTAGAAGTTAGATCTGAGATTTTCTTGTTTTTTAGTTCGATTTAACAATACAGTTAAGTTAAAATAGTGTAAATTGGTAATGGATAATCCTTCAAGTTTTAGTTTAGGAATTACTCAGTTAGATGCAACTGTGCAAGATATTGCACTTGGATTTGTTCCTGCTACATTTGATGAACAAGATCCTGATTGGGCAGAGAATGGCTCAAAGCACAGAAACGACCTCGCTACAATGAAGAAATTGAAGGATAAGGCTGCTTCTAAATCGAACAAGTCTACTTCAAAAGCAAATAAAAAGAAATTTGATGATTCCGGCCAACCACATCTGCCGAAGGTATTTTTTTTTAGTGTATTTATAATTTGACACATGTATAATAAGACACCATACATTAGTGTTTCATCACATGAATGTATAATATAGTTGTTCTGAAATATTATTGTAAAGGTTATACATTCTAATAAAGCTGATATTAATTTTTGAAATGTATAAGTTACCTTCATACATGTATATTTTCTGTTTATGTTTTGGCCTAACATAAATTGTTAGATGTATACATAACCATCATACATTTCTATATGTTGTTTAATTAGGGTACTCTTTGAAAATTTTATATGTATAAGTTACACTCATACATGTTTAGATGTAGTTTCTTTTTTAGTATAATAAGAATTTGTTAGATATAAGTAACCATCATACACGTGTATGTATAGAATGGTTAGGATTGGACTTTATTATACATTAATGTAAGTGATTTGTTAATGATTAAGTAACCATCATACATGTCTAACCGATTATATTAATTTTAGATGTATAAGTTAACCTGATGCATTTGTTACTGTTGTGTATATGTGGGACTAAAATTATTATACATTTAAACAGTTTAATTGTCAATGTATAAATAACCCTCATACATGACTAACTGTTGTTTAATAGGTAACCATCACACATGTTTAACAGATTATATTAATTTCCAGATGTATAAGTTAACATTATACATCTATTAATGTAGTGTATATATTAACTTATACAGTTGTAAGTTACCCTCATACATGAGTAACAATTGTTTAATGTTGGTCTGATTTAGGTTATGAAAGTATAAATGAACATCATACTATCAGTAACTGTTAGCTAATTATATTATGTATTTTTTTCAGGGCATGAAATACCGAATTGATAAAGTCCCACCACACTCATTGTATATGGGGAGTTTATGTAATTGTGCTTTCGGGGAAGAGATAAAGGAATATTTTGGAGAGGATGTACTGGGAGAATTTAGAAATACGATTTTTGGCATATTTCTGAATTTGTCACAGTGCAACTGGATAGGATAGATTTCAAAATGCCTACTCATACTTGAAATTCATCAGGATAACAAGAAAGAACTTCATGTTTGGGTACAAGGGGAAATCCTCAAATTCACAATACTTGAATTCGCCATTATAACCGGTCTAAAGTGTACCGGTAATATTGATGATTATATGTATACTTCATCATCTAAATCAGCGTTGATGTCGGGGTATTTTCCCTACAATAAAGGAGCAATAACTCGGTCAAAACTGATAGCACGCGTGCAAATGGGAAATTTTGATAACGCTGAAGTTGCTCTAAACCTGGCGATATTGTTCTTTATTCATACATTCATGTTTTCTCAGCATAACGAAGCACCAATCAGTGTTGCGCACTTTCAGATTGTTGAGGACAATCGGTACATTAACTTTCCAAGGGGGAAAGTCACATTTGAAAAGTTAATGAGTTCCTGGCAGCATGATTTCAACACTGCGAAGCAGTTATATTCATTGGGTAGAATGCCGCACATTCTAAATGTTTGGATGTTTGAGTGTTGCTCCGAGGTAGAATCAAAAACTATTGTCTGTCAGAGAAACTTTATTCCCAGAATACTAAATTGGTCGGTGGAGTGTATAAGGCCTAAGTACGAAAATTTTATGTCTGGCATGTTCACTAAGGTAATTATTTAACTTCGTACTTATTTTGTCTATTCACGTCGTTTTATATATGTGTAAATATTATATTTTGAAATTATTCTTTCCAGCATTCTTACAAGAATATACAACCTACAACCGATGAAGTTAGTAGGTTGGATTTGTCCTTTTCAAAAGATTTTGAGACATGTGATCCAACAACTTACGCTTCGACATTCGATTCTGGAAAGTTGAAAAGGATAGCAGCTGAACTTCAATAGCGTGTTGGTACCATTGCTGAAGAATTTGGTGATTTCAGCACTATACCACCGTGGGAAATCCTCATAAAGGCTGGTTTTAAATCGCTTGTATCACCTGACCAACCTTTATAGAAAAGAAAGACTGTTATGTTCGAGCAAGATCATCAAGCGGTGATGGATGATGATATATCTGGACGTGGTCATACAGTACATCATGGGTCTGATTTGTATCGTGAAACGCAAAAGGATGCAGCAAACAAGGGAGAAATTGGTGTGTCTGAAATTCAACATCATCATCACCAAGAAATTGGTGTGTCTCCTCAAAGTCACCAGCACAAGTTTGTTCCTTCATCTTCCAAACAGCATGAAGGGACTTCTAAATTAAGTTTAGATGGTGATAAAATAAAGAATTACATCAACAAATGTGTAAGTTTAGTTTCCTTATCGTACATTTTTTCTGAATAGCATGATGTGTTTCTACTAATTTTTTTTTTTGTTACGTGATAAGTTTGTTGAAAAGATGGTCAAACTGGTTACACTAATATCAAAACCTGCTAAGGTCGTCAAAGCATTGAAGAATGAAGAGAATAAGCAATCACAGGTCTAACAATTTAATTTCATTATATTTTGCATAACGTTGATGAAATGTTCATACATTCAGATTTTTGGTGTTATATAGGAGACAAAATTGATGAACAACAACAAAGTCAAGAAGACGGATCCAACAAACAGGAGAGACCATATAATGAGGATATGCAGGTACGTTTTATCACTTATGTTGTTCGTTTACTATAAATCAACATAATTACCTTATCAAAAACAAATTTTGTTTCTTTTTAATGCAGCATGAAAATTATGCTAAGGGATCAATCAACGATATGGAAGTGTCTCGCGATGAAGAATCTAATAAGCATCACATTCTTGAAGAGCAACAGTTGCTGGTATTTTTTTCCCTTATTACTTGTTACGTACTAAATTTGGACAGTTTAATTTTTCATCATACATTAACTTGAATGTATAATGAACAGTTATACATTAAACTTACTACATTTTCCTTCAGCAAAATACATGTTAATTATGAATCTCTTCATAGAATCACCTAAAATAAGTTTATGAATAACTGTTATTTAAATCGACTTGTAATTTAATTTAGGATGTGAATGCGGCCAATAAAGACGCAGGTCGTGCGGATGATTTTGAAAATGAGGACTGTTCTGATTTGGAAGCTTTGGAGGTATCTTTATGTACATTATATTTTTTTTTCCTAAAATATATGTCTATATAAATGTAGCTTCTATTATTGGTTGAAAAAAAGGATATTAACCTTATCGGCTGAATATAAAATTGTATTGATCTTGATGCTTTCAATATTTTGCACATTGTTTAACAGTTGTCTTAATAAATATAAATTTTTGTCTTCATGCAACTTGGATAATGATAATTATCACATAAATAATAGGATGAGATTATGGCATATGAAGAAAAATGTAGCGATGAAGAATTGGGAAAAAAGAACAGTCCAAATGTGGAAGATTTGCCGGTATTTTTATGTCCCTAATTATGTTTGATTACTACTATAAGTTTGTATACACATGTAGTTTCTTCTAACTTCTTCATATTAGGACAGTTAAATGTACATAAACTATTCAAATGAATGTATCAAAGAGAGTCATACATTCAACATACAAAAATTTTCATAAACGTACAGGTTGTAATTTATGATTAACATCAAACATATTTATGTTATTAAAGCAATAAAATCGTTTGTGCATCACATATGACATCATTTGTTATTACTGATATATTTATATATTCATATTGTAACGCCCCGGAAAACGGGTCCCGAAGCGTCACACGGTGCTTAAGGCTACAAGTAGCCCCAAGCTAACCCTTTGAGCTATTTTCATTCAGTTCAACACAAATAAATGTGGTTTTCATAAATAACCCTCAAATATCAATAGAGTAATCATCATCCAAGAATAAAAGAATTTTAGAAAGATAACAAAATACGACTTATTAGTCAACTCCCAACATCTATACTAGTCTGACAAGCCTCTAAGAAAATCAATAAAACCAGTGAGCCATTGAGACATGCCCCAACTGACTGATACTCAGTTATCAAATGTAAACAATTTTGTGAAACCAACATCAGACATCACGTCCTCGGAACATGAGGACTCACCACAACAGAGGATGTAGAACAGCGTGCCCGAAGAATCACTGTCGAACCTGGAACTGAGCACCTGAACCTATATTCCGAGAAAATGCAGCCTACGTCTGAAGATGTGGGTTAGTACCATGGAAAGCAACTGAGTATATGGGGGTGTATGCAGTTGTATAAACATCATCATCATAAATATTTATAAGAAATATGCAGGAAATATCATTTAAATCTTTCGAAAGAATAACTTTCACAATTTCACTTTCAAATCACTTCACTGTTCACCATAGACACAAGGAAACACAGAGACACTGGGAGATCCTATAACCGATATAAACCATGTGAGCCACATGGAGTCCAACGTCCAACCCACGTTGGGGAGAGCCTCCTATCCTTGCCGTCGGAGTAGGACTATCGATATCAAATCCACACAAACTAGTGATCACTATATAAATCAGCCTCGGGCTCACTCCTACGGGGGTACGTAGTTCTAGGAAAGTAAGGTCGCTTTATACCTCCCACTCGGTGCTAAAGATTTCTCCCGGACTTAGCTCAGATCATTTCAAAGACAATCCACAACAAAATATAAATATACATCTGGAGCCACCATGTTTTCCATCTATCAAAATCAACCACGTTGTGAATTCCTTTTACACTCGAGTTCAAAACAACTCCATTAAGACCAAAAGGTCAAATCATTCAAAATATCTCAAATATTCAACATCAACGTGCTTATAACACACACTTTCTCAAAAAACACAATTTCCAATGGGGATTCACAACCCAAATATCAAAATCATGATAAATATCGTTCAAGATTTATGCTTTATATCTCCACACATGTAAATTCATCTTTCAAAATCATAAACATCAAGATTTCATAATAATAATCATAAGATATGGGTTTATGCTTCAAATTCATAAAAATCAAATAAAAATCATGCCTTTGTAAAGAAAATTACTTTTGGGCACAAGAACGAAAGAGAGTTCTTGTTGAAAAACCTCACATAC
>NC_061115.1:215206249-215209132 GCF_002878395.1 Capsicum annuum | reverse complement strand
TTTTCAACAAGAACTCTCTTTCGTTCTTGTGCCCAAAAGTAATTTTGGGCACAAGAACGAAAGAGAGTTCTTGTTGAAAAACCTCACATACCTTGAATGATGAACTTTAGATCGATACTTATTTTTGAGATGTTAATCGTGCCTTTGAATGATGGTTCTTGGAGTTCTTGAACTAGGAACTTGAAAGCTTGAATAAATTTGCAGAATTAATGCTGCACTTTGGAGGTTCTTGAATTTGGATGTAGGAGCTTAGGGTTATCTTTTTGACGGAATTTGATGAAATATAATATATAATGCTTCTAATAGACTTTAATATAGGGTTTGGACGGATTTTGGGTGAGGGGGAATGACCAAAACGCCCCTAAAAATCAAATAATTCTCGAATTTGTCCTTTGGTGGACTGTTTTGATAGTCTAAAGTAGATCAACCATAACATTTTACTCCGATATCAAAATTGGATGAAACCAATTTCATTAGAAAGAGGACTCTCATATCTTTCCATTAATATGTAGTATCTCACCCAGATCATTGTGTACGAGGATTTATGATCGTTTGAAGTTGATCCAAAAATTCGCTTTTGATAAGATGAAGTAGATCGATCATAACTTTTTGCTTCGATAGACAAATTGGATGAAACCAATTTCATTGGAAAGAGGACTTGTAGAGATTTCCATTAATATATAGTGGACCACCCAGATCATTATGTACAAGGAGTTATGATCATTTAAAGTTGGAGAAAAAATACGCCAGGCCTCAATACTTTTTGCTGCACGTTTTACTGTTCACTACTATTCACGGTTCGATCGGAATGTTCATAACTCGTCGCTCGGGTGTCCATTTTGGATGATCCACATATCGTTGGAAATCTTATTTGATACTCTACGCAATGGTGGGTCATAATCTAAGACATTCCAGACGAAAAATTTATAATTCATTCTAGAAGATAGAATCCAACACGTTTACACACAAAATTTCAACAAAAAATTTCTCGGGGTATTACATCATCCCCCCCTTGGAAACATTCATCCTAGAATAGTGATAGACATGCCAAGATTAGATAGGGAATAGAGCATACAGCTAAAACCATTTGTTAGACTCATCACCACATCGTTTCCCACTCCGAATGCAACATAGAATGCATAAATTCAAGAAACTACAGCTGAACACATAATAAATGACAGCTGAACTGCTGCAACTTTTATCAAAAGTGCATGATTTAGGAAAGAACGGTACCTTCGGCTTGATCGGAGTTCGCAGAAAATAGGTGTGGGTACTTGGATCGCATATCCGCATCAGCTTCCCAAGTTGCACCCTCAACAGATTGGTTTTGCCACAACACCTTAACCAAGGGAACTTCTTTGTTCCTTAGTCTTCGGACACTGAAATCGAGAATCTCAACAGGAATCTCATCAAAAGAAAGATTTTCTTAAATGCCGAAAGATTTTCTTGAGTGAGGAATCCACTACCACAACATCGCTAATATGCTTTCTAAGCATGGAGACATGGAATATTGGATGAACAGAGGACAACTCGGAAGGCAACTCGACCTCATAAGCTACCTTACCAACACGGCTAAGAATTTTGTAAGGACCAACATAACGGGGACTAAGCTTCCCCTTCTTTCCGAATCTCTTCACCACCCTCATAGGTAAAATTTTCAGATACACTAGGTCACCAACTTCAAACTTAAGGTCTCTCCTTCTAACATCCACATATGACTTCTGACGACTCTGCGCAGTTTTCAACCTTTCCCTAATCAACTTAACTTTTTCCATAGCCTCAAATACCGAATCAGGACTACTCATAGCCGCTTCACCCACCTCAAACCAACCTATGGGTAATCTACACTTCCTCCTTTATAAGGCTTCAAACGGAGCCATACCAATACTAGAGTGGAAACTATTATTGTAAGCAAACTCTATCAACGGTAAGTGATCATCCCAACTTCCCTTAAAGTCAAGTGCACAAGCTCTCAACATATCCTCTAAGGTTTAGATGGTCCGCTCAGCCTGACCATCGGTCTGCGGATGAAAAGCAGAACTCAAAAGCATTTGGGTACTAGACCCTTCTGAAAAGCTTTCCAAAATTGCGAAGTGAACTGAGTACCCCTATCCGAAATGATAGACAAGGGAAATCCATGCAGTCTGACTAGCTCTCGGATATACAATCTAGCATAATCCTCAACGGTATATGAAGTATGAATAGGCAAGAAATGAGCAGACTTAGTCTACCTATCAACCACAACCCAAATGGAATCATGATGGCGTCAGGAAGGAGGTAAACCAATCATGAAGTCCATATTTATCTCTTCCCACTTCCAGCTGGGAATACTAAACTCTTTCATCACACCACCAGGTCTTTGGTGTTCAACCTTAACCTATTGGCATGTTGCACACTTAGCTATAAACGCTGCTATATCTTTCTTTATGCCACTCCACCAATAGATTTCCCGTAAGTCTCGGTACATCTTGGTGGCACCAGGATGAATAGAATATCGCGCCCCGTGCACTTCAGCTACAATCCTCTGTCTCAGACCATCAACATTCGAGACACACAATCTACCCTGTAATCTCAACACACCATCTCCTCCTTGGTAGAAAACCTCTACTTTTTGGACCTTGACTGACTTTTTCAGTTTGACCAAACTAGCATCTAAGTATTGTTTTTCCTTCACTTCCGAAACCAATGAGGATTCGGAACTACTCTGAACCCCTATACTACCTTCAGCAGAGTCAAACAACCTAACCCCTAATCTAGCCAAATGATGTACATCATGAGCCAACTCTTTCTTACCTTCTACCATATGTGAAACACTGCCCATGGACACTCTACTTAGGGCATCCGCCACAACATTGGCCTTGCCCGGATGGTACAGCACACTCA
>NC_061115.1:215128450-215206149 GCF_002878395.1 Capsicum annuum | reverse complement strand
TTGGTTTCGGAACTACTCTGAACCCCTATACTACCTTCAGCAGAGTCAAACAACCTAACCCCTAATCTAGCCAAATGATGTACATCATGAGCCAACTCTTTCTTACCTTCTACCATATGTGAAACACTGCCCATGGACACTCTACTTAGGGCATCCGCCACAACATTGGCCTTGCCCGGATGGTACAGCACACTCATATCATAGTCCTTTAATAATTCTTACCATCGTCTCTGCCTAAGATTCAATTCTTTCGGGGTAAACACATACTGCAGACTCTTATGATCAGTGAAAACATCAACATGGACACCATACAAATAGTGTCTCCAGATTTTCAAAGCAAACACAACAGCAGCCAACTCAAGGTCATGGGTGGGGTAATTTTTCTCATGGGGTTTCAACTGTCTAGAACAATAAGCTATCACCTTCCCCTTCTGCATCAATACGCAACCCAACCCAACTCTCGAAGCATCACAGTACACCACAAAACCATTAATACCATCAGGCAAAGGCAAAACAGAGGCTGAAGTGAGTCGAGTCTTCAACTCCTGAATACTCTTCTCACAAGATTCGGACCACAAGAACTTTACTTTATTTTGGGTCAACCGAGTCATAGGAGACACTATAGAGGAGAAACCATCAACAAAACGGCGGTAATATCCAGCTAAACCCAAGAAACTTCGAATATTAGCCGGAGAAATAGGTCTAGGCCAATTTCTAACAGCTTCGGTCTTTTGGGGATCAACTCTAATACCCTCGAAAGAATGATATGACCCAGAAAAACAACTGACCTTAGCCAAAACTCACACTTACTGAACTTGGCAAACAACTTGTGATCTCTAAAGGTTTGCAAGACAGTTCGGAGATGATCAGAATGTTCATCCTCACCACGGGAGTACACCAATATATCATCGATGAACACTATAAAAACATGGTCTGAACACTCGATTCATGAGGTCCATGAAAGTTACTGGGGCATTAGTTAACCCGAAAGACATAATAAGAAGCTCAAAATGGCCATAACGAGTTCGGAAAGCGGTTTTTGGGATGTCACACTCCCTAACTTTGAGTTGATGCTAGCCGGAACGAAGGTCTATCTTTGAGAAATAACTTGCACCTTGCAATTGGTCAAACAAATCATCTATTCTCGGAAGGGGGTACTTATTTTTTATGGTGACTTTATTCAGTTGGCGGTAATCAATGCACATACGCAAAAAGCCATCTTTCTTTCTCACAAACAACACAGGAGCACCCTAAGGGGAAACACTGGGCCTTATGAAACCCTTATCTAGTAGATCTTTGAGTTGCTCTTTCAACTCCTTAAGTTCTACAGGAGCCATACGGTAAGGAAGAATAGAAATGGGCTGAGTATCAGGAAGAAGATCAATTCCAAACTCCATCTCTCTATCAGGAGGTATTCCTGGGAGATCATCCGGAAAGACATCAGAAAAATCATTGACGACGTTAACAGACTGGAGAGTTGGAGTCTCAGACTTAGTGTCTTCGACTCTAACTAAATGGTAAATACACCCCTTGGAAATAAGCTTTCTAGCTTTGAGGTAAGAGATAAAATGACTCTTGGGTGACTCAGAATTCCCAAACCACTCAAACACGGATGCACTCGGAAACTGAAACTTGACCACTCGGGTCCGACAATTAATAGAGGCATAAGAAGAATACAGCCAGTCCATACCCAGAATCACATCAAAATCTACCATGTCTAACTCAATCAGATCAGCCAACAAGACTCTATGAAGAACGGTAACAGGACACCTTTTATACACTTTCTGGGAAACAATTGAATCACCCACTGGGGTAGAAACTAGGATAGGCTCAGGAATAATCTCAGGACTCATTTCAAAATTCACAGCAATCAAAGGTGTAACATATGAGAAACTAGATCTAGGATCCAACAAAGCATACACATCAAACTGAAATATACGAAGCATACTAGTAACAACATTGGGAGAGTCCTTCTATTCCTAGAGGGACGGTAAAGCATAGAATTTATTCTGGTGATGCCCACCAGCATTGCTAGAAGAGGTGCCCTAAGTTGGGGTTAGGCGAGTCGCTGGAACTGGAGCACTAATAGTCTGAGTCTGGGTCTGAGGGCGAGAGTCATGACGCCCTTGTCCATCCTGTGGACAATCTCTAACTCTATGAACCATGTCACCACACCAGAAATAACCCCTCTTTTCACCCCAACACTCACCCGAATGAGCCCTACCACACTCAGGACACAGGGGACGATTTGGCTTACTCCCACTACTGTACTGGGACCTGGATGCATATGACCTGCTACCTTGCTCCTGCCTATCTCTAGGCACGGGAGCACTAGCAGATGATGATGCTGGCATAGACGAATGATCCTGATATTCAGGGTGACTCCCTCCCTGTGATATAGTCTGACCCTGTTCGTGCTGCTCGTACCTAGCTCTCTTATTCAATCTCATTCTATCTCTCTCCTTAATCTTGTCTGCCTCAATCTGTTGGGCATGAGTCATCAGCCTAGAAAAATTCATCTCACCATTCAGCATAGCAGATCCACACTCCTTAACCACATAACTAGACACTCCAGTCACAAAATTACTCATACTAGCCCGATTATCAGCCACTAAGTCAGGAGCATACTTGGCCAACTGATTGAACTTTAGACAGTACTCCCTAATAGTCATAGAGCCCTGTCGCAGGTTCATAAACTCTTCCACCTTCGCCTCTCTCATCTCCAAAAGGAAAAACTTATCCAGGAGTGCATCTTGGAACTCTTGCCAAGTTGTAGGGACAGCTCCCTTACCTATACTTTTCCTCCAAGCAACAACCTAGTCATAAGCAAGGTCTTTCAACCTATATGCAGCCAACTCCACACTATATTCCTCAGATACATACATCACCTAAGCAATCTTCCACACCTTTTCTAAACACAACCGTAGATCCTTATCAGACTTGGACCCATAGAATTTTGGCGGATTCATCCATATGAAGTCATGGATCCTGGCAGCAACTGAATCACCTCCCTGTTACTATAGAGCCGGGGTTGGGTTGGCCTGAACATTTGCAGTAACAGCTTGGGCTAGCGCCTGAAAGGCGGCCCAAAATTCAGCATGAGACACATTTTCATTCAATGGGTCAGCGGGTTAAGGTTTTTGACCATCATTATTTCTTCTCGCTCGACGTGGAGACATATTTCTGAAAGAGGAGAGCACGAATCAATAGCAAGAGAGACATTTTAAGCACGATAGACTTCTAAAAGAAAGAATCATATTTTTTCCTAAAACGTCTTGTAGCCTCTTGCTCATAGATGTGGTGCGCTACACACCGATGATTAAGACTCAACTTAGCGCGGCTTGTCAGACTCCCCAAGACACCTTAAAACCTTAGGCTCTGATACCAAGTTTGTAACGCCCCAAAAAATGGATCTCGGAGCGTCACACGGTACTTGAGGCTATGAGTAGCCCCAAGCTAACCCTTTGAGCCATTTTTATTCAGTTCAACATAAATCAACGGGGTTTCCATAAATATCCCTCAAATATTAACAAAGTAATCATCATCCAAGAATAAAAGAATTTCAGAAAGACAACAAAATATGACTTATTAGTCAACTCCCAACATCTATACTAGTCTGACAAGCCTCTAAGAAAATCAATAAAACCAGCGAGCCATTGAGACATGCCCCAACTGACTCATACTCAGTTATCAAATGTAAATAATTCTGTGAAACCAACATCAGACATCACGTCCTCAGAACATGAAGACTCACCACAACAGAGGATTTAGAACAACGTGGCCAAAAAATCACTGTCGAACCTAAAACTGAGCACCTGAACCTATATTCCGAGAAAATGTAGCCCATATCCGAAGATGTGGGTCAGTACCATGGAAAGGAACCGAGTATATGGGGGTGTATGCAGTTGTATAAACATCATCATCATAAATATTTATAAGAAATATGCAGGATGTATGAAAGACTCACATAGCCCGAAGAAAATCATCATAATCATGAGAAGATGAAATAAGTATAATAACACATGTGAGTCATCATATAATTTGTCAATCACTTTCAGTTCATCAAGAATATCAATTCTCATAATGTAAATATCATTTAAATCTTTCGAAAGAATAACTTTTACAGTTCCACTTTCAAATCACTTCACCGTTCACCATAGACACAAGGAAACACACACACACTGGGAGATCCTATAACCAACATAAACCATGTGAGCCATATGGAGTCCAACATCCAACCCACGTTGGGGAGAGCCATCCTATCCTTGCCATCGGAGTAGGACTATAGATATCAAATCCACATAAACTAGTAATCACTATATAAATCAGCCTTAGGCTCACTCCTATGGGGCCACGTAGTTCTAGGAAAGTAAGGTCGCTTTATACCTCCCACTCGGTGCTAAAGATTTCTCCCAAACTTAGCTCAGATCATTTCATAAACAATCCACAATAAAACAATTTCAGTAATATATAAATATAAATCGGGAGACATCATGCTTCCCATCTATCAAAATCAACCACGTTGTGGATTTCTTTCACACTTGAGTTCAAAATTACTTCATTAAGACCAAAAGGTCAAATCATTCAAAATATCTCAAATATTCAACATCAACGTGCTTATAACACACACTTTCTCAAAAAACACAATTTCCAATAGGGATTCACGACCCAAATATCAAAATCATGATAAATATCGTTCAAGATTCATGCTTTATATCTCCACACATGTAAATTCATCTTTCAAAATCATAAACATCAAGATTTCATAAGAATCTTCATAAGATATGGGTTTATGCTTTAAATTTGTAAAAATTAAATAAAAATCATGCCTTTGTAAAGAAAATTACTTTTGGACACAAGAACGAAAGAGAGTTCTTGTTGAAAAACCCCACATACCTTGAATGATGAATTTTAGATCGATACTTGTTTTTAAGATGTTAATCGTGCCTTTGAATGATGGTTCTTGGAGTTCTTGAACTAGGAACTTGGAATCTTGAATAAATTTGCAGAACTAATGGTGAACTTTGAAGGTTCTTGAAGTTGGATGTAGGAGCTTAGGGTTTTCTTTTGGAGGGAATTTGATGAAATATAACATATAATGCTTCTAATAGGCTTTAATATAGGGTTTGGATGGATTTTGGGTGAGGGAGAATGACCAAAACGCCCCTAAAAATTAAATAATTCTCGAATCTATCCTTTGGTGGACTGTTTTGAAAATCTGAAGTAGATCAACCATAACATTTTACTTTGATATCCAAATTGGATGAAACCAATTTCATTAGAAAGAGGACTCTCATATCTTTCCGTTGATATATAGTATCTCACCCAGATTATTGTGTATGAGGATTTATGACCGTTTGCAGTTGACCCAAAAATTTTCTTTTGATAGGCTGAAGTAGATCGACCATAACTTTTTGCTCCGATAGACAGATTGGATGAAACCAATTTCATTGGAAAGAGGACTCGCAGAGCTTTCTGTTGATATATCGCCCATATAATTATGTACAAGGAGTTATGATTGTTTAAAGTTAGAGCAAAAATACGTCAGGCCTCAGTACTTTTTCCAGCATGTTTTACTGTTCACTACTATTCACGGTTCGATCAGAATGTTCATAACTCGTCGCTCGAGTGTCCGTTTTGGATGATCCACATATCGTTGGAAATCTTATTCAATATTCTACGCAACGGTGGGTCATAATCTAATACATTCCACATGAAAAATTTATAATTCATTCTAGGAGATAGAACCCAACACGTTTACACACAAAATTTCAACAAAAAATTTTCCACGGTATTACATATATGCACCCCTTACAGATAGAACTTTCTTATCACGGGTGTAAAACATCAGCTCAAACTTTTATATTATATTTTGAATAGATGTTAATACACGATAATTATTATTAAATATAGGATGTGAATATAACCGCTAAAGAAGATGTTAATGAAGTGAAATTGAAAAATCAGGAATCTACTGATGTGACAGATGGGCAGGTATTTTTTTGTCCCTAACACTTTTTTTTTTTTACACAAAAATATCGATCTACGTGTTCGACTTTGTAAAAGTACGTACTGGGACTTAATGTTATTTCTCTAGTGCATATCAAATTTTGAATGTGACTTTGAAACAAATGGAATGTATTGATTTTTTTCTCTACTGCATATCAAATTTTATTGATATTGATGCTGTCATGATTTCTAACATAAATGTCGTAAGCATTAATATAGTTACACATTCAGATATTGTATGTATACATTACAAATCCTTATGTGTTCACGTAGGATGAAGTTGGTGGAACAATAACTGACTTAATATAAGCAGTTGTAGATACAATTTTATTTAGTCTGTCAACACCTTTGACTACAAAGTCAATGGATGTTGGTGCTTCAAGTAAAATGAACGAAAGACACTGGGACCTTCCAGACAGTCAGATTCCACCTGACTTCCATGATGCTCAGGTTCGGGAGCTTCAAGCCTCAAAAGCGAATGCACCTGCCAAACGAGAAAGAAAGAAGTTCAGGGTTTTAAGTCACCATACATTTCAAAGTATGGTTCTGGCTCTAAAAATTCTATTGATTTCGATAAAGAGGAGAAGCTGAAGTATGCTTTTGATGGGTATACCGTCAACCAAGATTTGCCGAACGAATTGATGATTGATTACTCCCAGTGGATTGTCGTAGGATTACTGAAAACTCATTCTGCCAAGTAAGAAATTTGGTATTATTTTTATGCCTAACAATACTATGTCATCTTAAACTAAACAGTTATTGTCATGTGTAATCAATGATTTTTTCCCAGGAAAGAGACGGACAACCACTATCGACTAAATGCTTCTAGGTTAGGTTATAGTCAATTGGACTTTGTCGTTGCATACCCACAGTCTAGGAATTGGTTTTACTTGATGTCCGAATGCAAGAAATGCTGGAACGATGAGGTAACTTATTCTAAATATTATCCATATCATAAGTTATTTTGCTGAAACTTAATATGCTACAATACCATAACATATTATACATGTAAACCAATGTATAATAACAAATCATACATGTTAGCCAATGTATAATGACATATCATACATGAAGTATTTTTCATTATCAACTGTTCATCATTTACCGACATGTCATGTATAATAACATTAAACTACAGCATATCTGTATATCATACATCTAATCAACAAGTAAGCTCGAAGCTACAGATTTCTTTTAATCACATTTACTATTTTACCCTATTTTCGCTTGTAGCATTTAGATGTGATCTTCTAACACTTGAGAAAGAAATCAAAGATTCAATTGGGTGATAATTATAGATATACGAATACAAGCTGCTTCTTTAAATCATATGTTGAGAAAACACATACTCGCTATTATCCAGCGGAATCGGCAGTTGAGCTATCGACGCAACAAGACTATGTAGAATCAATTGTGGTGGCTAAGAATGAAGATTCTATTGCTAATATAATTCATGGATTCTGTATGTCTGCTGGATTACCATGGTATATGGTTGATGAGGTATATGTTCCAATTAATTGTGGTAAAGAATTTCATTAGGTATTGGTTGTGATTGTCTTGAAGAAAAGATTGATATGTGTGTATGACTCACTGTCAGGTAAAATGAAAAAAGAACCTCCTATTGAAATACAAAAGCTTGCAGTTATGCTTCCTACTTGTCAGACAATGGCTTTTATGATAAGACCGAGTGAACTGACCGGTCATCACTTGAAGCATACAAAAGGAAGATTACTCAGCAAACTGGACTTGTAAATGAAATTTCATTTGATGTTGACTATGTGGAAAATATCCTACAACAAGCGTCTGATAGTTTGTAAGTAAATTACATTTTATTTTTCATGTATAATAATGTTTTAATTGATTTACTGAATATTATTTCATTTTTATTTTTGAAATTAGGGATTGTGGTATATTTGTGTGTGCCTATGCAGAAATATTAAGCGAAGGACTACAAGTTCATTTATGTGGGTTTGATGCTGCAAGTCAACGTGCACGCGATGCTTCCTTACTGTGGCATTACGGAGTGGAAAAGGCAAATGAAGGGTACACGAGTGATAATGGAGATTCTCCTCGACCAAAGAAAAGTGTAATCGAAGAAATTGAAGCGAGTGCAATTGTTACTTTAGAGTAGCAAAATTTTCTAATTGTTGGCATTGAAAGAACTATTTCTTATTTTGATTGTTAATGTTACACATTTCCAGGATTACTTTCTTAATGTTAATGAACATTTTATGGATGTCTTCTTCTTTTTAAAACAATTGATTTGCAGTTTCCAACACAATACTGTAATGATACAAACTTTTTCTTGGTCGATATTGAGTTTGCCTTTTTTTTTTACGACGTGTATAAACAAAAATAAAAACACACTCACATTGCTTTTGAACACATAATATTTTTACTATAACATAAATTTTCTTATAAGTTAAAACGACATTGCACTAATAATTAGTACGTTACATATATGTAACACATCACATAATACATGTTGTCACACTTTATATTTTCTTAAATAAAATTTACAAACACGGTTTACCCGAATCACTTATTTAAAGTATTAAACAATTTCATACAATGATCCAAATGTATAATCTAAATTATACATTCGTAACTTAACAAAAAAAAATTAAATAAACGTATAACGTTTAATCATTTAGTGTCATTAAAATGACATTTTTTTCTGTAAAATATACACCAACACAAAGTTAATGCTAAATCATACATTTCTTACACAGTAACTACTAACGTATAACAGTTCATATAGATTATGTTTCAACAATTTTTTAAGTGACTGTTATATTTTCCAAGTTACATAATACATATACCAATCAGTTGTAAATTACAGTGATATGTTTATGAAATATGATAAACGAAAAATTACACAAAATGTTCTGCAACTATTAAATATTAATTGAACAAGTGAAACTAAAATAGCAACCAAAAATTTTATTATTAGGTGTTCCAGCATTCCAAAAAAATCTAATTAAAATGATTATACTACTAAAACCAAACAAACCATCAGCAAGTAGGAAAACATATTATCTTCATCATGATTCCTTTGGAAAGAAACCGCAAGTCCTACGGTTGTGACCGGCTCGTCCGCATTTTTCGCAGAGGTTTGAATTTAAAGACAGTGATTCACTTGATTTCAGATGCCTTCCTTTTTTTGGCCTACCAGGAGGTCTTCGATATTCGGGCGGCAAAACTTCTTCATCATCAACAAAACCTGGAACATTCCAATCCTTCTTGTCTGGCATTGAAACTATCGGGAGTTCATATGTCTTCACGATGGTTTGTGGCCAATACAATTCAGAGCAATAATGACCATAATCCTTTACATCCACATTTTTACTTTTTAATACGGCAATTCCATGTGGACAAGGTATTTCATCAATTTGATATTAGCCATAATTACACGTTCCACGCTCAATATCTACAATGTATTTCTGTCCTGAATCATAAACACAATAAAGATAACTCCCTGCTGGCTTAACCTGTTACCAAAAAACATAATATGTTTCAGATGAAAAAATATTAATATACACTCAATGTAAAACAAAGTTTCTATTCCATAATTATTCTAATACATATCGTCATCCGCAAAACTTTAACACCATTATGAGTTAGAATTTCGTCAAATCTTCTGCCAAGAGTTGTATTGGTGTACGATGCAATTTTGTTGTTCTTACAATTCCATGCAGCAAATAAGATTCTAACTTCTTCTAGGAAACCTAGAATAGAAAGTTTTCTAGCCTCAACCAAACAACCATTAATACATTCGGCTATATTTGAAGTCATCATTCTATCTCTTTTTACAGGAGAGTGACACCGAGCCCATTTTTCATACCCAGCTTCCTCCATATATTGCTTAACTCGTTGATCAACCTTAGCAACCTTAGATATAATATATTCAAAATCTTCTTTTTTATAAGATTTAGTCATGGAATAATAAAGGTCACTAAGTCTATCTTTGCTTTTCCTAAAATGGGTGCAAACGTTTTTTCATAAATTCCATATACAAGCTAGATGAGGGACATTAGGATAAACAATGCTTACACCTTTTATGATACTTTCATTTCTATCTGAAACAACACACATGTTGTTTCTTTCACCAAATGACTCTCTAAACTGTTGAAAAAAATAAATCCATTCGTTGTCATTCTCCGAATCAACAACAACGTACACTAATGGCATAATACAACCTACAAATAAATTAAACAAGACAATCATTGTTAAAAAAATAAGTCAACTATAAAAGTGCTAATTTTAGCATCTTTATGATTCATTATAAATAAAACATCAATGTATTAGCTAATATAATATATAGTAAATAAGAAAATAAAAAAAGTACAAAAAAAAAATGAACTCACAGTATCTACACCATCTAATGTGCTTGCCGATACAAATGTTCTTTCATATGGACCGCTTAAATGTGCCCCGTCAACAACTACAACAGGTCTACAAAATTCAAAACCCCTAATCATCGGACACAATGCAATAAACAAGTATTTAAACTCGTTATCTACTACCTTATGCATCCGAATGTGCGATTGTGGATACACTTGGTTCAGCATATAGATATAACAGGCCATTTTTCTATATCCGTCTACGGGTCCACCTCTAAGCATCACAATCGCCTTCTCTTTTGCGAGCCATGCTTTCATGTAGTTAATGTCGACTCCGTAAACAGCCTTCATCTCTTCGATAATGTCTGTGGGGGTGTGTATTCTTTTGTGATTGATTAATTTTGGAGCAGTAAATCACTCACAAAATTACTTGTCGCAACCACATTATTCAGCACTCGATCCCTAAGACTGCAACTATGCTCTGAAACAAATGTTTTAATCAAAAACAATTTCGATTCATTCATACAAAACGCCTTCATGACCCACTTGCAATCTTCGTTACGACAAATCAGTATATAGCTGCATCAAAATATAAAAGCTTATTCATTGTATTAAATAAAATTATTAATCTTGAAAATAGAAAAAAAAAAAATTCCATAAACTGTCCAGTTATATTATACATAGCTTTGAATGTATAATATACATTATACATACATTATACATACATTTTTTAACTAAAAAAACATAATTCATTCAACACATTAATCAAAAAATTAAATTTCAGAAAGTATATATTCATGTTATCAGTACATATCTTCATCAACAAATAAAAACTCAATTAATATATAAAACATAAATATATAAAATTAAAATAGTAAGAACAAAAAAAAAACTTTCACTACAACAGTTATATTATACATATATCTGTATGTATAATTAAAATTATACATTTACATTTTTTACTTAAAAAACCAGTAATAAATCACAAACTAATTCACAATCTCTTAAACAAATGAATACACTTCTTTGCCTGACACGATTTAATTATACATTATCAAACATATAAAGTATCACATTATACATTCGTATATTAACATTACACATCGACAGTTCACAAAACTACACAACATAAATTTCCTATAATAAAAAAAAACAAATATGTTATAAGATCAGGACATACATTTGATATCATACCTTTTTTTGTCGGATCGTTTCGCTTTTGTGTTGAATTCATTCGCTATTGCGTGTCTTGCCATTACTGTAACAACAGTTTCCTTATCCTTATATATCTGACTCATCATTATTTCAGTATTTTTGCAATCAGTAATGAAGTTTTTAACTTTCATTTCAGGCACATATAGACCATACTGATTATCCGTTTCAACAACAGTTAACGCAACCGAATCATATTTACTACCCTCGATACACATTATAGAACCAGTTGCTTTATCAAACTCTATTTCACTATTGGCTTTGTCGCAAGTTGAAATACAAAGTGAAAAATTAACCAAACCAGCAAGTTGTTTATTTAACTCAACGTAAACCCTCACTCCATTGTCGTTTCTTATTACAATTGGAGAAGAGTTTCCTTCAACCACATATTTCATTTCAATTTTTTTTACGTACTTCGTCTATATCCAACTCAATGGCGATCGTAGAAATCAATTTCAAGAAAGTAATACTTTCGGAAATAATTATTCCGCCACTTTTGTATGACTCAGAATTAGTTTTTGACTCCCAAATTCCTGAATGCCGCAGCAATATTGGGATTTTTGAAGAACGTATGTAGAAGATTTTTGTTGCTTTTTGAAATTTTTTTAGAAGAAATAAATTACAGCAATAGAGCTTTTTTGCTTTCCAGATCTTCAATCAAATATTAGAGAAAATAATATTTGACTTGTAATTTTTTTTTTTTGAAATTCAAATTTCAGTTACTAGCTTTATCCATAAATGAGTTAATGTTAGCTAATTATTGCCATTAATTAAGGAACAGTGATATAATTACTGATTTCTATTACCTTAAATTTAGGAATAACTATTTCATTATACATTTCACCAATGTATAATATTTGGCCGAATGTATGAGTATCTTTGCCAAAATTCGGGAGAGAGAATTTATGAGGGAATTTTGTGTAATTACTTTCTTAAGCTAGGGGATTTATGTTGTTTATACATCTACTATCTCTCATGGGCAATATGTACCAGATAATTTTACTATCAAGGCTAGAACAGATGTGAAAAAATTACATAATATTTTTTTTCTCTACTGATATTTAAAGAGTTAATACATAAAAATGACCCTAAACTTGACACCAAATTATAACTTTGACAGTGCACAAATAGAACCTTTAACTATTCAAAACTGTACAAATATGACCTCCAATCCTACGTGGCAAAACGCGTGTTCAACACGCAAAACTGAGAGCGTCCAGCTTAAAATCTAAGGGCATAATACATAAATATGACCTTAAACTTTGACAGTGCACAAATATGACCTTTAAATGACTCTTCACTATTATTTTTTTCATTATTTTTGGCTCAAAAATGAAAATGACATCTAATTTCTTTTGTCATTGCGGAAAAAGAGCAATATTGAAGATTTATTAATTAGGCAAGTCAGCCTTATACGAAAAAATTGAGCGGATATGTATATATATTATAAAGCAGAGGACAAATTTAAGTTATATAATATATCTAAATATTATTTATTTAAATATTAAATTAAAGATTAAACTATACTAATAATAAAAGCAATTATAGTTTTAATAAAACATTATTAAACTAATGTTATTAAGGATAGTAGTAGTAGTAGTAGTATATTAAATTAACGTTATCAAATTAATGTAATTAAAATGTTATTAAATTAACGATATTAAAACGTTATTAAATTAACGAGGGGCGTACCTATGTGGTTTCCATGGGGTTCACCCGAACTCCCTCGGTAAAAAAATTACGTTGTATATATATAAGATAGAAAATGTATATTTATAAACGTATATTAATGTTGAACCACATGAAACAAGGCACTTAGATAGCATAGTGGTGTTATTTGCTCTTCTTGGGCACTTCCTTCAGCCTACTGTGCGGGTTCGATCCCTGCTTGTGTGTTTTTTTTTTCATTAAAAAAAGCGGGTTTTTTTTTAAATAAAAAAAAAAAGCTAAGTGTTGCTGCTATAGAAATAAATAAAATAATAATAATAATAATTTTTTTAAATTAAAAAAAAGTTAGGTGCTGCTACTATAGAAATATATAAAAAAAATTATTATTATTATTATTATAATAATAATAACAACAACAACAACAATAATAATAATAATAATAATAATAATAAAAACGACGCCGTTTTAACACAAAAAGCAAAACTTTGACAGTGCACAAATATGACCTTTAACTATTCAAAACTGCACAAATATGACCGCTCTCCAAGTCATCCCTTTTAACGACGTGGCACCGTGTGATTGAATTACCTTTTCACATAGGCGGGAGTGAGACTCACGCATGGGGTTGAAAAATCGGAGGTCATATTTGTTCAGGTTTTGAATAGTTAAAGGTTCTATTTGTGCACTATCAAAGTTTAAGGTCAAAGTTATAATTTGGTGTCAAGTTTAGGGTCATTTTTATGTATTAACTCATATTTAAACCTAAAACCTCATGACTCTTAACCACTTTATTAACTACTAGACCAGCGCATTGATGTCTTCTCTATATTTCTTGATTACTTGGTCTAGAGTTTTTGGGAACTTGAAAATGGTATGATCCCTATTTTTTTTGTTATTTAGTGGATAAATCCAATTTTTAAAATATTAAATTTATTAAGATTTCAACCAAGATAATATTAGTGGATAAATATTATTGGATGGGGCAGTAATTTGTGATGAACCATTTTAAACTCATGAATAGAGATATAAAACAATAGGTCAATTTGAATATGTGAATATGTACTCGAAAAATTCCAACAAATAAATTAAAATATAATATATACATACATACATACATACATACATACATACATACATACATACATACATACATACATATATATATATATATATATATACACACTCAAATTTGACCTTAGTTAACAAGTAACTATTTTAACTTTGAGTATGTATATCTAGATATTTTAACTCGTCTTTACTATGTCAACTGAACAATCTAATTTACAAAATGATCATCTAGACACCTGAAAATTAAAATTAATCATTCAGTGTCAGGTGTCCACGAGACACAATGAAAGTGGGTTGGAGTTTTGTTCATCCAGACACCTCCAAAATTTAATCAATTAATATCAGGTGTCCACGAGACACAGTGAAAGTGGGTTGAAGTGCTTAGTACATTCCGGTCACGATCAAAGTTAAAGTGTTTAGATGTGCACTCTCAAAATTGAAGTGTTTACAATTGCTAGTCGATGCTAAATTCAAGTGTCTTTTTATGTATTATTCATAAAATAATATCATAAGCTAATTAAATATTGAAGTCAAGTGGGATTAATGAAATCTTTGCAAATAAAAAAAAAGTCTTGAAACATGTGGAATTGGTTTAGGTTCAAAACAAGGTGCACTTTTTTAGTCTAAATTGACTATTTATCCCAAATCAACAAGAAGGGAAAAAAAAGCCAAATATGCCAACTTAATCCTAGTGTAGGACCAACTTAAAATATAATTTTTATTTATTAATTAAATATTTTATATTTAAAAAATATTTACCATCTATAGTAACTTATGATGTATTAAAAGTGATTTAAGTATGCATTACAGATGTATTAAAAGTACATTAAAATGTATTGGACTTGTTTTGATAAAAAAAAATGCATTATATTTTAAAAGCAAACTATACATGTAATATAAATGTATTATACTATGTACGAAGAGTGAATTGTGCATGCAATATATATGTATTACTAGAGAAGCATGGTAGTATTTTGCAAGAAGCCAAGTCTTACAAGATAATTATGTATTTCCTTACTAAGTTGTCATAAACATTATTTGTTTTTATTTTCTCCTTCTCTTTTATTTGTCAACTTGTTCTTTGAAGTTAAACTAAATTAATATTTTAAATTCAAATTTTAAGTGTTTCAAAAATCATGTAGAAAAAAAATTATAGTTACCATCTTTCATATTAATTTAAATTATTTGACTTTGAGAACACGATAAAACATACTAATGTAGATATTTTATTGAACTTTGGTTTTGTATATGTTCCTTCCATTCAAATGTGGAGTCGTTTGTTAGAGTGTATAAAAATAATGTTGATAGAATGTATTAATAATGTTTGCATTAATAATGCTTGTATTAGTAATATTGGTATTATTTATGCTAACATTATTTCTTATACACTTTTTGATGTACAGTGTACTGTATTAAAATTTGTATTTTCAAACTTTTGTGACATTGATAGTCAATTATATTTTCAAAATAATCTAAGTTTTTAATTATTGTGATTTATAATATTTTTCTTCTATTTCAATTTAAGTGACACTGATACAATTTTGAGAGTCAACCAAATATTTATATTGTTTAAATTTTTTAAGTTGTTAATTATTGTGAATTACAATATTTTTTAAGTATTTGTTACAGATATATAATAGATTAAACTATTTTAGATATTTAAAATTTTAATTATTGTAATTTATAATTTTTTTATGTAATTTTCAAAAAAATATATGTTACTCTCTTTGTCCAGAGTTTGTGCACTGATAGTCAATTATATTTCTTAAATAATTTAAATTTTTAATTATTGTGTAAAAATTTTCTACTCTAATTTAAATGCCATGATGCTTAGATGAACATAATAATTAATTAGAGGTGATATAGTAAAATTACGATTGAAGCAGCGAAACAGACATGTCTTAAATGAGTCACAACAACTAATTAGAAATGATATAATAAAATTATTGTAAAAGATACTAGTGAAAAAAAGTAAGTGAAATCTCATATAAGAATTCAAGTTACTTTAAAACATCAAGAGTTAACTTATAATTTTATATCTATTTTATTTTTTATTAAATATTATTTAATTATTTATTTATTTAATACTTAGATAACTTATAATAATTAATTAGAGGTGATATTTAGTAAAATTATGATTAAAACTGCTGAAGCAGACATGTCATAAATGTCTATTCTATTGTTTTATTATCTATTATTAATTTTTTAATATGTAAATAATTTATAATAATTAATTAGGAATGATATAGTAAAATCACAGAGCAAATAGCTCAAGCCGACAAGTCGACAGAGAGCTTCTTTAAAAACTTAGGTGACTTATAATAATTAATTAGGGGTGATATTTAGTAAAATTACGATTAAAGCAGCTGAAGCAGACATGTCATAATTGTCTATTTTACTTTTTTTATTAAATATTATTAATTTTTTAATATATAAATAACTTATAATAATTAATTAAAAATGATACAATGAAAAGTAAAATTACAATTGAAGCAACTGAAATAGAAATGTCATAAATGTCTAATTTTTTTAAATTAAATATTTTTTTAATATATAAATGGCTTATAATAATTAATTAGAGATAATATAATAAGATCACGATTGAAGAAGTTGAAGCAGACAACATAAGCAGGCATATCAAAATTCTCTCTTCTATATATTAAAATTTTTTAAATTAGGTGAAATTGTAGTAACAAATAAGAAAGAAAGTAAATTATATGTTTGATATGAAATTAAATAAAGAACAAAATTTATTTAATTGTATCAATTATAATTAATTTTTATAATAAATTACCATCTTACTAATTAATTTACTTAAATATAATATATTTGAAATAATTTTACACATAAAAAGATAAATACTAAGAATGAAAAATAAATGGAAGATAGAGGACTCACATGTGTGAAAATAATATAGAAATATGCAAGACCATGTGTGATGGCATTATGATAAATTTCTTAGATGGCATTGTTGGTAATTAAAGAGAAAAGAATGGGCTTTTATTAAAATTTTTGATGAGGTTCAAAAAACAATGCACAAAAAATTATCAAATTGAGCTTAGAACTTATGTTTAATGACTAAACTACCCTCAATCTTTTTTAAAATTACAAGAATTGCCATGTTGAAACCATCATTTCTATAATATAGAAATAAGTGTTTTAAAAGTATCACACTTATTTTAAATAAAAATCTACAATGTGTATTAAAAATGAACTTTGCATGTATTAAAATTTTTATAGCTATAAATAATAAATATTTTTAAAATATAATTAAATAAGTTTTCTAAAAATTGTTATATTAAAAATAAAATGCTTGCTAAAAATCATTGAAGCATAATCCTTGATGGTTTATTTCTTTTAACTTTTTTCAACACAAGGAATATTTTTATTGACCAATTTTTTTATTTTTTTTTGGTGAACGACCAATTTTTTTTTATTAGGTGATTTCTATAACTAATGTTTTTTTTTTTTCACAATCGTCTGATTTCATTTTACTATTGTCTTTTTTAACTAGGAATAATAAACTAATTAAAATGATTAGATTGCATGTGCAACTTGTCCTCATGGACACAGCAAATATGTGGTTGTTTTTAGAACAGTGAATTAATGTATTAATTAATTAAATAGATATTTATAGAATAATGCTAATCAAATAAACTTTTCCTATAATGGGATCAGATCCTTGTCACTAACACATGATAAAAGATAAATTTTTTTATTTCAGTTTGGTGTATGATATTTGTACTAAAATTTGATCAAGTTCGTATTCGTATATTGCTAAGTTTATTTATGAGGGCGGACACGTGCAGTTATAGTTGCTCAGTTCGAATTCAATCGATTGCACGCACATTTAGTTTTTGAACTTCTTCTGCATATGTTCTTATATTAGTAAAAATCAAGTCTTTATGCGATTTATTATTGTTATTGCATTCAACAAAGTCGTGAACGTTTGAGGTACTTCTATTTGAAAAGAAAGTAAATCTTAAATTCTACTATGATCGCAAATATTATTTTTTAATAGAAGTTTTTGCCTTTTGTTTCCTGTTTATTCTAATTTACTGATTTAAACATAATAATCATAACTTTTTTTTTTTCATTTCAAAAATGACAACTCATGTTGATGATATGATACGATGTCATGAAATATAAAATGTGGAATACCAGCAAATCATAATACCATGGTCCTGACCAAATCCCAATGGCTGCACATATTTTGTTATGTTAGCATCTTGATCTAATTAAATACTATAAAAATTCAAAAGATAATATGCTAATTTTAAATTACAAGTGGTATATAACTACATAGTGTATCATACAAACATAAGAAAATTCAAAAGATACTATGCTAAAAATAGTTGACCCTTTTAAAAAAAATATATATTTTAATTTAGTTGTCTTTTTTATAAAATTAAGAGTATGTTCTTTCAATATTAACTTTATCATTAAATAATTAAACAAGGTGAGTATACTCAAATTTATATTTTCAAAACATAATTAATAAGATTAAATTGGTAAAATAAACCCCTAATAAATTTTGTCTTAGATGAGTACCAATTCAATAAGGGTTAAATATTTTAAAATAGATGAAGTATCTACTACACGTGCTTATACATCTTGATTTGGAAAAATAACATAAATATACACCTTAACTTATCATATTTATACAAATTTTCACCCTTATAAAGTAATTACAAAAACCTCAACTAATTATGTATCTTCGTTGGATGTATCGGGAAGCTAATTATAAATCTTGACAAACCCAAAACTGAAAAAAATATTTCAGAAGTAAATTAGGTATCTTTACAAGAAAAAAATATATCGAAAATTAATTATGTATCTTTACAAAGAAAAAAAATATATCTTTATTGGATGTATCGAAAGCTAATTATGTATCTCGATAGACTCAAAATTAAAATTTTCAATAGTTATATAAAATATAAAAAATTTGTGTGATCATGTGTACATATAGATTAGCGATTTAATGCTTCCTATTTTGCGGGGCCCTTCGTCCGGGGCCAAAAAGGACAATTTCCTTTTCGTATTTTGGACGGGTCCCATTATATCTTGCTCCCTCTGTTTAAAAAAAAAAAAAAAAAAAAAAAAAATCTATTTTTCTTTTTAGTTTGTTTAGAAAAGAATGATCTATTTCTTTTTTGGTAATACTTTAATTTCAATTTTCTACATGACATGTTTAAGATCACAAAATTAAAGGATATTTTGATACATTTGATACAACTTTAATTTAAGACCACAAGATTCAAAAGTTTTTTTATTTTCTTAAATTTTGTATTAAGTCCTTCTTTATTTTCTTAAATTTTATATCAAGTCAAAGTAGGTCAGTCTTTTTAAAACAGGGAGTATCATTTTTAGAATTGTCTACTCATATATAGCATAAAGGAAGTGTCTGATTCTAACAAGATATGAGTGTCGAGTGTCGAGCAAATAAAGATTAATTATATTGAAACGAAGAAAGTATTTACTAAACGTGTTGATACATCTTTATTTCGTAATAAATGTACGTGTAGATTCGCGAGTTAATACTTCCTATTTTGCTGGACCCCTCGTTCACGGGCCAAAGAAGGTGACTTCCTTTTCGTCGTTAGGATGAGCCTGGTCATATTTTATCAGGGTGTGCATCTGTTGATTCGATTCAGATTTACTTGTTATTGATTTAGTTTATCGATTTTCGATTTTTAAATATGTAAAATCAATAACCAATCAATAAGATATTTTCTTATCAATTTTGGTTTATCGATTTTTTATCCTTAACATTTTGATTTTCGATTTAACCAATAAGAAAATATTTATAAAATTGAAATAATAACAACTAACATAAAAAAATGAAATCTTAATTACCGCAAAAAACTACGCAATGCATTTTAGTTTACAAGAATCTTCAAACTTGAACTGAATGTTTGTTAGAAAAAAAATTGAATCCTAATTGTTGGAAATTATAAATGCTTCAAGCTTTTTATTACGATAATAACCGAACTTTATATTGTGCCTTTGTTGCACTGAATAGGTTAATACTTTGTAAATCACTGAATTATGAATTAGTAGTGCATATAATCTATATACATACACATATCTATCTACCTATATATATAGACATGCAGACAGATAGACACAGATAGATAGATAGATAGATAGATAGAGAGAGAGAGAGAGATTTAAATACATAACATACATAGGGATAAAACAATAACTTAGTATATCCGATACTGAACCGTTTACCTAATAAATTTTTTTTTATAAAACCACTAAAAAATCGTTAACCCGATAACCCAATACCAATAATCCAATAATATTTTTATCGGTTTTTTTCAGTTTTGTACAGCCCTATATCTTACCATTTTCTTAAAATTGTCCGCTCATAGATAGCACGAAAGAAGTGTCTGATTATAATACGATCCGTCTTTATACTGGTCCTTAATTAACTTTTTTTCTTTGGTTTTATATATGAGATTTAATTTGCCTAAAGTAAGCTTCATAGCAAATCCTTTTCGACTTCAATCAATAGTGGTCCATGGAATTTTTTAAAGTTAATTAAATCTCTTAGGTTAAGATGTGGTGGGATAGTAAGTTTTTTCTTGTTTTTTTTTTAATTAAAAGTCTCTGATTCGAGCTTTAGAAATGAAATTATCTCTAGTAGAGGTGTACATAAAATGGTTTGAGTTTTTAAAATATCAAATTAAATTATTTACGTTGGAATTTTAAATCTATAAATTAAATCAAAATAATAAAATTTGGGTTTTTCAACTTCAAAATTTTAAATTTTTTTTTGGCCTACTCAGGTTTTACGGATTTTTTTTGGATTTTTTGGCTTTCTCGGGCTTTACGTTTTTTTTTTTGGGTATTTCTCGATAAAGTTTTCATACAAGCATATAATTAACTTGTGCTACAAATATTTCTTTAGTCCTAACAAGATACGACTATCTTAAGTGTTTCTTAAAAAATAACACTAAGTATTAAATAGAAAAATAAATTTAGGTTATGTGTTTAACTTAAGAATATCTATCAAATATTATTATCATTCCTAGTGTTTAGTTGAATAATTTTGTTTACATTAGTATCAGTTTGAGTTTTATTTGAATTAATAATATCTATGAGTTGTAAAATTTATTGGATCATTCAAAATTCAAAGTTTAAACTTGAAATAATATAGTACTAAAGATAAAACTAATGAAAAAGTTTAAGAAATACTATAAATTACATCATAATAAATATTTTTATGTATTAAATATTTTTAAAAATTTTATAAATTAATATCGGTTCGGTTTAGTTTGACCATTTTTAATTAAAATCAAACCAAAACAATTATATCAGGTTTTTTTACGACACCAAGGCCCAGCCAAGTGAAACAAAATCACTAATCAGATTTTTTTTTTAAATTTAATTTGACTTAATTTACGATTTAAAACTATTTGCAGTTGGAATTTGGATTTTGTTCACCCTTCTTTGATATAGAGCAATTAAATCGTAAATAATGGACTTTTTATCATGTCAAGTCAAATCAATTGGCTAGATAGCATTTCAATATCCTTGTCACTCACACATATGAAATGAATATGACATGTGGAATACCAAAAAATCATTATTCTTACAACTTGTAATGGCCCTAGCCACTCTAATTGCAACTAATATTGTCTACCTTTGACTCAATTTTGAGATCTCAAAGTTATGTAATTAAACACTTATTTAGATTTCAGTGCCAAAATTAAGAAGATTTTTTTTCCTTGATTAAAGCATCCAGTAACTCTAATTTATGATCAAATTTGTTATGATGCATTCTAACATTACGAGAGTTCTATTAATCTATGAATTAAATTTTAGCGTATTTTTATCAACCGTTTTAGCTGACATGACACCTTTTATCAATTATTTTAGCTGACGTGACATCTTTGATGTGGACTCCATTTTATGTAGTAAAAGTGTCATGTCCCCACAAAAGGGTAAGAAAAATACGTTAAAAATGAGTTCAGGGGTAATAGGACTCCTGTGAAGTTAGAGTGTGTCGTAGCAACTTTGACCATGATTCGAGGATACTGGATGCTTTATCTTTTTTCTTCTTTAGTAAAAAATTTCTAATTTGAGCTTAGTAAAATCATAAATGACTAGACTTTCTAATGTGAATTCGAATTAATTCATGAGTAGATTTCAATTACCTAGTATTTGAAGAAAAAGAAAAGAGAAACTCTTGGTACAAAAATTAAACCTAACACTTGCTAGTAGAGAAACAAGTTGAAATCTAATGCTATATACTTTTTTAATAAATAAAAAAATCTTGGATAAGTATCGGAATCCATTTATTATCACTAACAACATTGTCCACTTAATAAAATAAAAACTAAAATGCAACTAGCTATAGGTTCTTGTCCTTGTCCTATAGTTTTTTTTTTCATATATAAACTAACTTCTCTAGGTGATTAAAAACCACACACACTTCTAATTTGTAATTTTGTACACACTTTGTAAGTTTGTATACACAAATTCTAAAAAGAAAAAAAAAATGAGTGATCAATCATCCGAACCCTTATTATTAAATCGAAAAAAGGCATCGAAATCGCTCGATGAGACGATAGAAAGGTGCATTGGTGAATTTGGATGGGCACAATTGTTACAATCCATCCTCGTATCCTTGTCATGGGTTTTCGACGCTCAACAAACATTCATTAGTGTCTTCACAGACACGCTTGCCGTCAGTGAATGGTCGTTGCAGCCAGGTGTGAGTTCAGCTCTTACTGGCTTGCCAGCATCTTCGTTTTTCATAGGTTGTCTTATTGGTGGTTTAGTCCTCTCAACATTGGCTGACACAAAACTTGGTAGAAAAAACATGTTGATCTTGTCATGTCTAATCATGTCACTTACTGGAACCATTACATCAATTTCAACAAACATTTGGATGTATTCATTTTTTAGGCTTTTAAGTGGTTTTGGAAGGGCTACTATTGGGACATGTGCACTTGTTTTGTCAACAGAGTTAGTAGGCAATCAATGGCGTGGACAAGTTGGTATAATTGGATTTGTTTGTTTTACTATTGGTTTCCTTTCATTGCCAATGATTGCTTATGTGAATAAAGAGTCTTCATGGAGGGTTTTGTACTTGTGGACTTGTGTTCCAACAATCTTGTACTCAATTTTGGTACATTTGTTTGTTCATGAATCACCAAGATGGCTTTATGTAAGAGGGAACAAAGAAGAATTTGTGTTAACTTTGAAAAGTATTACAACAAGGAGTAGCTTGACTTTGAGTTTCTTTGGCTCCTTCTTTGAATTTGAAGATCAAGAACATAATGTAAGTTGTATTACTCCCTCGATCCGTTTCAGTTTGTTTGTTTTACTTTTACTTTTTCGTCTTTTTTAAAAAAGAATATCACTTTTTATAGTCTGTCTCAGTTTAAGTATCTTACTTTTTATGACCGCAAGAATCGAAAGTCTTCTTTATTTTCTTAAACTTTCTATCGAGTTAAACTAAGATGGACAAATTTATTAAAATGGAGGGAGTACTTCTTCATTAACGTGTATCATAAACCATTACTTTTGTGAGCTTTCAATTACTATATTTGAGTTTATCTTACATATATCGTTACTGTCAAAACTTTTACATGTTGTAGCAAGTAACCTGTCTTATTTTCTAATACAGAACTCAGAGGAGTCAACGATGAGTCTCTATTCGGCTATCAAGATGTTGATCGAAAAAAATTGGGCTTTTAGACGACTTATATCGGTTATGTTGGTTGGTTTTGGTATAGGAATGGTATATTATGGTATGCCATTAGGTGTTGGAAATTTACCTTTCAATTTATACCTAAGTGTTACACTTAATGCACTATCAGAATTACCAGCATCTATGGTAACATTCTTCTTAATTGGAAAATTAACTAGGAAAAAATCACTATTAGGGTTTGCTATGTTAAGTGGAATATGTAGTATAGGTTGTGTAATAGTGAAAAGTGATTATTTGAAAGAGTTACAAATGGGGTTAGAACTTTTTTCATTTTTCAGTGCATGTACTTGTTTTAATGTGTTGTTAATTTACACTGTGGAATTGTTTCCAACATGTGTAAGAAATTCAGCAGTGTCAATGGTGAGACAAGCATTGGTACTAGGTGGTTCATTTAGTCCAATGTTGGTAGCTTTTGGGAGGGAAAATAGGTGGTTATCATATGGTGTTTTTGGGATTTGTATAGCAATTTGTGGGTTGTTTGTGTTGTGTTTGCCTGAGACTAAAGGTAGGACATTGAGTGATACTATGGATGAAGAGGAGTACAAGGAAAGTGTACTTGTTTGCTAATCAATTACTCGAGTCAATGGTCTACCGGAAACATCTCTATGGCCCCCAAAAGTAGGAGTAAGGTCTCATATAAAGCATCGTCAGGTCAGATTCAGTTATGAGATTATACTAACTATGATGCCTTCTGGCCTCTCAAGTCGGAGTAAAGTCTTATACACATCATCGTCAGATTTGGTTATGAAATTACACTGAATATGTTGTCTCCTGACCTCTCAAGTGGGAGTAAAGTCTCATATAAATCATCATCAGATTCACTTATGAAATTATACGGAATATGTTGTCTTCTGGTCTCTCACTTCGTTTTATTGTTGTTTGTAAATCAATTATTGTAAATTTAAAGTAAGATTTTTTTTTCAATAATAATAAAATTATAGCATGATTAGAAATTGACAAGATTGTTGCTTTGTTTATAGAGGAGATTTGCTTGTTTTGGAAGGTTGACTAAAGTCTTACTACAATTGGAGTCAATAAAGGAATAATTTTTTTTTTTTGTTCGACACTGAACCCTTCGTATAGCAAAAACTTAGGACATTAAACTATCCATTTAGAATTAATAAAATACTTTTTATTTTAGGTGTCACTTTTTCTATTTTGTTTGTTTTGAAAAAAGGAAAAATTTATTAAAATTGAAAACATTATAATTTTAAAATTTTTATTTCATCCTTAACTAAATATTTTTAACATCATAAGTTTTACGTACTTATCAAAAGTCAATCTTGCTTTCTTTCTTAAACTTCACACCTAAGTCGAACACAATAATGAAATATATATTCATGTTAACTTTTTGAAAATTAACTTTTTACTCGAAATAACTCAAATTAATTGTGTAAAATAAAATGTAACGTGCAATCATACTACAAGTATGAATAAATATTTAGATCTCTGATAAAACTTGATCTGTGTAATAATCTTATAATAATCGGTAATTAGAAATATAAAACTTTGATTAATTATATTAAAATAATGTAATTGCAAATGTAAAGCCGTCTTAGCTCAGTGGTAGAGCGCGTGGCTTTTAACCACGTGGTCGTGGGTTCGATCCCCACAGACGGCGACTTTTCTTTTTCCTTTTTTTTTTAGGCACCGGATCGATTTCTAGTTAATTCAAACCAATATGTTGCTGCTTATACATATTTTTCGATTTTGGCTTTTCTTATAATATAATCTAGTCGCTTTTTATCTCTGCACTGCAGACATCATTTGTGAGATTACATGTGTATATCGTTGTGGTTAGGCACCTTATTAATGGCAGTCCATATCACAAACTACACAAAAATAACAAGATAATAGACTTTTTAACTTATATAATAGTAATAATAATACCAACAACAGAAAGATTACGCCATCAAGTTACCAAAAGATATCTACAAATAACCTTAAAATTAAGACAAATTACCTACTACAATACGTAAAAGTAACTTGATATAGTGTAAACGTTCTTTACACCATCGAGGTATACAAGTTAAACTCGATAAAATACATGTATATGTACATACACTTGTTATTTGGTATATCAAGTGTATAACCGTATACGGCTAGTTATACGTCGACGACATATGGGACAATCTGATAATCTTGGAGCACATTCTCTGCAGGTCTGCATTCAATTGATTATCAAATTCATTAAAACCATGTAAACGAAGAAGCGACTTGTCAGATAGTCACTCAACTAACAGTTATTTTCTTAGAAAGTCACTTTGTCATTGAAGAAAATTAGTAACTTTCCGAGATAATAACACTACTAGATGCGGAAGAGAAAGGAAAAATTGTCATACAAATTGAATAGTCGACAAAAGGAACTCACCATGTGTCCACAACCAAAAGCCATGTCCTTAGTACCAGTTAGACAAACTGGGCAAACCTTCATTTTGAACAAGAAAAAACAAAGAGAGGATATCAATTGCTGTCCAAACACAAAGGTTAATATGAAAAGTTGTGCTTCTCTATCAAGACCCGCAAGTCCTGCCGTTTTGCTCGTTTGATTTGAAAATGACCCCACCGGCCCCGCTAAAGCAACCAGGTCCACTCAATAAGTCGCCGGGGAACCGCCCAAGAAGTTTCGCTCAAAATCTTGTCCGGAGCCCAAGCCCACCCCCGAACCGTGTACCCATCGAAAGTTGCAAAAACCCACAATTTCTGCCGTTTCGCCCGTTTGACTTGGCAAATGGCTCCACCGGCCCCGTCAAAGCAGCCAGATGTCAATTAACAACAACAACAACAACATATATCCACTGTAATTCAACAAGTGGAGTTCAGGAGGATAGCGTGTTTATGCAGATCCTACCCCTACCTCATGGAGGTAGAGAGACGATTTTCCAAAAGACCCTTGGCTCAAGGAGAAGCATTTCAAAGCAGTTCGAAAAAAAACAGATTAACGGGAGTGAAGAAGTCATGACAAAACTTTCTTAAAAGGAACAATAGCTAGTAACAGAACTCGAATAACAAGAAACGACAAGGGTATTAGACAACTACTAGCACAAAAGGACAAGCGAGACAACACTTAAACTACCTACTATCCTTCTAACCTAATCCATGTCCTCCGTAACCTCCAATCTAAGGTGTCTTCGTTTAAGTTAAAGGTGAGAAATGGCATGTTCAACACGCGAAGCACCAAACGCAGTATAAGAATCTCAATCAAAGTTTCGCGTATAATTTCAAAACCAAGAAATATGTAAGGTCTTACTTGACTGTGTTCATTTTGCGCGGATCCTGAAAGACTACTGCTTTGATCTTGAGTTGGGATTCTCATGGGGCGACGATAAGAGATAGGAGGTGGCTTTGGAACAATCTTTTTTGCCTTGCCTGTTCTTTTTCTAAACAACAAAATTACAAGAGAAATAATAAGTACAACAATGACATTAATCAGGTAACCAACTAACTGAGCGACCATGATCCCTGTGTTCTTGGATGCGAATAGTAAAGGTAGTAATGTGCCACGTACCCAAGCAGACCGAGTTCTCTAGCTGCTTTATATTGGATAGGGATCTCCATGAGTGCAGCAAGAGCGAATGCAGCTTCTTTTTCCGAATCAGTTGAATGTTTGTTCACGATAGCGGTGAAATTCACAAACTGTACATAGAAAATGATTGTAAAAACGAACGTCTGCTTCTATTGCAGATCTCATCGGTAACTTAAAAAGTCGACTAGAGTTATATATACCTGAAAATTATCAATTTCACGAGCAGGTATACGGTCATCAAATTTTTGCATGTCTTCCCAAGGTCCATCGCCAACTCCAACAAGAACGATAGAGAGAGGATACATGCTGAGAACAAATGCAGATGCTAGAGAATTTTTTATAACCATAATTCTTTTAAGAGAAGATAGAAGATAGTATCTTACTCAACGCTAACTCATCTATTAGGCCTCGCAACTTTGCTACAACAATGTGCATTGGAGTAGATCAAAGAGAGATCTATATATTCAGAACTATCAAAAATCCAATTCTATATGAACTACAACAATGTGCATTGGAGTTATCAGAAATACTTTTACGATAGTGCCCACAAAACAGTTTTCCAATAGTGCTTATAAGATGTCTCTTTGCAACAGAACAGGCAACAAGTATTTTCCTACGCGTCATGGTTTATTATTGTAATTACTTCGCAGCACACTTATCAATGGTAACCTTATATTTTATAAAGCTGAATATTTAGACAGCCCAAAGCAACATGACCGTGTTGAGTGATTTGAAAATGAATTACAGCAAGACATAGCATTATACCTTGCAGTAACAATAGACTTAATTGTGTTGTCTTCTTGTGGGCTGAGTTCCGAATCACTTGTGTTGACACTCCTGGTAACCTACAGGACAAGAGGAACTGTCAACAATATACAACGAGAAGTGTATGACTATCATTAACAAGGTTCCACGCAGTTGCCCGAGCCAGTTTTTCACTAAGGGGGTTTAAATATGAAAAAGTAAACACACGAAGAATTCAAAGGTTATTCAACATCTACTATACATACATAAACGATAATTTTAATCATGTATACACAGTATAATTTTCCTCCAAAGGGGGATCATCTACCTGGTCTCCACATATGTGCGCGTGTATTTGTGCATGCTGGTGAGTTTTGTTTGAATAAAGGAGGGAGAAAGAGTGAGATAGAAGCATTTAAGAACCTGTCCATCAGCGATGATAACCAACACATGGTATTGTCCACCAGTTCTCTCTACTATATCTACTGCAGCATCTATTACTGGCCCGTACGATGTTGGTCCTTGAACATAAAAGGACATAATCAGGATGATCCCATTGACACAGATTAGACAAATTCTTTAAAAAGAAGGTTGTTATGTTAAGACAAGAAGGAGAAATGACGGAAGTGATTTGCACATTGCAAATTAGAACAGAAGGAAATACCGGATAATTGCAGATTTGGAACTATTTTCTTGTAGCAAGCTAGGACTTCTTCAAATCCATGGCAAGGAGAGTGATCGCTGTGAAAGCTAAACACGTCTTGATCATGCGTGGTCACTAGAACCCAAGAGTTAAAAAAAAAAATGAGTTTGATGGCAAAACACAAAGCCAACAGAATGTCGAAACTGCAGAGAAGTATTCTCTGCAAGCAGAAGTTAAGGGGAGCGGAACTTACCATCACCAAATCCAAAACAAGGAATTAAATTGTCCTCATCGAATGGAGATAATGTCTTTCCAATGATAGATATGGCTTTCTCATATGGATTGACTAATTCGCCTATTGCATGCAAGCTTCTGTTGTTGAACGAAACTTTACCTTCAGAAAGAAAACAATCCAAAGAGCATCTAATCACAAAAAAAAACTTAAAACAGAATAGTCGAACAGGTGAACTAGCAAGACTATGATGAAAGCTAAATTTTAATGGTCACAATACATTGACAACTACCATATGCTACTACCATCTGGGGATTGATATTCAATCGACATAGTAATTCAACTGCTCGACTAACCTGTCCATTCGTTGCTTTTCGTGAAATCTATCCCAATAATCAAATTTGATGACTCCAAACCTGATTCTCTCAGGGCCAAAGTCACCTGAAAGTGAAGTTGTGATTCCGATACATGTAAGAAAAAGAAAGTTTCAAACACATGCTACCATCTAGTTTTACGGCAGATTATGGTCATCCACACCTCAATTTGTTTGTCTTCCTTTCCTTTTTAGCCCATTTAAACAATGCTTAATCTTTCCCTTTTTGGCAACTCTTTAATTTTACATTTTACACTAAATGACATGACATATGCTCTATTAATATGTATACAAAGTGATAACTTTCTAATGAAAACATGTTTTTGATACTATTGTTTTGTGACAAAAAATTACTTCTGTTTTCTAAATTCATATTAGTCAAATAAAGAGCTCATTGTGATGCACAAAACATATATCACACAATAGTAGTTTCCAGGGAAGTAGGGGTGTAATATATCCAATCTATCCTAATAAAGTATTAGTGGCTGCTTCCACGACTCAATCTAAGTCACATGAAGACAACTTTACCGTTGTGGTTGCTTTCATGACTCAACCTGTCACATGAAGACAACTTTACCGTCGTGGTTGCTTCCACGACTCAACCTAAATCACATGAACACAATTTTACCATTGTGGTTGCTTCCACGACTCAACCTAATAAGTTATTAGTCACATGAAGACAACTTTACCATTGTGGTTGCTCCCACGACTCAACCTAATAAGTCACATGAAGACAACTTAACTGTTGCTCTCGATAACAGTTGTACACATATATAACAGAAATGAAAGGAGTGAGGAAGAACATAACAAAACCTGATCAAGTGATTTGAAATTATCAGGAATATAGTAATACTTGCCCCTCTTCTTATTCTCCATCATCTTGCTAAGTTCCTTTTTGCTGTTACTTAATACCTTCTTCTCAAAAGAATTATTAGAAGAAATCGACCGCGACAGACTCCTCTTTCTCCTAGAAGTAGAAGAAGAAGAAGAACTGGAATTATCATTTAAACCTTTAGGAACACTTTTTTTAACAAATGTTGAACTGAAAATGTTACCCATTTAAAAAAATGTTTTAAGTACTTACTACTACTCACAAGACTTTATTAGTGGTTAAAGGAGAAAAGGGGAGGAAATTAAAGGAAGGAAAGAATATGATTCCTTTGGTTTATCTAACAACAAATTAAAGTGGAAGCCATTGGATTAGATTTGGTAGAACCAAAGAGTACGTAAGATATAATGAATGTATGCTTTAAAGGTAAAGTGATTCCTACATCACCCCACACACAATAATTTCCAGGAAACTACACAGTTTAAAGTGTCATAAATGCTCTTGTTCTAGGGAGGTCATGATGTTCAATGGGATTGGCTCCTCTGCATTTCTATTTTCTCTATTTTCCCCAAGTTTTTATTTGATACATGAATTAAAATATATGGTTAAAATTTAATAACTAAAATAAGATTCTAGCCATGATATAAACAATAAATATTTTACCTTTTTACTTCTAAAATTTTAGTAATTCAACTATTATTAGAGTTACAAAATTATTTTATCCACAAATATACTTTTAAGAAAAAATTCTCTCTATTTCTATGTTTTTTTCTACGTTGTGTTCTATTTTCATACTCACCATCTATCTTTGAACTTCTTTAAGTTAATTTTTTAATTTCATTTTAACCATTAAATACTTTTTCTTTAAAATCAGTTATGAGTATAAATGGCGAACTTCAATATTTTTAATAATCAAGTTTCGTTTTTTGGTAAATCAATCAAGTTTCTTTTTAGTTATTCTAATTGAATATTTTTATGATAATATCGATAATGCTCATATTATTATAATAATTTACTACTCAAAGATTCATATTTATGAAAAAAATTTACTGTCGTCATGATTTCGGCTTTGCCAATTTTTCTTATAGCTAATTTTATTTTTTTTTTGGACGGAGAGGAAAAATGATAAGACTTAAGAAATTCGAAAAAAGGGAGAAATAATAAAGTTTTTAAAATGATAAGGGTGTATCTATTAATTTCTTTAATCATAGAATTTTTTTTTAATCATAGAGTAAATTTTTTTCTAGTTACATCATGGTTAGGAAAAAAGTAAGAAGAGAGAGAATTTTCAAAAAATATATTTATGAATAAAATAATTGTGTAGTTATAATTGTGGAATTACTAAAAATTTTGAAAGCAAATATATGAAATATTTATTAGTCAAATCTTAACCATTTATGTTAACTCATGTCATGTGTCTCTCATCCAAGTAGGAACTTGGAGAAAATTGAGAGAATGAAACTGGAGAGGAGCTCAATCCGTGTTTAATGATAGGGAAAAGGGTTAAATTTATGCTTTATTTTTGGAAAATAGGCTAAATATATTTTTTTTATCATATTTTAGAATCAAATTTGTCTTCGTTGTCATACTTTGGGATCAAATCAACGCCTGTACTTTGGAAAATTGGCTAGATATACCCTTCGTCATAATTTGGAGCCAAATTTACCTTCGTTATCCTATTTTGGAGCCAAATTTACCCTCAATGTCATTCTTTAGAGTCAAATTTACCGTTGTTGTTAAGAAACTTTGCACATGTATCCTTCCTTTTATAGAAACGCCTAACTCATCGTTAAATATCCTATTTTTAAAAAAATAAAATGCACGTTAATTTAACTCACCCGACATGACTTGAGCCACAAAAAAGACACAAATAAATATACCTCCTCTAGTTCTTTTGATCAAAATTTTTCAACGAGATTAAGTCATTGTTATTTATCAATGCATAACTCATGAAAATTGAATTTGCATCAGTGCAAACACAAAAAGAAATAACCCTCCCTCAATTCATGGATCTGCATTAGTGCAAGCTCATAAAAATTGGCACTTAACGGTCAAATACAACAATCAGGCCCACGAGATATTTCTCTAAATGATTGAGTTAACATATCTCTTTATGTGTCAATCATGACATTTCTTCATTCTTATATCTTTATATACAATTAGGATCTACACAAATTTTCACCATGTTATTTGCTCAGAAAACTTATCCGTAGCATCTAGAGTCTAGATGCACATAGAATTGCATATCAAATTTTAAAATTTGAACATAACTGGAACAAGATTAGAGCTTGTAATTGTCATTTTCTCTAGTTCCATGCTTCTGTGTTATCTCATTTCATTTTACATTTTGTTCATTTGTAAAGAAACTACCAGCACTGCACGTTGAAAGAGAAGTATATTTATTCATTGAAAAAATTCAATCAATAGAATTGAGGGACAGATATATTTATTTGTGTGTGTTTTATGGATCGAATCGAGTGGGTTAAATTAGGGTGTTTTATTTTAAGAAATGAGTCATTTAACGTTGATTGGGGTTTTTCTGTTAAAGAAAGAGTGCATGTGAAAAGTTAAACGGTGAGGATAAATTTGCCCCCAAAGTATGACATCAAGGGGAAATTGGCCCCAAAGTATGACATCGAGGAAAAATCTGGCCTCAAAGTATGCCGAAGAATATATTTAGCCAATTTTTCAAAGTACAAAGATAAATTTAGCCCAAAGTATAACAAAACGGTAAATTGGGCTTCAAATTATGATTAATCAATTTTTCAAAATATAGGGGTAAATTTAACCCTTTTTCCTTAATGATATGGAAGGAATGGTCCGTTCTTTATAAATACTTCGTCTGTTTTAATTTATTAATATGATTTTGATTTGACAAGAAATTTAAGTAGGCAAATAAGAATTTTTAAACCTGTCGTTTGGTAGGAGGGATAAGGGATAACTAATTTCGGAATTAATTTCAAGATGAACTTATCCCCTGTTTGATCGGAATAAAATTCATCGAATAACTCATTCCGAAATTAGTAATCCCATGATTTTAATGTTATTTTTATCCCTTTTTGAGGGTATATAACTAATCCGAGATTACTAATCCCAGGATAACTTGTTTCCGAATCAAACGACCCCTAACAATTTTAAACTAAAAATATGATAATATATCAGAATAGCATTTAATCTTGTAATTTTAAACATATCGAAAAGTTTAAAGTTAGAATTAAAGAGTTGTCAAAAAGATAAAAATTGAAAAGAAAACTAAAGCACTCGTTTGACTATAACAACCAAAAATATTTTCACTTTATTTGATATTTTTAAAGTTGAAAATAGAGTTCGAACTGTATTTGGTCATAATATTTTAGAAATGAGGTATTTTTCAAGTTAAAAGATATAAAAAGTGAAAATAATTATAAAAAAAAAAATAGAGTTTTATAAAAAAATGAGTTATTCTTATATTCTATGAAAATTAAAGATTTAGATTTTTTTGAAAAAAATAATTTAAAATGTGAAAAAAGTGAAAACACCTCTTTAGATTTTCTCAAAAATCCAAATATTATGAAAACTTATTTCAAAATATTTATGGTCAAATAAATATTTTAAAATAAATATTTTAAAATATTATAAATAATATTCTGTCAAACGCCTACTAAGCCAAACAATTGAAACAGAATAAGTATAGGGAAAAGGGTCAATGTACAACTTAACTCTGTTAGTTACTATTAATATATCTATGGTTAAAGTAATGACTTACTTATACCTTATTATTACTACTTAATAAGAGTGAACAATCAGGTAGCCCGCTTCGTTACCTACTTTAGCTGCTCCATAATTGTACTATATTATCCTTAATTAATTATTATAAGTTATTTGCATATAAAAAAATTAATCATATTTAATTTAAAAAAAAGTAAAATAAATATTTATAACATGACTATTTCAGCTGCTTCAACAGTAGATTTATTATGTCACCTCTAATTAATTATTATAAGTCATCTAGGTCTTAAAAATTAATAATATTTAATAAATAATAAAATAGACATAAATAATATATTAATTCTTTGATGTTTGAAATTAACATGACATCTTATATGAAACTTATTTAATTTTTTTTCACAAATATTTTTTTATAGTAATTTTTCTATATCAATTCTTATTAGCTATTATAAGTCATTTAGGATATGTCCGCTTCGCTGCTCAATCATGAAATTTGGCTGACTCTCGAAATCATATTAGTGCCGCTTAAATTGGAATAGAAGAAGAAGTATTATAAATCATAATAATTTAAAACTTAAATTATTTTAAGAATATAATTGACTATCAATGCTACAAAAATCTGGACAAGGAGAGTGTAAGACCGCGCAAAATTATAGCTTAATGCAGTCCTTTAGAGCATGAAAAGAGGTCCCAGACTTAGAAAATTCCAGCTAAGTAATGGCACTTAGTCTCATTTTAGGACCTCGGTATTTTCATGATTTTATTTATGACCCTTATGACCTTAAAATGTTGATTTTTAAGTCGATTCATAATCAAGGATGTCAATGGGTGTTCTCGGGTGAGTTTTGGATTTTTCGGACGTTATTAGAAGCTCGTTTGTTGTTGAAAATAGTGAGTGGATGCGATCTCACCGCGTCACATCGCTTGTCGTGTCGATGGATATTTTCTCCAGCATTCAGTGCAAATTCCAGTGAACCGATGCGATATTAACGCGTCGCATCGATCATTGCGTTTACCCCATCGACGCGGCGCGACGGTCTATGAGTCGCTAGGCACTTTTTCAGTAATTGAAAGTCCACGTCCATAAGGGTATTTGGGTCATTCTCTCACTTTTATTCAGCGCTAAAACACAAGATTAAACTATCCTAAGGGCAAAACCACTCAATTTCTCTCAAGAACAAACCACAGGGCATTTAATTTCAAGTCCAAGCTTCAAGAACACACCATCAATCTTCACGAATTTGATTACCAAGGTATGTTAAGTGTTCATCCAAGGGTTTTCTTCCGCCCTTGGAGTTCAAGAACCTCTTTTAAAACTATAAGTTGATTGATTTCATGAATTTCATATTGAATTTGATTGTATTTATGACTATGATGTTATTTGGGATTCTAATTATTACAAGTTTCATGTAAAGTAATTAACATGTGTGTAGTGTTATGTGGATTTATGTTAAAGGCCCCTTGAATTTGTGAGTTGGGATTGTGATCGTGATGTTTGCATATTGATTATTATTATGTGCATAAATTATGCTCCCTAAGTGTTTGAGAAAATGTTCATGTGAGTTGAAGGGTGAAATCATGACATAATAGTATATGCCCAAGTTCATGCCTTTCAATTGTTTGACACAATGTTTAAATGAAAGCATTGTTAACAAGATACTATTGTTATGCTATTATAATCATGCCATGTTTTACTTTCAATGCTATCGAGTCCTGGGGATATTCAGTACCCAAAAATCTAGCTGTTTTCTTAGAATTTCAGTAGCTACAGAATAGTCTCAGTAATGTCACAAACAGTAGTACTCAGTCAGTTACAGAACTCAGTCCAGTTCAGTTGGATATCACGATCAGTAATAGTTCAGTCAAGCCTAGAATAATCTAGAAACCAGTTCAGTGTCTATTCAGTTAGGAGTAGGAATCAACACCGAGCGAACCCAGGGATGGGGATATTCCTGCCAGTAGAGGGTTTTACCCTTAGTAACAATTCTTGCATTACAGAACTACGTAGCCAGCGTAGGTTAAGATATCTTCCTGCCAGACAAGGGTTGATGCATCTCGTATGAGTTGGGTTGACGAAATATCTTCCTACCAGATAGGGTTAACTCACAACCATTGTTAGTATCCCTTGGCAGGGTGCTAATACCCTTCCAACTAGGGTCACAGGTTGGACCCCAACTTAGTTTATAATCGAGGTATGTTGGTTAGATAAACACTCCCACAATTACAGTTTCAGTTTCAGACTCAATACAGTTCAATTCTACTGAATCAGGACTGTCAGACACAGTCACCCAGCTCAGTATAGAACTCAGTTCAGTTCTACAGGATTAGGACTTCAGAAATAGTCACCCAACTATTAGTAATACAGTTATAAGAAAAACTCAGACATTAGTTATTTAGTTATCAGAACTCAATATCCAGTATTAGTATGATCATAGTTACAGTATATGCAATTACGTGCACAGTATTGCATAATCAGTGTTCAACAGTTTCAGTCATACATGTACTCTCATCCAGTTATATTCATATTATTCGGCAGTTATTGTTCATGCATATGAATCCTTGCATATCAGCCTACCTCACTTAGCATACCAGTACATTCAAAGTACTGACACATACTCTTTCTTTTGCGCTATGATGCTTTATATCATAGATTCAGACACACGGGCTCCTGACTGTACTTAGCAGCCCAGACTATCAGCAGCAGATATAGCGGTAAGTCCTCATAGTTTGAGGATAGAGTTATTATTTCAGTAATTTAGTAGTTCAATATATTCAGTAGTCAGAGTTAATTGGGGACTTGTCCCATCAACTCCATATTCAAACAGTTAGAGACTTAAGACTAGATTATTTCAGACAGATGTTCAGTTTTTCAGTAATTGATTCCGTTTTATCTAGTTCACTTATACAGTTATGAACCTTATGACAACTTCAGTCTAACTTCCTCATTCATTTCATCATTATTATTCAGTGTTCATATTAGGTATCGGTCATGGATTGGATTGTGGTCCTTCGGGATAGCAAGCACCATGTGACGTCTCGGGTATAGACTCGGGATGTTACAGAGAGTAACATATATTATTTGAAAATGACATAAAAGTATTATAAATTACAATAGCTTACAATTTAAAATATCTTAAAACATATTAAAAATATGATTGATTATCTAAATTATATTTGTGTCACATAAATCCAGGGGTAGTTTTGACATTTTATAGTTTGTATGTTTTAATTTAGTAATTTGTTGATCCAAATGATGTTTTCGAATTTAACATGTTATGAAAATTTAGTTCTTTGTTTATTTTAATTTATTTATTTTATTTTGGTAAAATATTATTATTTGAAAATTATGCAAAATAAAATAATTATAAGTCGTAATTATTATCTTATAATTTTTTCAAAACATATCGTAAAAAATATGATCGATTTTTGAAATTCTAATAGTGTTAAATAAGTTGCAATAAAGCAAGTAACATGAATTATTTGAAATTATATAAAAAAAATACTATAAATCACAATGATTAATAACTTAAAATATTTAAAAAATATATTACCAAAAATTTGATTGACTCTCTAAATTTTAAAATTAGGACAACGTGAGTAACATAAATTGTTTAATAATCAAGAATAATTTAAGTAAATATAAATTATTAATTTGACAATAGAAAATTATTTAAACATCTATTAGTTATTTGGAGCGGTTGTGGGGGAGGGGGGAGGATGGGGCTGATGGGGTGGAGGGAAAATGAAAAAAGTAGTAGGAGTTTGTATAAATAAAAAAGAGATAAGCATCTACTACCCCTCGAACTATGCCCAATGTTGCTACGACACACTCTAACTTTACACGAGTCTTATTACTCGAACTCAATTTTAGCTAATTTTTATCATTTTTTATACTGACATGACACTTTTATTACATAAAAATGAGACTCGCATCAAAAATGTCACGTCGATTAAAAATGGTCACATCAGCTAAAAAGGGTGACAATGAAGTGTGTTAAATAGCTCGGTGGACCCTTAGACTATGTCCGTTTAGTAATGTGGATACTCCAACTTACATATTTATCATCTGGACCCTTGAACCAACTAAAAAGCAACATTTTAAACACTTTGACCATTGACCATACCTATGTGGTATTAAAATAGCTGAGTAGGACGAAACGCGTGTAGGCATGCACCACGAGTTCGAGTGAGGGTCATTTTTGTTCAATTTTATATTAAAATAATTAAAAAAAAATTTAAAAAAACTCCCCCCCCCCCCCCCCAGCCTCTAAGGCTGCCATGGCCACACTACCATTAACTCCAAATTAGTCTGATCTGTGGCGCAGCAAACGAACCAAAATTGATGGCATTTGACCCATAAAATTTTGGGACTTTTTGGTGGGTTTTGTTCCCCGTGAGGAGGCACCCTTTCTGGTATGGAAATTTTTCGATTTGCCGGTTAGACGCGGCAGCGCCACTGTCGCCGGAATTCGCAATTGGTGCCATTCAATTGTAAATTAGTGGTGTTTGGCTCAACAAGTTTTTTTTGGTAGGGTAAGCTCGCGAGTGGCTGCCGCTTCTCTTGGCACTGATCCGCCACCGGTAAACCCGCCGGAGCTCTACGGGTTGCACTGATTCATTTTTTAAATTTCGGCAACTAAAACGTCAATTTCTAGCATATTCAACCAGTGAAAACTACAAAAAAATGAAGAAAAAGTTGATTTTTTCTCAAATTTCAGCAAATTAAATAAGTGAAAATTCAAAAAAAAAAAAAAAGGAACAAGTGAGCTATTTTCTCAAACTTCAACAACTAAAACATAAAATTTCAACATATCCAACAAGTAAAAAATACAAAAGAAGAAAAAATCAATTCGTTTCTCAAATTTCAGCAAATCTAACACATAAATTCACTTTTTGTTCTTCTTCGGTCCCCACCACTTAGACTCTCTTCGATTTTTTTAAATTTTGAAAAGAAAAAAATATTTCTCAAATTCTTCGGCCCTCACTTCTCAATTTTTTCAAAGAGCAATAAGATTAAAAAGATGAAGATGATGAAGAAAAAGAGGAACGAGAAGAGGAGGGAGAAGAATAAGAAAAAACCAGAAGAAGAAATAGAGAAATGTTGAAAAGACACATAAAGGCCCATGTGTCATTTAAGTGGATGCCATATGTTTGATAACAATAATTATGTCCTGATAACAATAATTGTTATACTCCACTACTTGTAAATTAGAAAAAATTTTATAATGGTTTCTTGGCTATAAATAGCCATATCCATCTTTGGAAAGATGTGCAGAATCAAGAAACTAATACTATTACATTACTCCTTATTGTTCTTCTATTTTAATATTGTTCTTTTACTCAATATATATAATTTCATATCATGTTATCAGTACGAGCCTCTGCAAAACCATTCCGAAGGTATTTAAAGGTTAGTAGTTTATTTATTTTTAAATAATGGCTAGTATTTTCAGACGCGATTTTAGTGCCCTAGATGTATCTGGTAAAACTTATATGTCCTGAGCACTAGATGCAGAAATACATCTAAATGCAATGGGTCTGGCAGATACCATTAAAAATAACAATAAGACATATTTCTTCGTCATCGTCTTGACGAAGGGTTAAAAATGAAGTACCTCACGATCAAAAATTCCCTTACATTGTGGAACAATTTAAAGGAAATATATGACCACCTAAAGATGGCCATACTCCCACAAGCTCGTAATGAATGGACCTATTTGAGGTTCCAGGACTTTAAAAATGTAACTGAATATAATTTCGCGATGTTTAGAATTAAATCGTAGTATGACTTATGCGGGGAAAAGATCAAAGATCACGACATGATAGAGAAAACACTTTCTACTTTTCACTCCCCGAGTATGGTCCTGCAGCAGCAGTACCGAGAAATGGGTTTCAAAAAATATTCTGAATTAATTGGTCATCTTCTTGTTGCTGAACAACATAATGATCTTTTAATAAAAAATAATGAAACTCAGCCTCCTTGTACTGCTCCATTCCCAGAAGTGAATGCTGCAAATTTTTACCCAACTTGGCGTGAAAGAAATCCTGACCCCAGTCATGGTCGAGATCGAGGTCGAGGTCGTGACAAGTATTTTAATCAGGGTAATCGTTTTGCAATAAACAATAACCCTCAGCACTAGTTGTGCAAAAATAGGGGTAAAGCTCCTAAAGTAGCACCAAGGATGAACCCTGAAAATAGATGTTATCGATGTGGAGGAAAGAGACACTGGGAGCGTACCTACGCCTAAGCATCTAGTAAAACTATATCAGGCGTCCCTGAAAAAGCCAAAAAATGAGATAATGATGAAACTTTCCACGTAATTTCTCTTTTAAGTTCACGCTTCTCTCCCCCTAATTGTGGGAAATTTATTTCATCAAATTGGCAATCTGTAAATCGAGCAGTAAGTAAATCTCCCATCAATGGTTCAAGGTAGCAAATTATAGAAGGTGACTCAAACCCCACATATATTCCTAACCTTCTCTGCGGCCCATCTTAGTATAGTGAGGTGGTGCAATTGGCAGATATACAGCACATTCAAAAATTCGTAGATGGAAAATATTTGGCTCATGTCCTAGAACCAATTGAAATGGGGAGTATTTATTATAATGAGTTGGCCTGAGACGAACAAGTGATGTTGCATGTAAGATAGCATGACCCTAAACAGTAGTAGACAATTTTATTTTCATAAGCAGTGGTCTTGCTATCAATTATAGGCGCTTAATAAATAACTCAGCAAGGCCATTTTGAGTATGAACATGAGCAACAGGATGTTCAACTTTTATCCCAACTGACATACAATAATCATCAAAAGTTTGGGATGTAAAATTCTCCAGCATTATCGAGACGAATAGCCTTAATAGGATAATCTGGGAATTGCGCCCTTAATCGTATTATTTGTGCCAATAATTTTGCAAACGCCAGGTTGCGAGATTATAAAAGGCACACATGCGACCACCTTAAAGATGCATCTATTAGGACCATAAAATATCTAAATGTCCTACTAGGTGTGTGAATAGGCCCACATATATCCCCATGTATACGTTCTAGAAACTGAGAGGATTCGATGCTAACTTTCAGTGGCGATGGCCTAGTTATTAGTTTGCTTTGATAACAAGCAACACATGAAAATTTATCTGGTGTAAGAATCTTCAGGTTCTTTAACGGATGCCCTTTCGAATTTTCAATGATTCGTCTCATCATTATTGAGCCAGGATGGCCTACTCGATCATGCCAGTAAACTTCTGGTTTACGATATAGTGTGCTTCAATTGTACTAATTTCGGCATAGTATAAGCCGGAAGACAAAGCTGGCAATTTCTTCAACATTTGTTTTTGACCTGAGACATTCTTTGTAATGCCAAGATATTCGGCATTCATTTCATTTATTGTCTCAACATAATATCCAGTTCTGCGAATATCTTTAAAACTCAATAAGTTTCTTAGGGATTTAGAAGAGAACAATGCATCTTCTATAACTAGTTTTGTCCCCTTAGGCAGAATATAGTAGTTCTTCCGGAGCCTTCGATCAATTTTGAATTATCAGCAATTGTTGTAACATTTGCTTTTCTTCTGAGTAAGTGGGAAAAATATTTTTTATCTTTAAATATTGCATGCGTTGTCCCACTATTAATTACACAAATATCGTCATGATCGATTATTGATCCAAATAAGACTTGAGGAGAATCAATATTTCTTCAAAATAAAAATATAAACAAAATAAACATTTATTTTGATCCACGTGTGAAAGTGAGATCCGGAAGATCATTCACCTACAGAAATTAGTAAATCAAATGCCAGATGCATTTACTGATTTGAAAAGGATAACCAAGTCACATATCCCTGCAGCGAATGTGCCGGTCCGAATTAAAGTTTCAAAAGAACCATCTTCTAATATAATAGCGTCTGAATCCCAAACACGCCTGAAGAGTGGTAGGTCTTTGGGTTCAAAGGATAAAAATCATAGAAAAAGAAGCGCGAAAAATGATAAAGATGGTATTATAAAAGATTCTCCTGGAAATACTCAAAATCTGATTAGTCCTGATATTCCTGAAGAAATCAGTGAACTCAAGACTCAAGTGAATGAAGAACTTTCAATAAGTTCTACTAATGATGAGGTAAATTTAGATCGATCGAAAATTATGATGGATAATGTTTTTGCATACAATGTTGCACTAAACATCATACAAGACAATGAGGACCTTGAACCTCTATCTGTCGAAGAATGTCGACGAAGAAAAGATTGACCAAAATGGCAAAAGGCGATTCAATTTGAATTGAACTCACTTGCTAAACAGGAGGTTTTTGGACCTATAGTCCAAACCCCAAATAGTGTAAAACCAGTTGGCTATAAATGGGTCTTCGTACGTAAAAGAAATGAGAAAAATGAAATTGTAAGATACAAGGCACGCCTTGTTGCATAAGGATTTTCTCAAAGACCCGGTATTGACTATGAAGAAACATATTCACCTGTCATGGATGCAATAACATTTCGATGCCTCATCGGTCTAGCTGTACATGAAAATCTTGAAATCCATCTATTGGATGTGGTTACAGCTTATCTTTATGGTTCACTTGATAACGATATTTACATGAAAATCTCAGAAAGATTAAAATTGCCTGAAGCATATAGTTCAAAGTCTCGAGAATTATATTCAATTAGATTACAAAGATCGTTGTATGGTCTAAAATAATCAGCGCGTACATGGTATAATCGCCTAAGTGAGTACTTGAAAAACAAAGAATACATAAATAATGTTATTTGTCCTTGTATTTTCATTAAGAAAACTACGTTGGGGTTTGTTATACTCGCCGTTTATGTGGATGATATAAATCTCATCGGGACTCTAGAAGAGGTCCAAAAGGCAATCGAATATCTAAAGAAAGAATTCAAAATGAAAGATCTTGGAAAGACAAAACTTTGTCTTGGTCTGCAAATTGAACATTTAGCAGATGGAGTTTTCATCCACCAAACTACCTATACCTAGAAGGTTTTGAAACGATTTTACATGGACAAAACATATCCATTAAGTACTCCAATGGTTGTTCGATCACTCTAAGTGAGTAAAGATCTATTCTGATCTCTAGAAGAGGGTGAAGAGATTCTTAGTCCTGAAGTACCATATCTCAGTGCTATGGTGCACTTATGTACCTCGCTAATGCTACAAGGCCGGATATAACATTTTCTGTTAATTGCTAGGGAGGTATAGTTCTTCCCCTACGTGAAGACACTGGAATGGAGTTAAGCATATATTGAGGTACCTAAAAGGGACTATTGATATAAGTCTGTTTTATACTAACAAAGCTAGTCCAGATCTTGTTGGTTATGTAGATGCATGTTATTTATCTGACCCACATAAAGCACGGTCCCAACACAGGCTATGTGTTTACATATAGAGGTACTGCAATATCATGACAATCAACAAAGCAGTCCATCATTGCTACTTCTTCTAATCATGCAGAGATAATAGCAATCCATGAAGCAAGTAGAGAATGCATATGGCTGAGATCAGTAGTACATTCCATAAAAGAGAGATGTGGCCTGAAGCTTGATATCAAGGTACCCACAGTCATATTTGAAGATAATGCAGTATGCATAGCTCAACTAAAAGGAGACTTTATAAAGGGGGATAGAACAAAGCATATTTCGCCAAAGTTATTCTTCACGCACGACCTTTAGAAGAATGGTGATATTAATGTGCAACAGATTCGTTCCTGTGACAATCAAGCAGATTTATTCACCAAATCTTTACCAACTTCAATCTTTGAGAAGATAGTATATAAAATTAGGATGCGAAGACTGAATTGGTTGAATCGGGGTCTTTATCAGGGGGAGTAAAAATACGCGTTGTACTCTTTTTTCCTTAACCAAGGTTTTTTTCCCACTGAGTTTTTCCTGATAAGGTTTTTAATGAGGCAACATTTAAATGCGTATTCATAAAGTTTCTTTTCCTTTTACATAGGCATCCAAGGGGGAGTGTTGAAAAGACACATAAAGGCCCATGTGTCATTTAAGTGGATGCCATATGTTTTAATAATAATAATTATGTCCTAATAACAATAATTGTTATACTCCACTACTTGTAAATTAGATAAAATTTTACGATGCTTGGCTATAAATAGCCATATCCATCTTTGGAAAGATGTGCAGAATCAAGAAACTAATACTATTACATTACTCCTTATTGTTCTTTTACTCAATATATATAATTTTATATCAAGAAAGAAGTAGAACATGAAAAATAAAGAAAGGGGGTGGGTGGAGAGAGGAAGGGGGTTGGTTGGTTTTCTTTTCTTTCTTTCTTTATTTATTTATTTTGATATTTACTATTTTTTATACTTAAAAATGATGTGGAAGATGACGTGATAGTTGACGTGGGATGAGTATATTACACTCACCGAAAAAGTATTTAAAATGTTGTTTTTTAAAATATATTGCCTAATAAATTTGGTCATACTTGATATAAGTATTTTAAAATTTAAAAAATATATATCACTAATATTTTATTTTCTTTATTTCCACTCAAAATCTCTTTTAGTTCATTCTCCCATCATTTTTAAAATTTGAATCTCAGAAATTTTGATTTTGACACATAAATTGGGACAATATATTCCAAACCTAGCAAACAGTCACCACCAAACGAAGATCAATGGGTAGCAGCAAGGAGAAAAAAAGCCACAAGAAGAGACGATTAGGACCTAGTAAAAAAGTGAATAATACTAAAAGGAAGAAGGAGAAAAAGGTGAAGAAGACACCAAGTAACAATGGCAAATCTATTGAATATGTGAAATCCAAAAGCAGCAAAGTGAAAGAAGACATAGTTCGTTTTCCAACAGCAGCACAACAGCTGATGTATTTTCATCAACAGTATGAATCCACTAATAGGGTTCAGCTTTCTTCTATCGAGCTCGATTCGTTTACAGGTTCTTTCTTGTAATACAGAAATTAATATATGCCGTTACAGTTTATTGAGTACACGACCCTGTATAGGAAGGCGTCGAGGATGCAAATTTAGTTAGTAGGTGAGAGTGCGTCCTTGCTAGTAGGAAGGGATGCTTTACTTGTAGCCGTGCGTGTAGTTGTAGCGCTTTGCGTGTGTGTTGTAGTTTCTTGTTTCGTGGTGTTTCTGTGATGATTTCTAGTGGTGTGTTACCATATATTTTTTGTTTGTTTTTATGTCCTCTGCTTGGTACAGTGTTATTTGTCATGAGCCGAGGGTCTATTGGAAACTACTTCTCTACTTCATCTGAGATAGTGATATGGACTGCGTACACTTTATCTTCCCTTGACCCCCCTCTTTTGTGGGAATACATCGGGTATCTTGTTGTTGTTGTTGGTTTTTTTGTGATGGTTGTGATTTCGGATAGATATGGTATAGTACTTTCTTTGTGGGTGTCTTGTTTCTGTTATTATTTATTGGTGTGTTAGTCCATGTTTTTTTCCTTGTTCGTAGCTGGGTTTCTATGAGAAACAACCTCTCCACTTCAGCTGAGTTGAGGTAGTGGTATGGATTGCGTCACTTTGTAGGAATACATTGGGTATGTTGTTGTAGTAGTAGTTGTGGGATTATTTAATCCTTATTTTCAACCTCGTAAACCATTGCTTTAAGGGGTCATTAGGGAGATGGTATAGGAAGGTGTGGAGGATGCAAATTTGGTTAGTGGGTGAGAGTGCGTCCTTGCTTAGGTAGGGATGCTTTACTTGTAGCCGTGCATGTAGTCGTAGTGCTTTGCGTGTGTCTTGTAGTTTCTTGTTTCGTGGTGTTTTTTGTGATGATTGTGATTTCGGATGGATAGGGTATAGTACTTCTATGTTGGTGTCTTGTTTGAGTTCGGAGCTGAAAGGGCTAATTTTTGGAGCAAAAATGCCAAATGGGACAATGAATGCTGGAAAAAATCAAATGGGATAAAACTCCCTTAGCCCAACAATTTAGAAGTTGCTGGGGGACAGTGACTTGTAAGTGATCCATAACGACTTACATGTCGCTGGCCCACTAACGATTTCCTTCAATTTTTTATTTATTCCCTGCCTTTCTCTATATAAGTTTCTTCTTCATGTTTGAGTCAAGTTATTTATATCATTTGAGTTCTTGTCAAATCCTCCAACTGTTTGTGGTTGCACTATACCCCTTGAAGAACCAACATTCAACATTCAACTTTGTCCGTAGCTGGGGTTCTATCGTAAACAGCCTCTCTGCTTCGACTGAGGTAGTGATATGAATTGCGTACACTTTACCCTCCCAGACGCTTTTGTGGGAATACACCGGATATGTTGTTGTTTTAGTAGTCGTGGGATTATTTAATCCTTATTTTCAACCTTGTAAACCATTGTATTAAGGGGTTATTAGGTAGATGGTATAAGAATCGTATTACTTAGATTAGTAATTCTGGGATTAGTTATTATCTACCATTTGGTTTGGTTTATTGGGTAATTCTATATTTGACCATGCCTATCCATATATTAATAGTCCATGTATTGCTAATACCACGATTTGCTGTGTATTAGTTATACAAACTATAATAGTAAATAGGTTAAATATCCTACCAGTCAAAGGATTAAATAATACCATGGCTATCATATACTAAATTCTCCAATACATCCTACCAAACGACTCCTAATAGTAGTATTAGTCATGGTATTATTTAATACTTTGTTTGGTAGAATTTTCAACTTATGTAGGGTGTATAACTAATATAAAGTAGATTATGGTATTATACATGGATAAACATGGTTAAAGACAAAACTTCCCTTAATACACCAAACCAAACCCAAACAGTGAATAAGAAATAATCCCGATATAGCTAATCCCAACATTATCCGTACTATTCTTATACATTCTACTAAACGATCCCCAAGTTCTTTTAGTACTAGAGTCTATGCCAGGATTTTTAGTTTATGGGTTCGGAACCCCACAATCCTTTTTGTTTACTCGATGCTAGATAGATTATGTATACCTATCAAATGAATTTCTTTTACATGAATTTAAAGTTTGAGTCTTTGAGTAAGGTATGGCCTATAGCTCATTGGTTTGAGCTTTGAAGACAGTTACTAATGTTTGCATTAGGTTAAGCATTGCACATCACACCCCTCAAGGCCCAAACACCACGATTATAAAAAGAATATATTCAGTGAGGCTTTTGGTTCTTGATGCTATAAGTTTATATGCTATTAAATGGAGGAATTGCTCTGATCTCTTTTAGATGGAAACTTGACATTGATTAGCCATTGGTTCATAGTAAGCAATAAATATACTAGTATTATTTTATTTTAGGGGTTTTGATGGTCTGTGGCTTCCATCAGAAGACTATGAATCTCAAAGGTGGGAGAAAGCTGCTCTTTAGTTTACAAAACTGCTTGGGAGGTTGCTTATAAGTGACAATTTTCATAGGATGAGAATTTTTAAGTTTGTCCAGATGTAATGCCTTAAGTAGGGTTGACACGAACTAGTAGGCCATGGACATGAAAGTACAAAAAAATTGAACATTAAGGGGAATGAGTCGACTAAGGCATACATACAATTTCTTATATAGCCATAATATAACAAAGTAACTAGCAGTTCTCAAGCACCCAAGGGTGTGGCATAGTGGTGTAAAGACCCTTCAGGTCATTAGCCATGTTCTTGCTTATTTTCGCCGATAGAGATCCTCCATAACCGTCCCAAGTCATTGACTTGCTGGAATCGATAGTTCGGTTACCTGATGGTTCGTTTGTTTTTTAGAATAGCTTTTCCAATTTGAAGTCTTCGTCGATTCTAAATGGCCGCCGACCGAAAAATTCAGTAAAATGATTTCAACTCCGCCAACCACTATGTAATATCGATTGTAGGATAGATAGACCCTTGGTTCGGATCCCACAGCACCCGAGCTCATTTCGACCCATTAGTCGAAAAGTCAAAAATTGAAATATATGGGTGTGGGACCCACAAGTGGCGTAAATGACCTTGGATGGAAAATCCAACTTCACCAATGCGTTCGAAATGTCGAATTTAGTGGGGTTACATAGTTCGTTTGCAAACAACGGAGTCCGAATGAGTCCGGGAGGTCAAAAACAAGTTTTGACCTTACGGGCCCATTTAAACTCGTATAAAAAGGTCCTTTGGCCGATTTTTGAGACATTCTTCAGCATTTTTAGAACCCTAGCAGCCATAAATATTTGTTGACAAAAAATTGAGTCTTGTGGGTGGATTAGAAGCTTAGCAACTTGTGTAATCCACCTTTTTGCTACAAATCTAAGGTAAGAATTCCTCTAATTTGATATTGATTTCATGGTTTCTTGACTCAAAACCCCTAAATCATTGTGGGTCAATTGTAGCCCTAAAATTGAGTGATTGGCTCAAATTACTAGAGAGTTTTAACTCCCTAAAGATAATTAGGCTATAGGTTGGTCTTGGAAACTCCTTTCTAAGGGTGAAACCCAATTGGGGTTTTGCTGTCCATTTGAAACCCATGGCATAATGGTGCTATAATGGATATTGTCATTAGATTGTATTGTTGATAGCATTGCTTGTGGAAGGGGAAACTTCTCGAAAAGGAAAGGAAAAGCTTGTTGGTTTGTGAGTTGCTTGGATTCAAGGTAGGTTAGGCTTACCCGTAGTATAGATTGAGTTTGTTTGTAATGTAATCATGGATATCTTGCGAGATTGGGCGGGGAATTTAGACGATAGTTGATTAAATGGTGAACTTGGGATTCATTAATTGCTATAGGCCATGGATTTGTAAGGTATGATAGGTATGATATTTGACTCTTAGTCTAGGACCATGGTTAGCTTAATTGTGGTCTCATGACTAGTGTGAGAACACTATAGTTGTTCTAAGTAGGCATGAATGGTATACTTCTCTATCCTTAGGAGTGTATTGACCTATATAATGCCTAGATAGGAGATGACCTTGGTGTTGGGTTGACTTAGGAAGGATTCTTGAAGAGACTTTCCCTATAGACCTAGAAAGGATTGGTAAGCCCTTATAGTGAGGTATGGATGACTTAGCCATCTCAACTTCACATCTTCACATGTTAGGAGATAATTTAACTAACCATCACACAATACTAGATTCATCATCACTAAGCATGTCACAACCTTAAGGACTAGTTTCCATATTTTAATCAAGTAAAGTCCAACTAGTTTACTAGGTTCTAGGTTCGAAATAATAATCATATGTTTTAGAAGTAGCTAGTTACCACGTAAGCCACCTTACTAGGCAAGATTTCATAATATAGCCTCTTATTCAAGTCAAGTATATATATTAGGTTAGCCCTTGAATTTTTTTATGCAAGTTTACGCATAACGCTAAGCCTTAACTCAATATTAGGCATAAGTTTCCTCTAGTAGCTAATTTAGCGTCAACGAGGGTCACACCTCTTATATAGTGATTTGGAACAAGAAACGAATAACAATTTACCAAGAGAGACCTCATAGTTCAAGCACATAGGCGGTTGGCCCCACTCGGCCTAACGTTACAAATATCAATGCATATAAGTAAATTTGCCCTACATGGTATCATAATGTTCTTACCTCTTCCGGATTCACCGGGCATCATCACAATATCAACATATTCCTTCGGATTCATCGGGCATCATCATAATATCACATTTCTCCGGACTCGAACCGGGCATCACCATAATATCATACATTCCTCCGGACTCGAACCGAGTATCGTCATAATATCACATATTCCTCCGGATTCGAACCGGGCATCATCATAATATCACATATTCCTCTGGACTCGAATCGGGTATCATCATAATATCATACATTCCTTCGGGACTCGAACCGGGCATCATCATAATATCACATATTTCTCCGGATACAACAACATACATCCACATGCATAGCCAAACCAATAAGCATACACAAAAGCTCACAATATATAAAGAAGTAGGGATGTGGGATAGCACTTGCCATTTTACCTTTCTAATAAGCTTCACACGTAATATGAGCATCAACAAGAGCATGAGTATTTACCAAACATGCACAATAATAACTTAACAAGGGTATTCAAGTCATGATCACAAGATAATTTGATAATCGAGTGCAACCATCATAACTCCTACACATATGTATATAGCTTGAACAATCACCACGTATCTAGGTCGCTAAGCTTTTACTTAGTTCAAGCTTAAGGTAGGTCAAGTCTCACTTCTAAATCCCGAGAATGCCAAGCTTACTAACATATGTCTAGCTTCTACCCGGAATTAGGCTAAGTCATCCATACCTCACCATAAGGGCTTACCAATCCTTTCTAGGTCTATAGGGAAAGTCTTTTCAAGAATCCTTCCTAAGTCAACCGAACACCAATGTCATTTTCTATCTAGGCATTATATAGGTCAATACACTCCTAAGAATAGAGAAGTATACCATTCATGTCTACTTAGAACAACTATAGTGTTCTCACACTAGTCATGAGACCACAATTAAGCTAACCAAGGTCCTAGACTAAGGGTCAAATAACATACCTTACAAATCCATGGCCTATAGTAATTAATGAATCCTAAGTTCACCATTTAATCAACTATCGTCTAAATTCCCCACCCAATCTCGCAAGATATCCATGATTACATTACAAACAAGCTCAATCTATACTACGGGTAAGCCTAACCTACCTTGAATCTAAGCAACTCACGAACCAACGAGCTTTTCCTTTTCGAGAAGCTTCCCCTTCCACAAGCAATGTTATCAACAATACAATCTAAGCATTACAACAAAAATGACAATACCCATTATAGGACCATTGGGCCATGAGTTTCAAATGGACACCAAAACCCCAATTGGGTTTCACCCTTGAAAAAGAGTTTCCAAGACCAACCCATAGCCTAATTATCTTTAGGGAGTTAAAACCCTCAAGTAATTTGAGTCAATCACTCAATTTTGGGGCTACAATTGACCCACAATGATTTAGGGGTTTTGAGTCAAGAAACCATGAAATCAATATCAAATTAGAAGAGTTTTTACCTTAGATTTGTAGCAAAAAGGTAGATTACACAAGTTGCTAAGCTTCTAATCCACCCACAAGACTCATTTTTTTGTCAACAAATATTTATGGCTGCTACGGTTTTCAAAATGCTGAAGAATGTCTAAAAAATCGGCCCAAAGGCCTTTTTATACGAGTTTAAATGGGCCCGCAAGGTCAAAACTTGTTTTTGACCTCCTGGACTCATTCGGACTCCGTTTTTTGCAAACGAACTATATAACCCCACTAAATTTGACATTTCGGATGCATTAGTGAAGTCGGATTTTCCATCCGAGGTCATTTAGGCCATTTGTGGGTCCCACACCTATATATTTGACTTTTTGACTAATGGGTCGAAATGAGCTCGGGTGCTGTGGGATCAGAACCAAGGGTCTATCCATCCTACAATCGATATTACATAGCTGCTAGCGCAGTCAAAATTATTTTTCGCTCGGCGGCCATTTGGAATCGACGAAGACTTCAATTTGGAAAAGTGACTCTAAAAACCAAACAAGTCAACTTGAGCGCGAAAACTACCTCCGCCAACTCCAAATCATGAGTGGGGTAGTTGCGCTCATGCACCTTAAGCTGTCTAGAAGCATAAGCAACGACACGACCCTGCTGCATCAAAACACATCCAAGAGAATCCCTCACCCTCAACTGGAAGAGCTAGCACATGGGCGGAAGTGAGACAATCCTTGAGCTTCCCAAAGCTCAACTCGCACTCCTCGAACATCGGAAAGGAACTTCCTTTCTAGTCAATCTAGTCATAGGGGCTGAAAAGATGGACGCGGAGGATATCCAGCATAAGAAATACCACTCCTAAATCGGAAACTACCACGGCTCCTACCAAATCTACCTTGGAATCTAGGCCTCTTATCACGCCCTCACGACTCTCCCTATGCATCTCCTCCATCACTCTAGCATGATAGAAATCTCAGCAAAAGTCCTACCCGCAACAACTAGACTCTGAGTAGCCATCCGAATAGGGAGTCTCAACCCTTTGACAAAGCATCGAACCCTCTCATACTCAATGTCCAAAATAGAAGTCGCATGTCTGGCCAACTCATGAAAACGAGCCTCATACTTGGCGACTGTCATGGAGCCCTGCTTAAGTCTGGAGAACTGATCCCTCAGTCGATCTCTAAGACTACGCGGCATATACTTCTCCAAGAACATCTCGGAGAATTGAGTCCTTGACAAGGGAGAAGATCCAACTGGTCTAGAATCTGCGAAACCCCTCCACCACTGACGAGCAGACAAATCCAACTGAAATGTGGTGTAATCCATACCACGAGTCTCAACAAGGCCCAAAGCACGAAGCCTATCCTCACAAGCAGTAAGAAACTCAAATGCATAACGGGGTCGTGACAAGTGGTGAATGAAGTGGGTTGAAAACCATGAGGTCTCAAGTTCAAATCTTAATGGGAAGAAGTCATCTAAAAGGATTTAGAACATCTTGGACTCAAGGCAGATCTAGCAAAAGATAGAAAACAATAAAGTTGAAAATCCATGTAAGTGATCCAACTAGAAGACTAGTGCACTCTTACTATATTAGAAATAAGCGCTTGGATATATTAGAGAACTACTAGTGTTAGATAATCGTTGAGTACAAATTATTGAAATATGATGGATCCAAGCAAAGCATTTATGATATTGAGGAGGTCATAAGAGGATTCATACAACTGTCCCCAACTATCATGGGATTGAGGTGTAGTAGTAATTGTTTTACTATTTGTTTTGTCGGCTAGAAAAAGGTTTTCGGCAGTTAGTTGGAACAGGTAAAATTTAATAAACAATGAATATCAAGAAAGGAAGAAGAGGAATTCTTACCGACTGGACAGAGAAGTACGATTTTGGAGGAAAAGTACTCGATGCTTTTTAAACTCATACATTCGTTCTTTTTCCGCACATGACAAGCTGTCTAACTACGTTACGAATCTTACTTTGTTTTGTAATGATACAGAGACATGCATGGTTGAGCTCAATCCTGATCAAGCTCAAAGTAGTAGTGCATTGGCTGACCATATGAAGGTTGCTTTTGGACCATCGTGGAAAGAGATTCTATGTGAAAAGGAGCTTGATGGGACAGTTGATCCAGGGCAACCTGCCCTTCTGGTTGTTAGCTTATCTGCCTTGCGTTCGTTGGACCTTCTCAGGTTGGTCTCTTTTGTTAGAGCGGGAGCTTGTTCTTTCTTTGAGTAGTTCCACGCGCATAACTTAATCCTGTAATAAAACTCTGAGTTCGATATGCATGGAGTAATGTAGCTCAAACTATTAGTAGTTTTTCTCTTAGTATAATCTATAAATAAATTTGCTTTGGCAGAGAATTGCGGCCTTTGACAAGTGAATGCCGTGCTGCAAAGCTTTTCTCAAAGCATATGAAGATTGAGGAGCAGGTATCCATATACTACTTGTATCTATATAAATATCCATATGCTACTTACAAGATTCATCAACTTTTAAGTACAAGAGTCAATGACAAAAAGCTATCCTTTCTTTTTTTTCATGTTCAATAAAGTTCATCTTCTTAACAAATGTATTACACCCTTTTTTCTTCATGAAGTGGTTTATTATTCACAAAAGCATCAAGAAGATGCATAATAGGAAAAGTGGAGGAAATACCAGCTCATACAAAAATAACAAAAAAACTATCGTAAGGCTAAAGAGCTAATAAATTCCAAAAGTGAGTCGGGGGTTATATACAGGGGTAGGATTAACTGAAAGTTCCAATATGGAACTGAAACAATATGAAAGTTATGCTATTTTAGGATTGCTTTGGAGCTACAGGATGCAAGCGAGTTCAGAAATAGTGGTCAAGAGTGGTTATGTCACGGTCCATCCATGGCCAGCACCTGAAGGGCTAAGACCTCCAAGCGAACCAACTCAAGTATCCCTGTCTCTAGTAGTCCTTATAGTATATTAAAGAAAATGGCATATTCATATTTAAGTAAAACCCTCAAAACACTCGCAATATTTGAGACAATAACGATGGGACATACTATCCAAACAAATTATAACAATAGAAGGCTCACCACTAAATGTTAACTCGTAATGTTCCTCAACATTTGGGCTCACCCTCAGTTGTCGTTTCTGGAGAACAAGATGGAAGAGGGTGAGTTCATCACTCAGTAAGTAAATGGCTTTTCTCCATAACCATTCAGAACAAGCTATACATACAAAAGAAAAACATGCAAACACCAGTAGATTTTATGTTGGTGAAACAACTCTATTTTTCTCTCTTTTCCCCTCCCTTGATTACTCTCTTTTGTTTAGTTTTGGGATGATATTTGTTATTATTCATCACAGGCTTCTTCTCTCCAGAATCGTGTTAATATCGCAAGTGGGACACCAAGCAGGTATGTATAATTTTTCCTTGCAAGTTGAACTCATTTCAACTAACTTCAAAAAATTACCATTTATGAACAGTGATATTGAAATGTTTTTCTACTGATATTCGTTATGATTGTTTTTGTGACTACAATACAACGAGCCATTTAGATGAAATGAAAATGACTATTTATATACACGGTTTGTTGATTTATAGCGACTTTTTCCATAAACTTTTGTAAATATATTACCCAAAGGTGATGAAGCCTCATGATCCAAGGAATGATGAATTCATGGTGTTCCAAATTGCTTTTGTTCTCTCGCAAGTCGCAAGTATGCATGATTTAGTGGGACTTGTTTGTTGCCGCAAACCGTGTATGTAATGAAGATGTTCATATGGATGCACCATCATAGATGAGTTGATAAAGATTAAATATTATCACAGCAACGAGAGTTGAGAGGGTGCAAGCTGCATATACATAAGATAAAACTAAGATGTCGCTTTAAATGACTTGGTTATGTTCTAGGTGTATCTCCAAATGCACCAATTGGTGGTTTGATACTTTTGTGGTTGAAAGTGCTGTCATATACCATTAAGTTGATTCTTTCGAACTGGTGACAGGATTAAGAAGCTGATAGACATGGAGGCACTCGACCTTTCTCGATTAGCTGTGATTGTGCTGGATATGAAAAGTGACGCGAAGGGATATTCATTGTTGACATTGCCTCAAGTCAGGTTAGATTCTGTGTACCTAAGAATTAATTACACACCTTTTTCGAGCTAAAGTTACTAGTAATACTTAAATTGGTATATGGTGTCTCAAGCGTTGGATCAACCTCCGTGTTTCTCTTCATCCTCGACTTGCTCATTTTCCATTGTCCCCCTCAGAATGTGTTGTAAATGCACTTTATGGTCCTGGAGATATAAATAAATAGCAAATCAGCAATCTTTCTCCCTTAACCTTTCTACGTACAATTTCTGGTCACCAATTTGTGCGATCTCATGGCATACATGTCACTTTGCAGAGATGAATTCTGGGACTTGTATAGGAACTACTTTCACCAACGGATACTGGAAGGTGCATTGCGGATATGTCTTTATGACGAAATACCGGCTAATATTAAGAGAAAGAAGAATAACGAAGATGATTAGCCTCTTCACGACGAGGATTCTATACTATCGACATCCAGCCAAGTTTTGGCATTTTTGTATCACAAATTTGTGAAAGAGAACACACAGAAGCAGCAACTATCTAGGAATCTCTGTAGGTTGTGTTGTTTAGCTAGGTAAATTTGGCAGGTAAAAAATGAATTCCGACTTCAACTGGATGTCTTTCGGAGAGATCTATGATGGGATTTTTTTTTAAAATTTTTTTTGGTGAGATCTTTATGTAAAAGGAATTTTCATGAAATGTGATGGTGAGTTGATAATCAATGTCTAAATTTTTGTTTTGTATCCTTCAAATTAGTGGTAAAGTTGCTGCCATGCGACCGAGAGGTCCATGGGTTCAAGCCTTGGAAACAGCCTCTTGCAGAATTGCAAGGTAATCCGAACTCTGCGCATAGCGGAAGCTTTAGTGCACTGAGCTGTCCTTTTCTTTTAATTCTTCAAATTAGAACAAAAAGGTAGATCTAGAAAAATAGATTGAAATAGAACTGTTAAAACAGTCCAATTGACATGAAACTACAATTGAAATAAAACTGTTAAAGCATAAAACAGGAAACTCTGCATCTTCTTTTAACTCTTGTTTGGATCAAATTGCTCGTCATCATGCCAAAAGGTATAAGCTGATAGCAAGGGTGCAACTTTATCACTCAATGAAACCCACCAAGCAAATTTCACATTCTATCATAACTCCCACCAGAGCCACCTAGCTCCCTTATGGACCGTGACATAGGCAGGAAGTTGGCGTTACCTAACATTTTTCTTTTCCTTCTTAAGATGACATATTTCTTCTACAAAGTAGTGTAGATATGAAATCATCCAATGCTTTAACAGAAGAACCTTTGAAATCCCCCTCTTCCTTAACAGCACCTTTAATACACATCCCAATTTCATTAGCCTTTTCCTTCATATCTTTCCCTTTTCCACTTTCACCCAAAACAATGTCGACCACTTTCTTCACATCCTCTTTTTCAATATCACTTGAAGACCATCTAGTTAACTCAACACAAACCCCCATTTCCTCCATTAACATCTTTGAATTAAAAGCTTGTTCACCAGCCAAAGGCCAACTAATAATAGGCACCCCTTGACTCAAACTCTCCAATACCGAATTCCATCCGCAATGAGTCAAGAATGCACCAGTTGATGGATGACTCAAGATTTGCAATTGTGGTGCCCAAGACTTCACTAGTAGACCTTTTTGGCTAGTTTCCACTCTTTCTTGAAACCCTTTTGGTAACCATTCAGGTCTAAACTCACCTTTTATGTGAAATCCAATAGGTGGTCTAATAACCCAAATGAATGGCCTTTCACTATCTTCCAACCCCTTAGCCAATGCCATCATTTGAGATGTACTAATTGTGTTTTGTGAACCAAAAGATACGTAAACAACAGATCTTTGAGGGTGTTTGTTAAGCCATTCTATGCATTCTTCTGGTGACAATCCATGTTCTTTACCAATTCTTGGTTCAAAGATTTGATCTTTTTCACCTTTCTTAAGCATACATTGTGGAAGCAAAGGTCCAATGCACCAAACAGGAAGTTTAGTAAGATTCTTGATTGCTTTAACTCCCATAGGCTCAATCTCCTCAACACTATTACACAAGAATCCTAATGAATCCAAAGAAGGTGATAACAAAGTTTTCAACACTTTAGACCAAGGATCATTACCATTTGCTGATTTCATGAAAGGATGAAGTTGATTAACACTGAAAAAACAACAAGAATCATCAAATCCTGGCATTTTGAAAACACCATCATGAGTGGCTAATAAGTGAGGGAGATTTAGCCATTGTGATACATAACCTGTTGTCCCATAAGCACCACCAGTAGTGAAACTCACATTGTAAGTACCACAAGATCTTACAACTTCACTAGCAAATCCCATAAATGTATCAGAAACTACACAAAGTGGTGGCTTACCATCTTTTTCAATAATCTCTATGATCACTTTCTTGAGTGGTTCTTTAAGAGATAATGTAGAGTTGAACATTGTCACCATGTCTTTTAAAGGCAAGGCTTCTGTATTCTCTATATTAGGTGGTAAACCATGTTGAGAACCATTATAAGGAAGTGAAACTAAAGAAATGTTATTTGGATTTTGTACTAGTTGTTTTGTTGAATCTTTGGCTATAGTTGAACTAAGATATTTGACATTCAAAGGGGTGCTAACAAGAGTGATTTTGTAGTTAGTTCTTTGTTGGATTTTTTTGGCTAAGGCTAAGAAAGGAATCATATGGCCAATTGCAAGAAATGGAAGCATTACTATATGTTCTTGATGGTCACCCATTTTCATTGTACCTGGATTTGCTGCACTTGAGCCGGGCGTCTTTCAAAAACAGCGTGATATGGTTCCTATACACTCTAACCTAACATGTGGGATTTCACTGGATATGTCTGTATACTCTAACCTAACATGTGGGATTTCACTAGATATGTTGTTGTCGTACAAAAATTGTTGGGAGCTTGCTTGAGTTGCTAAAGAATTGAGAGAGGATATCTGTGGAATTTTTATTAGGACAAGAAGAGTTAGAAAGATATGTGAGGGTGAGAAGAAGGCACAAGACAAAGTGAATTTGAGTTTGTTATCATCATTCCAAAGCATTATTTTATAGATTGAAACTTGAGAAAGCCAACCTACTTTTGGTATCATTAAAAATGGTCTCATCATTTCATAATTAAGAGGAAAAACAAAAAGATTAAATATTTTGGTAAATAGACAACCTTGTAAATTCCTCAGTCCTCAGTATATTTTATTTAGATACTTAAATTATGAGTTATTTTAATTAAATATTTGAATACATGATAAAATATTTTTATTAGACAATTTCGACTCAAATTTTGGAAGAGCTTTTGCATGTGTTCTCAGGGGCTCAATATGTAGAAATAAGCTAACCACATTGAATATGTTGCCTCTTTAATTATATACATCATCCTTATATGATAGGGTCAACATCTTAACTAAGGAGATATAAAATTAAAAAATATGAATAAAAGAACTAGTCGAAAGGGGTTCTACGTCTGCTATATAAACATAAAAAATAATTTTAAGCTTGTATAAATAGTATGATTTTTCGTCGAAGGGAATTCGGATGAACCCCTCACTATTAGCTAGCTTCGCCCCTGTCATCCTCACTGAAACAAACATGTGGTTTTACAGTTATTGAGGTTAATTTGAATAATTAAAAAATGTAACCTATTTTAAATTATTAACTTATCTGAATAATATACGCTTTGAGAATACATTGTATTTATTGTTGAAATGCAATGAATGATATTAGGCAAATTTGTTATGGTAGGGGGCCATATAAAGAATTTAAAGTTCTTTGTTGGAAAAAAAAAATATCAACATCATGACATACGTGGTTAAATTGAGTTCACTAAATTCCTTGTGTACCATGTTGAAATATGACCCAAATGGTACGTATGTCATAATGTATTTGCATACTATTTGATTTTAGGTTGGTCACGGCTTCTGGAAAGCCTTGATACGGATCGTGATAAGATGAATACGATTCATTTATTCTAAATTAGAAATTTTAAATTTAAATCTTAAAAATGCAGAAAAATTATGTTAGGAAGCAATTTCCACATAATGTTAATTCAAATTAGTTGGGAATCCACTATAAATATGAGATACAAAGTAACAACAACAATGTACCCAGTATATTTTCATCAAGTGGGGTCTTAGGAGGATAACTGGATAAGTGTACGCAGTTTATACGATTATTTCAGAGGTGGGATAGAGAAGCTGTCTCCGATAGACCCCCTACTCAAAATAAAACAATCTAGATAAGAAATAGTAAAAAGACGATTGAAAAGTGTCATGGAATGAATAAATATTTTATTCAAACCAAATCTAAATTAATCGGACTAATGAATTTTAGTATCTATAATATATATATGAAATGAGTCATTTTTCAACCACAAAAAAAGAAGAAATGATATTTCCACATAGAAAGTCTTTCTCTGTTTGTTCTAACCGTTGAACATACAAAATTACGAAGGTCTTACATACATATATTTGGAATTTTATTTTATCTCATATTTTAGAAATAGTAAAAAGAGAATACAATTAATATGAAATTACGGTCGTAAAATTTGTCATTTTTAGAAAATAGTAAAAAGAAAATACAATCAATATGAAATTAAACTTGTCTTCTTTACCTTCATCGAGGAAGTTATTTTAGTCATTATAAAACTTTTTTTAAAGATGATATAAAATATATAAAGTAAGCAAAGAGGACGAAGGGAATATTGGAGAGTATGAAAGTTCTTATTTTTGTGTGTTCTTTTTCCTTTAAATGAACAAGGCTATTAATAGCCATAGTATATTTAGTATAATGACGAAACTTGTTAGGGAAACATGACTTGACATCTTTAACAAATGGAGGATGATTTGTCATCCATACACTTATGGAGGATGAGTAGGCATCCATTAGTTTCACAACATTCCCCCTTGGATGCCTATGAAGTATTTACCGAATACACATTTTAGTGCCGCCACATTAAAAATCTTACCAAGAAAAATCTAGTGGGATAAAAACCTTAGTTAAAGAAAAAAGAGTACAACGCGTATTCTTACTCCCCCTGATGAAGACCTCGATTCAACTTATTCAGTCTTTGCATTCCAATCTTATGTACCATCTTCTCAAAGGTTGAAGTTGGGAAATATTTGGTGAATAAATCTGCTGGATTGTCACAGGAGCGAATCTGCTGCATATCAATATCACCATTCTTCTGGAGATCATGCGTGAAGAATAATTTTGGTGAAATGTGCTTCGTTCTATCTCCCTTTATAAAACCTCCTTTTAATTGAGCTATGCATGCTGCATTGTCTTTAAATATGACTGTAGGTACCTTGGTATCAAGCTTCAGGCCACATCTCTCTTTGATGGAATGTACCAGTGATCTCAGCCATATGCATTCTCTACTTGCTTCATGAATTGCTATTATCTCAGCATGATTAAAAGAAGTAGCAACGATGGACGGCTTTGTCGATCGCCATGATATTGCAGTACCTCCATATGTAAACACATAGCCTGTTTGGAACCGTACTTTATGTGGGTCAGATAAATAACCTGCATCTGCATAACTAAAAAAATCTGGACTAGCTTTGTTAGTATAAAACAGACACATATCAATAGTCCCTTTTAGGTACTTCAATATATGCTTAACTCCGTTCCAGTGTCTTCGCGTAGAGAAAAAACTATACCTCGCTAGCAAATTAACAGAAGATGCTATATCCGGCCTTGTAGCATTAGAGAGGTACATAAGTGCACCAATAGCACTGAGATATGGTACTTCGGGACCAAGAATCTCTTCACCCTCTTCCAGAGGTCGGAATGGATCTTTACTTATATCAAGTGATCGAACAACCATTGGAGTACTTAATGGATATGTTTTGTCCATGTAAAAACGTTTCAAAACCTTCTGGGTATAGGCAGTTTGATGGATGAAGACTTCGCCTGCTAAATGTTCAATTTGCAGACCAAGACAAAATTTTATCTTTCTAAGATCTTTCATTTCGAATTCTTTCTTTAGATATTCGATTGCCTTTTGGACCTCTTCTAGAGTCTCGATGAGATTTATATCATCCAAATAAACAATGAGTATGACAAACCCTGACATCATTTTCTTAATGAAAATACAAGGACAAATGACATCATTTATGTATCCTTTATTTTTCAAGTACTTACTTAGGCGATTATACCACATACACCATGATTGTTTTAGACCGTACAACTATCTTTGTAATCTGATTGAATATAATTTCCGAGACTTTGAACTAGATGCTTCAGGTAATTTTAATTCTTCTGGGATTTTCATGTAAATATCGTTATCAAGTGAACCATAAAGATAAACTGTAATTACATCCATTAGATAGATTTCAAGATTTTTATGTACAGCTAGACCGATGAGGTATCAAAATGTTATTGCATCCATGACAGGTGAATATGTTTCTTCATAGTCAATACCGGTTCTTTGAGAGAATCCTTGTGCAACAAAGAGTGCCTTGTATCTTACAATTTCATTTTTCTCATTTCTTTTACGTACGAAGATTCATTTATAGCCAACTGATTTTACACCATTTGGGGTTTAGACTACAGGTCCAAAAACTACCCGTTTAGCAAGTGAGTTCAATTCAAATTGAATCGCCTCTTGCTATTTTGGCCAATCTTTCTTCGTCGACATTCTTCGACAGATAGAGGTTCAAGGTCCTCATTGTCTTGCATGATATTTAGTGCAACATAATATCCAAAAATATTATCCACCATAATTTTCGATCTATCTAAATTTACCTCATCATTAGTAGAACTTATTGAAAGTTCTTCATTCACTTGAGTCTCGGGTTCACTAATTTCTTCAGGAATATCAGGATTAATCAAATTTTGAGTCTCTTTAGGAGAATCTTTTATAATACCATCTTTATTATTTTTTGCGCTTCTTTTTCTCGGATTTTTATCCTTTGAACCCAAAGGCCTAACACTCTTCAGGCGTGTTTGGGATTCAGAAGCTGTTACATTAGAAGATGGTTCTTTTGGAACTTCAATTCGGACAGGCACATTCACTGAAGGGATATGTGACTTGGTTATACTTTTCAGATCAGTAAATGCATCTGGCATTTAATTTGTTAATTTCAGTAAGTGAATGATCTTTCGAATCTCACTTTCACATATGGGGGCACGTGGATCAAAATGAGATAATGATGAAATTTTTCACGCAATTTCTCTTTTAAGGTCATGTTTTTCTCCCTCTAATTGCAAAAAATTTGTTTCATCAAATCGACAATCTGTAAATCGAGCAGTAAATAAATCTCCCGTCAATGGTTCAAGGTAGCGAATTATAGAGGGTGACTCAAACCCCACATATATTCCTAACCTTCTCTGGGGGCCCATCTTAGTATGCTGAGGTGGTGCAATTGGTACATATACAACACATCCAAAAATTCATAGATGAGAAATATTTGGCTCATGGCCTAGAACCAATTGAAACGGGGAGTATTTATTATAATGAGTTGGACTGAGACGAACAAGTGATGCTGCATGTAAGATAGCATGGCCCTAAACAGTAGTAGGCAATTTTGTTTTCATAAGCAGGGGTCGTGCTATCAGTTGTAGGCGCTTAATAAATGACTCAGCAGGGCCATTTTGAGTATGAGCATGAGCAACAGGATGTTTAACTTTTATCCAAACTGACATACAATAATTATCAAAAGCTTGGGATGTAAATTCTCCAGTATTATCTAGGTGAATAGCTTTAATAGGATAACCTGAGAATTGCTCCCTTAATCGTATTATTTGTGCCAATAATTTTGCAAACGCCAGGTTGCAAGATAATAAGAGGCACATATGCGACCATCTTGAAGATGCATCTATTAGGATCATAAAATATCTAAATGTCCCACTAGGTGGGTGAATAGGCCCACATGTATCCCCATGTATACATTCTAGAAACTGAGGGGATTCGTCGCTAACTTTAAGTGGCGATGTCCTAGTTATCAGTTTGCCTTGATAACAAGCAGCACATGAAAATTCATCCAGTGTAAGAATCTTCAGGTTCTTTAACGGATGCCCTTTTATATTTTCAATGATTCATCTCATCATTATTGAGCCAGGATGACCTATTCGATCATGCCAAAGAAAAAATATATTTATATCAGTAAACTTCTAATTTACGATAGAGTGTACTTCAACCGTACTAATTTCGGCATAGTATAAGCCGAAAGACAAAGTTGGTAATTTCTCCAACATTTGTTTTTGACCTGAGAAATTCTTGGTAATGCTAAGATATTCGGCATTCATTTCATTTATTATCTCAACATGATATCCATTTCTACGAATATCTTTAAACTTAATAAGTTTCTTGGGGATTTAGAAGAGAACAATGCATCTTCTATAACTAATTTTTTCCCCTTCGACAGAAATATAGTAGATCTTTCGGAGCCTTCGATCAATTTTGAATTACCAGCAATTGTTGTAACATTTGCTCTTCTTCTAAGTAAGTGGAAAACGTATTTTTCATCTTTAAATATTGCGTGCATTGACCCACTATCAATTACACAAATATCGCCATGATCGATTATTGATCCAACTAAGACTTGAGGAGTATCCATATTTTCTTCAAAATAAAAATATAAACAAAATAAACATTATAATATAACTAGCACATAACATATTATATAATATCTCATTTCATGTTACCTATATGTCAATATAAATAGTGCTTGCAATAACTATATTTATTATTCAGTTATTTGTTTATGTAAATATGTGACTATTTATATTACTAAATTTAAAAGTCTATTTATTTAATAAATTATTACTATATTATCGTGCAGATACCAATATTAAAAAAAATACTTTGCTACACAATAAATGCACATAAACATTTATTTATATATCAGATTAGTAAAATATTAATAATAGGGACGAAAACTAATTTAACTTTAACAAAAATTAATATACTTAGTCCATTTTATAATCATTATCTTCAGGGTGATTTACATGTTTTTCAGGAATGGCAAAGAGATCTGAAGCTTCCAGATCTATGGGCTCAACGTTATCTTCAAGGAGGAAGTTTGTTTCAACATCATTTTATGATTTCTTTAAGGATGCCTGGTAGAGTTTTACCAGATATTTTGGCGTACGACAGGTACGCGTTCAGTGTCCCTTTCCTCCACATCGATAACATCTACTTTCAGAGTTCGTCCTTGGCGCTACTTCAGGAGCTTTCCCCCTTCTTTTGCACTGTTGGTGCGGAGGGTTATTTTTTATTGTCAGGCGATCACCCTGATAAAAATACCTGCCACGTCCTCAACCTCGACCTCGACCTCAACCTCAACCATGACCACGGCTGGGGATCAGGACTTCTTTCATGCCTAGTTGGGCGAAAGTCTGCTGCATTCACTTCTGGGAATGGAGCAGTACCAGGAGGCCGACTTTCATTAGTTTTTATTAAAAGCTCATTATGTTGTTCAGCAACAAGAAGATGAGCAATTAATTCAGAATATTTCTTAAATCCCATTTCTCGGTACTGCTGCTGCAGGAGCATACTCAAGGAGGAAAAAGTAGAGAATGTTTTCTCTAACATGTCGTGATCCATCATACTTTTTCCATATAAATCAAACTGCGATTTAATTCTAAACATCGCAGAATTATATTTAGTTACACTTTTAAAGTCCTGAAACCTCAAATAGGTCCATTCATTACGAGCTTGTGGAAGAATGACCATCTTTAGGTGATAGTATCTTTCTTTTAAATTGTTCCATAGTACGAGGGAATCTTTGATCGTGAGGTATTCCATTTTTAAACCTTCGTCAAGATGATGGCGAAGAAATATCATGGCCTTGGCCTTATCTTAATCTGATGTCTTATTATTATTTTTAATGGTGCCTGCCAGACCCGTTTTATTTAAATGTATTTCTGTGTCTAGTGTCCAGGATATATAAGTTTTGCCAGATATATCTAGGACACTAAATTCACGTTTGAAAATATTAGACATTATTTAAGAAAATTAAATACTAACCTTTAAATACCTTCAGAAGGATTTTGCAGAGACTCTTGCTGATAACGTGATATAAAATATATAAAGTAAGTAAAGAGAACAAAGGGAATATTGGAGAGTATGAAAGTTCTTATTTTTGTGTGTTCTTTTTCCTTCAAATGAACAAGGCTATTTATAGCCATAGTATAATTAGTATAATGATGAAACTTGTTATGGAAACATGACTTGGCATGAAAATTTTTATTATGAGTCTCCTACAACCAACAAAAGTTGTATGAGGGCCTTTTGTTTTATTGACATGTGTCTTTTGTGGGGCCTCATCATTGACATCTTCATTCTTCACCAAGCACTCGAGTGCTCTTGTTTTTCTATCATTTCATTTTTTTTCTTCTTCAAATCAAATATTAATATCACCAAAAATTAAATATAATTTCTTTCTACAATTAATTTTATGCATTTATTTCCTTTCTTCCCACCTCCAACTATTTTCTCCCAAAATTTCTCTCAACCATTTCTAATATTTTCATCTCCAATACTTTTTTCCTCATAATTTCTTTGATAGAAATACTCATATTACACTCATAAATTTTTGAAGGAAGATTTATTCCTTTTTATTTTTAAAATCTACATTTTGCTGTACTTGAAATTCAATGTCCAAGTTAACATGAAATTTCTGCTACTTCTTCTTTTTCTCCTTTTATTCTCTCTTTCCCCCCCCCTCAATTTCTAATTCCTAATCTCTAACTGTCTGTTAAAGTAATACCTTTCTCCCTTTTTTCTTTATTAGTGAACTAATTACATCTTTTAAAAAAATTCAATTATTACAGTATTTTCTATTGAAACGCTATTAATAGATAAAAAAAAAACCACTTGAGATGGAATGAATATGTCAATAGAGTGACATAAAGCAATTCTCCGGTGCTAAATACAAATCTTAAATTAAAGTAAAAGTTACATAAATTTTTAGAGCTAATTACTTTCTATCAACTTTTTCCCAAATTACTAAAAAAAAATTATTTAATGCATACGAATATATTACATTATTTCAAATACGTTATTTAATTTTTACACGAGTATAACATATTCTTTTGAATACGTCATTTTATTTTACACGAATACGTCACATTCTTTTATGATGTATTAAGCTTTCAAGTAAAACCAACAATTTGTGTAATTAGTTTAAAATGATTGAAATTTTAAATAATTGTGATATAATGTATTTTCTTCTAAATTAAATTAGAAATAATACCCACGAAAATACCTGAACTTTAACCAAATTTCCAGTGGAGCATACTGAACTTTGCGGGGGTCTTATTACCCCCCTAGACTTTATTTTTGTATTTTAGTGGCATATATCGGCTAACTTTTACATGTGCGTGTAATCACCGACGTTGAGCACGTGAGAGTGATTAAAAAACGTTATAAACCTATTTTTTTGATACGTAAATTTATAAATTTGGGTTAGATTCATTTAGTTGTTTAATTTAACCAATTTAAGGAGAGGTAAATCTCCTTCTTCTACTCTACTACCTTTTCCTCTTAATTCCTGAAGATAAAATTTGTGCATTGATTTTCTTTATTTTCTTTGGTAAATTTCTGACTATTTTCTAACTTCTTCTCACTATTTTCATTAATTTTTAATTTTTGATTTTTGAAATTAGTTTTAGCTATGAAAGATGTAAAATTGGATTTGAATAATATTTGTTTAGACAAGGAAGATCCAATATTGAATGCAGAGGTGCGATGCAATTATGGTCTCTTACTCCATGATTTTGGTCTTGCCCTTATTATGGATCAAACAAGTGTAACTTTTTCTTTGGAGGGATGGTGTGGTTGATGAACGATCTAAGTTCATTATTCCAAAGTTGGTGAAAAAAGTGAAGGACATAAATGAAATGTTGAAGATAATGAAGACGACGGAAGATTCAGTTAGTGCTTACAGTGATAGGGAAATAATGGAGATGGAAGCTGAATTTGTATTCACTCAAATAGAAGAACAACATAGCTCGTTTATTAAGATGAAAGACGAGATGAAAAATACACCACAGAAGACTATAGAAGTGAAGAAGATAGAGAGCTTTAGTAGTATTTTCATGGTGTGTTTCTTCATAATGTGTATTGCTATATGGTTCAAAATAGCCGGTTGAAGTATTTTGTGTAGTGTTAGTAGTGTTTGTTGTATGGTGTGGTAGTTTGAACTTGATTCTCCTATGACAGTGTTTCTTGTATGGTGGTTTGAAGTTGATTTTATTGAATGAAATCTCTTATTTCAAACTGATTGTTGGTTTTGAGTACTTGTTTGTTTTGCTCATTTTGTTGAGCTAACTTCATTATACTTGTTTGTTTTGCTCATTTTGTTGAGCTAAATTCATTATTCCAAAATTGATAGAAAAGAAAGAACACAACCACAAAGGATAGATACAAATTTATAGATCCCAATATTCAATACAATAGAACAAAATCAGTGCATAACTGTTTGAGATGCAACTTGAACTTTCAAGTGCAATATATACTACAAAATAACTGGACAAATGTCTGAGATGCAACATTCTAGTGCATCATAGAACCTTCACAAAAAATGATCTTGTCAAAATAACCTACCCCAATTTACAATACAACATCAGTTTTAGTTTCAAAAACTATCAACATTTTAAAACTACTTTCATTGTTGCTTGGATTGTGATGAAGTCATTTTCTGTCTTTTGTTGATTCTCATCTCATCTCTCATCACTTCAAGTTAGTTTCCAATCATTGCTTTTTTGCCCCTCCACCTTACTCCCGTTTTTGGTTTGTAACCAAGGTCCCCAGTAATATCAACAAATCTTATAGGATGTGTAGAACCAGTATGTATTATCCTACTACTTGGAAACCCAGGCTGCAGACAAAGAAAGAAAGAAAGAAAATTATACATATATAAACATCTAAAGACAAATTAAACTTAAATTAAATCAACTAGCACTTACATTATATGTTGTGAGACCATTTTCAGCAATCAAAATACCTATTCCAACTGTCTTTGGCCTTTTACCAGTTGAAACATGTGGATTTAGTGGAGTATGAATAGGTGAAGCAGATGGATTTGGTGGATCATAAACAGGTGAAGTAGGTGGATTTGGTGGAGCATAACTGGTTGGATTTTCAAACCACTCATACAAAGGTGTCCTCCTTGACACTCCTATGTCACTAAGAGGTGTTATTCTTGGCCTTCCCCTACCTCTTGTAGCTACTGCAGCAGCTGCAACATGTTCAAAACCTCTTCCCCTTCCTCTTGTAGCTGCTGCAGCATGTTTAACACCCCTTCCTCTTTCTATTACAGCTGCTGCTGTATGTTCAACACCTTTTTTCCTTTCTATTGAAGTTGCTGCAACATGTTCAATACCACCTCCTCTTTCTCTTGCAGTTGCTGCAATATGTTCAACACCCCTTCCCCTTTCTCTTGCAGTTGTTGCAATATGTTTAACACCCTTTCTCCTTTCTCTTGCAGTTGCTGCAACATGTTCAATATGTTCATCAACCCTTCCCCTTCCTCTTATAGCTGCTGCAACATGTTCAATATTTGCATCTGGTGTAGCTTGTCCAGCTGGTGCAGCAGGTGTTGTCTTTCTAGGCCTTCCCCTAGGTCTAGGAGGTACATCAGGATTATAACTTATTTTTTTAGCCTTCCGGTAGGTCTAGGAGGTGCATCAGGAGTAGTAGTAGGAGTGTTTCTTGGCCTCTCCCTAGGTCTTGAGGTACTTGGTACATCACTTGGTCCAACATTAAGAATACTTGATCCAACAGAATCCTATAAAAATAGTTGAAGCAGTCACATATTCAAAAATAATTAGGCTACAAATAAATAATACAAGTCATTTAAAGTTACACACCTTGAAAGGACAGCCTCTTTTGTTGTGATTTTGTCCATGAAGGATGCTACAAGTCATGTAAAACTCTTTTCATGACATCTTTCCATACTTTTTGGTCTGATAAAACTGTCTATTCCTTCTCTTCTTTGGCCTACCAGGCATAGGAACAACAACTGGAGGCTCCACATGAGGATTTGTTGACTATGGACACATGCTCATGTTGGTCACTGGTTGAATGTAGTGACAATAAGTCTTGAGATAAGTCTCCTCACTGTAATAGCTATTAACAAAATCAATTGGGTCCAATTTCTTGTAGAGTATGGCTGCAGTCCCATGTGGACATGGTATTCCCATAAGCATCCAAGATTTAAAGTTGCATGTGTTATCTCTCAAATCCACACTATGTATATATGGTCCATCTGATATTTTAAAACCTCTCTCTCCATTGAAGTCAATATTACATGTCATTGACTTCTCAGTGTTTTTTTCTAATACTCTCAAAGCCATTAAAGATATTTCAGTCACCCATGTTTCTGGAAACTTTGTGAATTCTCCTAGTCTAGTCATTACCTTCACCCTTATCTCTTCTAGCATAGTAATAATTATTTTATGCCTTGGTCCTAAAATCCAGGCATTAAAGCTCTCAGCCATGTTATTATCTATGCTATCACACTTGATGTCAGTTCTAAAGTACTTTTTACACCAACTTTGTACCTTGTAATGAAGTAAATCTGAAACATATCTTCACCACCTAGCATGGCCAATTGGTTTAGATTTTTCTTCATTTCAGCTTCAAAGTGCTTCTTGCACATTTCTAGAACTGATTCCTTCTTTGAAGAGCTCTCCATTTTTTCCCCAATTGGCAAGGATCTGTCTTGCACACATCCTATGCTCTATCTCTGGTAAAAGCTCCATTAATGTTGCTCTAAGACCCTAAAAATCAGATCATAACAAATTACATATTCATAACTACACATAATATTCATTACACATAACTAAATGAAGAAAAAAGTATACCTTTTGCATATCTGAATGATTGTGTAATCTTTATCATTTGTTAATCCCAAATCCTCTATCAACAATTTGACAAACCATGTCCAAGTGTTCTTATTCTCATACTGTACTACAGCCCACGAAATAGGCAACATTTGATTATTATCATCTTTAGCCACAGCAACCAACAATTGTCCTTTGGTTACTCCCTTCAGGAAACATCCATCTAAACCAATACATCTTCTACAACCATCCACAAAAGCTTTTTTACATGCATCAAAACAAATGTAGAAACTTTGAAAAACAAGCTTACAACTATCATCAGAATCCTCAACTTTCACAACACAAGTGGAACCCGAATTTGACCTCAACATTTCATCCCTATAGTAAAATATTCTTCCAAATTATTTCACATGATTACCCATTAAATCTTGAAGTATTTTACCTCTAGCTCTCCTGGTAGTAGTCTTTCCAACATATATACCCAATTCTTTTCTAATCAACTATTGGAACTAAAATATTCTCATGTTTGGTTGCTCACTGATTCTATCTTTGAAATGCTTGTGCACGAATTTTGTATTACACATGGAATTTCTAGTGGTTTTGATACACCTATGCTTAGGACTGTAGGTTTTAATTTGAAAATCATTGGTAGACTTGTTAATACTTGCATATAACAGCCAAGGACACCCTTCCCTATATCTAACCCTAACCTTTTTAGACTTATTAATATACTTCTCTAACTTAACACCTCTTTGAAGTGCATATTTTGTAACAACATCTCTAAACTCATTCACATCCTCAAAAACCATGCCCAGTTGCCACACAACCTATTTTACAGAATCATCATACACTACCTTTCTACTATCTGTTCTTCCTAACCCATCTTCTAAATCAGAGTCCACACTATATTTATCAGAACTACAATACACAGGCTCATCCCCATTAACTTTACCTTTTAAAATTTTATCAGTAATTTTTGTCTCTTCAAATCCTAAATCTGGACCAACTTCACCAACAGGAACTTCTGTAGGGTCATTAGGTTTTCTTTTTCTTCTCTTTCTCCTTTGGTATTTCCTCCTTTCAACCCTCAAATTTATGTCCTCCTCATGCACATCACTTTCAAATTCAGCATCATCTTCAACAAACAGATCTTCATGGTCTGAATCTGATTTATTTTCAGTTGAGAGGTCAGAAGTATCAGTATTTGCAGCCTCAAAAGTAGCTACAGCTTTACCACTAGTTGCAGCCTCACCACCAGCTATAACAACACCAGCAGATGAGGCCTCACCAGGTGCACCTCAGCAGTAGCTGCAGCTTCACCACCAGCTGCAACCTCACCACCAGCTGTAACAACACTAGCAGATGAGGCCTTACTAGGTGCAACCTCATTTTCAAGCTCAACATATGTTGCAGTAGTTGGTGTTTCATTAAAATGACCACCCTCAACCCCTTTTCAACAACCCTATCCCCTTCATGGACCCCTTGTCCCCTTTTTATTAAAAGCAACAAAAGATTCCTCATTGGTAGTAGTGTATTCCAGTAAACCAATGGGACCATCAACTTGATTAAGTTGATCAACCATGTGACAAACGTACACCTCAATAATATCCCTATTTTTAAAGGATTGCGAAATTTTAAAAATATCCCCATCATATTGAAAAGATAACAGAAATTCCATTTTAGGTGGCCTTAGATAAAACGTGCACCTTGTTGTAGCATACTCTAACTCTTTTAAAAAGCCAGTTAGCTCAAAATAAGATAATTTATCCATATCCACATCAAAAATATCTGTGACTTCACCACCCTCATATTCTGGTTTTTTACTTTTACTATTCAAACCACCACCATGAAAATATCTCAGGGTTATATATGTAAAATCACTCATTCCTGAAATTTAGTCACATTCACAACGAGTTATAATTAAGAAAAATTTGATTATTCAAACATGCAGTAATTAGTCACACAGGAAGAGTCAACTTAGATTACAAAAAAGCCCTAACTTATTCATATAAATAAGAATAGCAAAAAACCCTAAATTTGACAAATTACGAAACCACAGACTTGTTGAACAATAACCCTAAAGAAATTGTCATAAAATTTCAATTTTTAAGTTTAGCAAAGCTAACCTTCAAGACTTTTTCAACACCAACACTCTCACAGCTTTCGATACGAAATCACACCTCGAGGAACACCCGAATAGTTGTTAACATTGATCTTGCAAGCAGTTTTTTTTAAAAGAGTGGTCAAAGTGAGAAATGAGGATTAAGAGTGAAAGAGATGATAGAAAATGTGAGGTGTATGTTGAGTATAGAGAAGAGGAAAGGTCCCTTTTTGTTTATTAATTATTTAACTTTTATTACATTTGTGGATAAGTAGGAGTTAAACAAAATTAAATGGGAATTATTATTTAAACGGGCGCGTGTATCCACCGCTATTGGGTTGACTGAGTAAGTGTAAAAGTTGACTGATATATGCCATTAAAATATAAAAAAAAATTCTAGGGGGTAATAGGACCCCCGCAAAGTTCAGTATGCTCCACTGAAAATTTGGTTAAAGTTCAAGTATTTTCGTGAGTATTATCCCATTAAATTACATATGAAAAGATAGATTTTTGTAAAATAATTAAATGAAAATTCAAACTAACAACGGAAAAACATTTAACAAAAATGTGTTAATGGAAAAAGACCAAAAATTAAATAAATCACAATGTAATGAGAGGTGGGTCCCACACAATCCAAATGTCAAACAACAAAATCCTCATATAAGTACGATATGGCGTATTTCATACAAAATAAAAATTTTCAAAATTTTCTATATGTCAGATTAGATATTTGTGTTACGAGAACATATAATAAAATATCCACATATAACATACTTTTGGCTCAAATTTTGAAAAAGATTTTATATGTGTTCTCAAACATTTAATACATAGATAAATTGACGATATAGAATATATCACTTTCTTTAGTTATACACATCAATCTCAATTGCTACATGTGTAACACCCCAGAAAATTTTTTGTTGAAATTTTGTGCGTAAACGTGTTGGGTTCTATCTTCTAGAATGAATTATAAATTTTTCGTGCGGAATGTCTTAGATTATGACCCACCATTACGTAGAGTATCAAATAATATTTCCAACGATATGTGGATCATCCAAAACGGACCCCCGAGCGATGAGTTATGAACATTCCGATCGAACCGTGAATAGTAGTGAGCAGTAAAACGTGCAGGAAAAAGTACTGAGGCCTGACGTATTTTTGCTCAAACTTTAAGTGATCATAAATCCTTGTACATAATTATCTAGGTGATCTAATATATATCAACGGAAAGCTCTGCGAGTCCTCTTTCCAATGAAATTGGTTTCATCCAATTTGTCTATCGGAGCAAAAAGTTATGGTCGATCTACTTCAGCCTATCAAAAGAAAATTTTTGGGTCAACTTCAAACGATCATAACTCCTCGTACACAATGATCTGGGTGAGATACTATATATCAACTAAAAGATATGAGAGTCCTCTTTCTAATGAGATTAGTTTCATCCAATTTGGATATCGGAGTAAAATGTTATGGTTGATCTACTTCAGACTATCAAAACAGTCCACCAAAGGACAGATTCGAGAATTATTTGATTTTTAGGGGCGTTTTGATCATTCTCCCTCACCCAAAATCCGTCCAAACCCTATATTAAAGCCTATTGGAAGCATTATATATTATATTTCATCAAATTCCCTCAAAAAGAAAATCCTAAGCTCCTACATCCAACTTCAAGAACCTCTAAAGTTCACCATTAATTCTGCAAATTTATTCAAGATTCCAAGTTCCTAGTTCAAGAACTCCAAGAACCATCATTCAAAGGCACGATTAACATCTCAAAAATGAGTATCGATCTAAAGTTCATCATTCAAGGTATGTGGGGTTTTTCAACAAGAACTCTCTTTCGTTCTTGTGCCCAAAAGTAATTTTCTTTACAAAGGCATGATTTTTATTTGATTTTTATGAATTTGAAGCATGAACCCATATCTTATGATGATTATTATAAAATCTTGATGTTTATGATTTTGAAAGATGAGTTTACATGTGTGGAGATATAAAGCATGAATCTTGAACGATATTTATCATGATTTTGATATTTGGGTCGTGAATCCCCGTTGGAAATTGTGTTTTTTTGAGAAAGTGTGTGTTATAAGCACGTTGATGTTGAATATTTGAGATATTTTGAATGATTTGACCTTTTGGTCTCAATGGAGTTGTTTTGAACTCGAGTGTGAAAGAAATCCACAACGTGGTTGATTTTGATAGATGGGAAGCATGATGGCTCCCCATGTATATTTATATATTACTGAAATTTTTTTGTTGTGGATTGTCTTTAAAATGATCTGAGCTAAGTTTGGGAGAAATCTTTAGCACCGAGTGGGAGGTATAAAGCGACCATACTTCCCTAGAACTACGTGCCCCCATAGGAGTGAGCCTGAGGATGATTTATATAGTGATCACTAGTTTGTGTGGATTTGATATCGATAGTCCTACTCCAATGGAAAGGATAGGACGGCTCTCCCCAACGTGGGTTGTACGTTGGACTCCATGTAGCTCACATGGTTTATGTCGGTTATAGGATCTCCCAGTGTGTGTGTTTCCTTGTGCCTATGGAGAATGGTGAAGTGATTTGAAAATGGAATTGTGAAAGTTATTCTTTCGAAAGATTTAAATGATATTTACATTATGAGAATCGATATTCTTGATGAACTGAAAGTGATTGATAAATTATATGATGACTCACATGTGTTATTGTACTTATTTCATCCTCTCATGATTATGATGATTTTCTTCGGGCTATGTGAGTCTTTCATACATCCTGCATATTTCTTATAAATATTTATGATGATGATGTTTATACAACTGCATACACCCCCATATACTCGGTTCCTTTCCATGGTACTGACCCATATCTTCGGATGTGGGTTGCATTTTCTCGAAATGTAGGTTCAGGTGCTCAGTTCCAGGTTCGACAGTGATTCTTTGGGCACGTTGTTCTACATCCTCTATTGTGGTGAGTCCTTATGTTCTGAGGACGTGATGTCTGATGATGGTTTCACGAAATTTTTTACATTTGATAACTGAGTATGAGTCAGTTGAGGCATGTCTCAATGGCTCGCTGGTTTTATTGATTTTCTTAGAGGCTTGTTAGGCTAGTATAGATGCTGGGAGTTGGCGAATAAGTCGTATTTTGTTATCTTTCTAAAATTCTTTTATTTTTGGATGATGATTACTCTGTTGATATTTGAGGGTTATTTATGGAAACCCCGTTGATTTGTGTGGAACTGAATGAAAATGGTTCAAAGGATTAGCTTGGGGCTACTTGTAGCCTCAAATACCGTGTGACGCTCCGGGACCCGTTTTCTGGGTCGTTACAACATGTCTGCAGCTGTACAACTTATTAAGGCTAATTATTTAATTAAAAGATGTAATATTTTTTAAATAGTTAATTTTTTTACGTAATAAACTCTCGATGATACACGTAAAAAGCATATGTTAAATTGGAGAAAATGTGGTACTACTTTATAAGTAGTTGAAGTGCAATTAATTGTATTTGGCAAATATTTTTTATGGTAAGGGGCATATAAAGAAGAGAAAATACTCAATTATCCCTCTGAACTATAACCAAAAAGGGTATGACACACCTCAACTTAAAGGGGGCCTCAACTTAGTGCCTATGTGCACACACGTGTGCCTACGCGGACAATTCAGTGTGTTGTGCCACGTATGTGTCATGTAGGCACTAAGAGTGTTAAAATTACACTTTAAATAGTTTAGGGGGTAATAGGACCCCCTTTAAGTTGAGCTGTGTCATAGCCTTTTTGGGTATAGTTCAGAGGGTAATTGGGTATTATCTCTATAAAGAATTTAAAGTTCCTTGTTGAAAAAAGAAATATCAATATCATGACATCCGTGGTTAAATTGAGTTCACTAAATTCCTTGTGTACCATCAATATATATATATATATATATATATATATATGTAAAAGAGATCAATAGTCAATCTCATGTGGCATGCCTTAGAGACCTCTAATGCCATTTATCTATTTTGTGGTTTTTTTGAATTATTTTCTCCTATTTTTAGCTTAATAAATTATTTAAAATTAATAAAAACCATCCATTAATGTCTATATTATTAGAAATTAAATACAATGTGTTTAATAGACAACATGATTATTATCTCATGCTATTAAACTCTTCAACTTCCTCACCTTATTTATCACACTTTTTATTATTTAATTTATCTATTCTTCCTCTCGAAAAAAAATAATTCATCCCACTTTTCGGATTTAAAAATACTTTTATGACAATCTCTCTCTCTCTCTCTCTCTCTCTCTCTCTCTCTCTATATATATATATATATATATATATATATATATATATCTTCTTTCTCAATTTTTTGAGCTTTTTCTTATTCTTTTTAATTTAGATAATATGTTAAAAACTAAAAAATATCTAAAAGTTGAAACTCCCATTTTAACTAAATTTTTAAGAGAATTAAACATGACAATTATGTCTTACTATTATTATTATTATTATCCATTTATACCCTTAATGTTACTCTATCTTCTCATGCCTTTTGATATTCCAAATATAAGTTCTATAAATTTAAACATTTGAATCAGCATTTCTCAATGCACTTTTCACAGTCAAGCATTGGGTCAATATTGGTTGTAATTTTCTTCTAATATTATTTTTTTGTTTACAGATTTATGCTTCTTCATCACTCTGAAAGCAATTATCAAGGTAAATAAATATACTCTATAGACACCTAATTTTGTCCCTCCCGAACACCCATTTTATACATTTTTAGCTCACCTCACCACGTGCCCTCGCTCACGTGATTACATCCCACAAAAATACAAAAAATAACAAACGTTAACAAATTAAATCCCTAACCTTATCCTAACAAACTTTATCCTAATCACCTACCCCTAACCCCACCCCATAACCCATACCCCATGTACCCCTTTTTATTTTTGGCTTCTTTTGATAACAAATCCATAAGATAATAGGAAACAACCTTGAAGATTCCATTTTTCTTTTTCCCAATTTAACAAAAAGAAAATTCACTACATACCAAAAGAGAGAGGGACGCACGACCATCAATATATACTCAGGCATAGACCTCATAATACACGGGTCTCCATCTCCATTTTATACACAGCAACCAACACACACTTACGCACAGAGGAGAATCCATGGAAAATGAATAAGGGGTCGAGCTTTTCCTTCTTCTTTAAAACACACTGAGATCGTGAGAGAGAAAAGAGAAATTGAAGAGATTGGGCGATTGAGAGATGGTGAGAGGACAGAAAAGACGTGAGGGGGAGAGATAAAGAAAAAAACAGAGAGAGGGAATACGACGGAAAAGGGTGGCTGGTCTTTGGGTTTTCTGGTGAAATTTCTCGCCAGAATTGGTATTCCCTTACCGGAATTAGACCACCCGCACCCTCAAAATCTCCGAATTCTCTTCCGTTTCTGGTTCTCCGACAAAATCTCATCGGGAAAACATTGTTTCGTTGACTGCCGAGATCCATCGGAGCTTCAGCGAGTTCGAACTTCACCGAAAATAGTAAACCTGGTGAGACTCGTTTCAAGCTTGGTTCAAAAATTGGGATTTGGGTTTCTATTCGTCTTAACTTGTTCGTCGAGTCCAGTTTCAAATTTTCATTCTCGATACTGAGTTCGAAGTTGAGGTTTTCTATTTTGGGTTCTAAGTCCGGGTTTACTTAAACATTATTATTATCTACAAAATCTGTTCTTTGAAGGTCCATCTCTTAACTCTACTCTTTTAT
>NC_061115.1:215121539-215125450 GCF_002878395.1 Capsicum annuum | reverse complement strand
GGGCACTGTAACACAATGGCGAGTTGAGACAAATGAAAATAAGAGAGTTTCATTGGTGAAAAACCCTCGCGGACACCATAAGAAAATGGTGAGCGAGAAAATGAGAGAGGCTTGTTGGTAAAAACCCTTCAAGGCGCCACTAGCTGAATGAGGTCTTAAATACAATTGGCCCAAGAAAGCAACTCACTTTCGGGTCATTAACTCAACAACAATTTGTAAGAGTTTGGATGGAAAGATCAGGCGGATTAATCTAAAATTCACGGCATAATTATTAGAGTTGATTGTCATTTAAGATAAATTTTTCATTTCTTTGTTTCAAATGGGGACATTCATTGTCTTTTGTTTCTTCTCTTTATCTTTATTTTTATTTTCTTGAGTCAGTTATCCAAATAAAACAAAAGTTGTTGTCATTTTTCTCTTGTTTTTGAGTCAAGTTCATGTCAAAACAAGTGAGAAAAGATTTCAAAACTGGCTACCAACTTCTTCAATTGCACAAAGCAAAACAAAAAGGCCAGCTCATGAATGAGACATGATTGTGAGCCAAAAAAAGGGGTGTGCAGAAAGTTTTGTCAATAGAAAAGTCTAGGAACTCATGAAAATACCAAGGTTTAAAGGGTTTATTCATGAAGCATGGCAAAGCAGAGATGCTGTGTTTATTTCAGAGTCATTCTTAATAATCTGAGTTTGGGTCAATGAAACGACAAAGCAGGGCAAGTGCCAACAATCTGAAACAAAATAAAGGGAATGAACACTGGAGAAGGTGTCGGGAAAGCCAAGTGCCGCAAGCCATCACTAAGTTTTTAACTGACAAATTTTCTTTGATGAAACAGGGCAAATTCATTTCACTTAATTCAGCTACCATTGGAAATGCACATCCGTGGGATTTTACATTCTGTTCAGGACCCTTCTGAAAAATGAGATTTTACTTGATGTTCAGGACCCTCCTAGAAAATGAGATTTTACTTTCTGTTCAGGACCCTCCTGGAAAATGGGAATTTACTTTCTGTTCAGGACCCTCCTGGAAAATGGGATTTTACTTTTTGTTCAGGACCCTCCTAAAAAAATGGGAATTTACTTTATGTTCAGGACCCTCCTAAAAAATGGGATTTTACTTATGTTCAAGACCCTCCTGGAAAATGAGAATTTACTTTTAGTTCAGGACCCTCCTGAAAAGTGGGATTTTACTTTCTGTTCAGGACCCTCCTGGAAAATGGGATTTTACTTTCTATCCAGGACCCTCCTGAAAAATGGGATTTTACTTTCTTTTCAGGACCCTCCTGGAAAATGGAAATTTACTTTCTGTTTAGGACCATCCTGGAAAATGGGATTTACTTTTTATCTAGGACCCTCCTGAAAAATAGAAATTTACTTTCTGTTCAGGACCCTCCTGAAAAATGGGATTTTACTTTCAATTCAGGACCCTCCTGAAAAATGGGATTTTACTTTCTGTTCAGGACCCTCCTGAAAAATAGGAATTTACTTTCTCTTCAGGACCCTCCTGAAAAATGGAATTTTACTTTCTGTTCAGGACCCTCTTGAAAAATGGGATTTTACTTTCTGTTCAGGACCTTCCTGAAAAATGGGATTTTAATTTCTGTTCAGGACCCTCCTGGAAAATGGGAATTTACTTTCTGTTTAAGACCTTCCAGGAAAATGGGATTTTACTTTCTGTTCAGGACCCTCCTAGGAAAATGAGAATTTACTTTATGTTCAGGACCCTTCTGAAAAAATGGAATTTTACTTATGTTCTGGACCCTCCTGGAAAATGAGAATTTACTTTCTGTTCAGGACCCTCCTGAAAAATGGGATTTTACTTTTTGTTAAGGACCCTCCTGGAAAATGGGATTTTACTTTCTGTTCAGGACCCTTCTGGAAAATGGAAATTTACTTTCTGTTCAGGACCCTCCTAGAAAATGAGATTTTACTTTCTGACGGAAAAGGTTGGCTGATCTTTGGGTTTTTCGGTGAAATTTCTCGCCAGAATTGGTATTCCCTTATCGGAGTTAGACCACCCGCACCCTCAAAATCTCCGAATTCTCTTCCATTTCTGGTTCTCCGGCAAAATCTCATCGGGAAAACATTGTTTCGTTGACTGTTGAGATCCGTCGGAGCTTCAGTGAGTTCGAACTTCACCGAAAATAGCAAACCTGGCGAGACTCATTTCAAGCTTGGTTCAAAAATTAGGATTTGGGTTTCTATTCGTCTTAACCTGTTCGTCGAGTCCAGTTTCAGATTTTCATTCTCGATATCGAGTTCGGAGTTTGGTTCAGAGTCGAGGTTTTCTATTTTGGGTTCTAAGTTCGGGTTTACTTAAACATTATTATTATCAACAAAATCTGTTCTTTGAAGGTCCATCTCTTAACTCTACTCTTTTATCTCAAAACTGGTTAATGTCATAATTTTGTGGTGTGGTTTTGAATACTTTGAGCAAATGTTAATTGTTGGTGTGGATGACTTGTATGCCTAGTTCGAATCCTCGTTGGGTGTATGTGGTTGATGTTGGATTATATAGTCTAAGAATTGGTGAATTAGTTTTGACAATGAAATTGGGGAAGACGGGAATTGAAAGTTGATAAAAATGATTATTGTTGTGTTTTGATTCATCAATTGTTGTTAAATTTGAAATGGTTATTAATGTCATTAAAACTCAATAGTATGATGTGTTATACTGAGAATTGATAGGCAAATCTTAGGTTTGGGTAGGCAAATTTAGAAATGGTGAATTGTGGAATGTTTGGAATATGTGTCGAATGGTTTTGTTTATCGCATTTGGATTTAATTGTATCAGTTGGCCGGGGAATGCCCTGAGGTATTTGTGTTTATTTGTCGGAGAATGCCCTGAAGTATTTTGTACTCGAAGTATGTTCGTGATCAAGGCCCAAGGCATTGGGTAAGGTATTGGAGCATAGTTTAGAATAGGAGTTACATTTTCATATTTTTATATTTTGGGACTGTATAACTCGGATTGGACACTATATTTTTGGATTGTTTTGGTTTTTTTTGTTTGATTGCTTAGTATGTTTTTGTGTGGTTTATACGTTTTTAGTGTCAAATCAGTCGATAGCTCCATCAAGAGACCGTGGTCAATCCATGGGATCGAGGGGTGCCTAACACCTTCCCCTCAGTCAACAGAATTCCTTAGCTGGAATCTCTATTTGCAAATCAGTTTTATAGAGTAAAAACCATTTTGAAAAAGGATATCCACGGGTGACTTGGCACACCCGATTTATGCCAAGTGGCGACTCTGAGTTTAGAATAAATGAATCCTTTTTGAAATAAATTTTCATCTTTTGTCACTTAATAATAAAAACCCTTTCGAAAAAATTAAAATCATGAATCTTTTGGGAGTTAAAAAAAGGGTGTGACAGCTCTGGCGACTCTGCTGGGGAACTTATTTAGAATTCGAGCTTATTTTGGAGTCGTATCGGCTTTGTTTGGCACTATAAGTGTATAAACATTTTGTTTGTGTTGTTTTGTGTTATTGTTTTATCATTGTGGAATGTTTTTGTGCTCTTTGTGTACTGTATTTATCCTATATGTTACCATTTTTATATCTGGCATCATGTGTCTACCCCCAGGCCTTCTTTCTGCATCAAGTCCGTCGTACACGTGTTGTACACGACCTCTAGTTGAGTCACCCTTATTTTTGGGGGGAGCTGTCGGTGTTATGGAGTAGGTGGAAAGCTGTCACAGCCACTATCGACCATACGCTTCCCCCGAACAGCCTTGTTAGTGAACCTCAACATAGGTCAGCCTTTAGGTCATGCTTATATGCATCATATTGAGACCTAGCAGGGCCCACTTGGTCCTTTGTAGGAGACTCACCTCTAAAGCATCCCTACGTGCTAAGTGTTGCATCTTTGAGGATAACGTGGTCATTTGACGGACTGATTTGGGAAAAACATGTGTTA
>NC_061115.1:215114670-215118539 GCF_002878395.1 Capsicum annuum | reverse complement strand
GTAGTTTTTAGAGTTTTTTATGGCTTTTATTTTTCACAATTCCAAAATTCAAAAGGACCTTTTTATACCTTTCGCACTCATTTTCTCAAAAACATCAAAAAGATTTTCCTTTGTCTCGTTTAACATGCATTCACAATTCGAAAACTTCAAAAAGATTTTTTCATTCATAGGATGTGTTTATAAAAGAAAATTGCAAAAAAAAAAAGAAGAAAAAAGATGTTAGAAATTTTTTACATTTCGTATAACGAAAATATCAAAAAGTTTCATAGTTGTTGATGTCATTTTTCTGTGAAGTATCAAAATGAAAACTCAAAAGATTTTATTAACATGGTTCATCGTCTGTCTTTGGTCGTGTCTCTTAAGTCAGGGTGTAGCCTGTTATTTAATCATTAATTGTTCAATCTGGACGAACTACGCACCCCTGATTCTCCTCTTTCGGGAGTAAGATACGTAGGCAACCTATTGTGGGTTCGGGGATCTTATTTCAAAAATTCAAAAAAATATTTTTATTCACTCTTCATTTAGAGTAGGTGTTTCATATACATCTTCAAGAGAAAACTACAAAAAAGATTTTTCCTTTAATAGGTTCAAGTTTCATTTTCGCATGAAATTCAAAATTGAAAACCCAAAAAGTTTCTTTGGTAAACATAGGTTTCACTTTGTTTAGGGATGTTAAGCCTAAAAAATGCAAAAAAAAATAAATTTTAGTCAATTCTTTTGACAATTTGTTATTTTCTTTTCTTCTTAAAGTTTCAAGAAAAAAGGAAAAAAAAAAGGACAAAAAGTTCAATTGGCCATTTTGTCACAGCTTCACGAACTACGCACACCTAATTCTCCTCTCTCAGAAGTGAGATACGTAGGCGCTTTTATTGGGTTCGGTGATCTTTTCAAAAAGAAAAAAAAGAGGTTTTGAAAAAGTGTTGAACTCTAACACATTTGTTGTTTTATGTTGAGTCAGTTTAAGGTGGTTGGTTTGTGTCATTCTGGCTGGTCCTTCCCATCACACCAAATCCAAAGGGTTAGTTGTATTCAACAAATATATATAGAGTGACATCATGGATCAAACACAGAATCAGAAAAATGAGAGTTTAAAGCAAGAGGTCAGGAGGCTAAGACAACAAATGACAGAAATGCATCGATCTTGGGCCAGTGGGTTGCCTCCTCCTCCATTTCCCTTTATTGATCCTACAAATACCTCGTGTTTTCCACCAAAATCTCAAAGTCAGTTTTCTACTATTGTTGATGCACCGCAACATGACTTAGAATTCATTCTAAGCTAAAAGCATCTCAATACTTCCACCACTTTGCCTCTAACTCCTCAGCATAAGCCTGCTACATTCACAACACCACATGTTGTCTGTGATCTTGTTGCTCAATCCTTTACTGAGACTTCCACACTGGCTCGCCCAACGGTTGTGCGTCCCTATGCTGCTAGTGAACCTATATTCAATACTCTTGGTGATCATTTTTATACTCTTGAGCCTGCTTTTAAGTTAACTGGAACACCAAAGTTTCTGAACAAGAAGTCCAGTGTGCTAGAAGAGTCAGAGAAAATGGTTGGAAAAATGAAGAGTACAGAAAATGCTATGAAAAATTCTCTAGGACCTGTTGGTAAAGAAGATGTTTCATACAAAGACTGGGGCATGCCTTCAAATGCTAATCTTTCTCCAATCTTTGTGATGTCGAAATTTAAGGAGCAAGATGGGCATGAGGAATCCGTGAAACATATGGGATAATATTGTAATCAATTAAGGGAGCCTGGAGGAGAAGAATGAGAAGATGCATTTGCTATTGTAGTTGGACAGCAGGAAAGGTCAAGAAGACCACGTCATCGTCGGTCTCAGGCGCAAGCTCAAGTTTATACCTAATCTCCAGATAATCACTCCCAAAATCCATTATACTCTTTTTCCCCACCTCCATATCTAGTATATTGTGCACAACCATATGTTCAACCCCCAACTTACCCACAGTGGAACACACCAACTCTGCCGAGTTATCCTCTAACTCCACATACATACCGAAGCCCTTCTAGGCCTGGTTTTCAATTTAAGCCAAATAATGAAATGAAACAGAAGTCGAGGGATAGCTTCACACCCATTGGAGAGTCGTATGCAAGTTTACTCTAGAGATTGGTACAGCAAGGCATGATTACTCCTCTCCTTGGGTATACTTCTGACCCACATTCAAGAAGTTTTGGTCCTAATGTACGATGTGCATATCATTCTGATGTTCAGGGTCAAAGTATTGAAGATTGTCGTGCTTTGAAAACAGAAATTGAAAAGATAATTCAAGATAAATCAATCATGGTGCAGAACATTGACAGTGAGGAAAGCTCTAGTCATGCTGATATGCAAACCAGTGGCTAAGATGTCAAGCTGAGCAATTGAGAAGTTACCCCTCTCCTTACTAGGAAGGGGTTTGGTAGCTTGTTTTGTTTTATTTTCCGTTCTCCGAATTATTTCAGGGTTGTAGTTTGGGACCTGTCTTGTTTTGTCCTTTTGTTGTTTATGTTCAAACCCTTCTATATTTTGTTTCGACTAAATGAAGTGTCTCATTTTCCTTTGTGTTTTAAATATGTGTTGTTTGTTTGTTTTCTTTACATAGTACATTTTGTGTTGACTCTAGTGATATGACATGCTAGTGAAATTTTCAGCCAGATCTTAAAATCCAGTTTAAGCATGAATATTGAATCAGAGGGTTAAAGTTAGAAAAAGAGAGCATATGAGAAAATAGATAGAGTGATGAGACATTTGGTGACAAGTTAAGGCAATTATTTTGAGAATCACAAGAACAACTTGGTCATCGATCGAAAGGCAAGTGCCAATTAGGTCAAATAGTGGATGTGTGATCCCTATATCAAGAGAAATAAGAAAATAAGCAGCCCCACAAAAGCATGAGTCATTCGATGTGAGGAATATACAACAAAGACGGAGTTTGTAGAAGAAGTAGTGACGCACAGACTCAATCTGCTTAAAAAGATGTTGCAAATGATCTTCATCTCTCACTTTCATATTACATGATATGTGCTTGCATTTTCAAGAATTGATATCACAAAGGCATTTCATTCTGCTATCCAAACATCGTGTTATCCTTTGTTTACCCCGTTTGAGCTTCAGTCCTATTTTATTTCATACCCCTCTTTTGGAATCAATATAGTCAGCAAAGCTCAAAAGAAAAGTGTCGAGCAAACAATAGATTCAGAAAAAGTTCAAAAAAAAAGAAGAAAAAGAAAATATGTCCAAAAATAAAAAGTGTCAAGACAAATAGAGTCAGAAAAATTCAAAGAGAAAAGAGTCAACAAAATAAAAAAAATTAGAATCAAGTGAAAGAACAAGTAGTCAGAACTACACGTGACCTGATTCTCCTCTCTCGGGGGTGAGATACATAGGTTGCCCTACTAAGGGCTCGGTCCAACCAAATAAATAATTTAGCGTCACCCAGTCAAACGAAACTGGGGCAAGAGTTAATCCTCATTGTTTGAGTCAATTTCAAAAGTTGTAAGTCCCACCCCACCTCAAGTGTTGTTTGGGCCTCATGCCATCATTTCTTTCTTTCTAATGCTATCCAAAAGCCAAGTTACAACCAAAGAAAGACCTTCAAATCAATCTTTGAGGATGTTAAGTCTAAGTATGCCAGGGATATGATGATGCATTTGGGGTACTACTTGTCTCCCTCAGCATAAGAAATCAGGAGAGAAATAAAAATAAGAGTCTTGTTGGTGAAAACCCTCACGGGCACTGTAAGACGATGGTAAGTTGAGAGAAATAAAAATGAGAGAGTCTTATTGGTGAAAACCCTCACGGGCATCGTAAGACGATGGTAAGATGAGAGAGATAACAATGAGAGAGTCTTATCGACAAAAACCCTCA
>NC_061115.1:215108308-215111670 GCF_002878395.1 Capsicum annuum | reverse complement strand
ACTCATTTTCTCAAAAACATCAAAAAGATTTTCCTTTGTCTCGTTTAGCATGTATTCACAATTCGAAAACTTCAAAAAGATTTTTCCATTCATGGTAGCTTGAGAAATTCGGATATAACTAATAGTGCACCCTAAAATGAATGGTAGTGCACCTTGGTGCACTTGTTGAAGCTGGTGCTTTTGTCCACGCGACCAGGGATCGATCCTTGATCGCACAACATTTTAGATTTTATTTTCAATACTCTTCAGATTTTTAAAGGCTAAATTTATAACAATAAAATTGTTGTAATGGAGAGTCGAACCCGCGACGTATCTGTAAGGTGAACTATCCTTGACCATTGAGCTACCACAACTAATTGTTAAAAAATGTTAAAAGCAAACTTCATATTATAAGAAAATTAGAGTAGAACTCATATTTGTTCAATATATTTATTTTTTCAGTATTGTTCATCATGTCTTTGGCGACCAATTGAATATGATAATATCCCTTAATCGACACCGAAAGTTTTTCTAACGTCTTAAGATAGTATTGGTGCACAACAATACTATCAAAAGCAATAAGTGTAAAAAAGTTTGAAGGTCTATTGTGTTATTTAAGCACAAAGTATAAATAAAGTGTGAGATTTAACAAAAAAAGGCTAGTCCAAGACTAATAATATAAGCATGAATGACAAATATATGAACAAAAAAATTAATTTTTTTTTTGATAAAGTGAAATATCAATGGTTTAGTATTCATCTCTTCAGAAAGCCTTATTGACAAGGGAAAATATGTATTAGAAATTAGAGCCTAAGCTGCACATTAAGCGAGATGAGAGCTCAGAACATTTTGAGTCTTGCTTTGAGGCTTATGCGTGTCTTTGACAACACTGGTGCACCCACAGACTTCAAATCCTGGATTTGCCTCTGCGTAAGAGAAAAATTAGTTCGTGTTTGGATCAAGGGACGAGTGGTCTCTTTCTTGAAGAATTCTTTGCTTTTGGCTAAGCTTTTGTTTTATTTTTTAATGTGGTATGTTAGAAAAATTAGTTCGTGTCAAGGGTGTCAAACGGACCGGGCTGACCCAGGCCAATTTGACTCGGCCCGGTCAGGCCACGGGCTGTAGAGTACCGAGTCCCTAGCCGATTTATTTTTGGTTTTGGGCCCAATTAACTTGGTCCGAACCAAGCCTGGTCCAGGCCCGCCGATTAACCGGCCCAATTACTTTTTCTTTTTGTTTTTAAATTAACAAACAAACTAATTTACTATAAAGTATTATTAATTTATTATATTAAGTAGCATATGTTTTATTTAAAGAAGTACATATATTTTATATGTGTACATATATATTGAATCGTATGTAGATATGTGTGTATATTTTCTAAAGTAGTATATATTTAACGTATACATGTGTATACCTTTTAGAAATTAGTATATAACTATATATTTAGTGTGTGTATATAATGTAGTATATATATATTGCAGTATACGTTTTACTTAAAATAGTACGTATATTGAATGGTACGCACATATGTGTATATATCTTCTATAGACGTATATATTTAACGTATACATGTGTATATGTTTTATAAATTAGTATATAACTATATATTTAGTGTGTGTATATATTGTAGAATATTTTATTTAAAGTAGTACGTATATATTGAATGGTACGTATATATTTTTATATATTTTCTAAAGTAGTATATATTAAACGTAGACATGTGTATATGTTTTATAAATTAGTATATAACTATATATTTAGTGTGTGTATATATTGTAGTATATATATTGTAGTATATTTTATTTAAAGTAGTACGTATATATTGAATGGTACGTAGATATGTGTATATATCTTCTAAAGTAGTATATATTTAACGCATACATGCGTATATGTTTTAGAAATTAGTATATAACTATATATTTAGTGTGTGTGTATATTGTAGATTTGTAGTATATATATATTGCAGTATATATTTTATTTAAAGTAGTACATACATTGAATGGTACGTATATATGTGTATATATCTTCTATAGATGTATATATTTAACGTACACATGTGTATATGTTTTATAAATTAGTATATAACTATATATATAGTGTGTGTATACATTGTAGTATATTTTATTTAAAGTAATGCGTATATATTGAATGGTACGTATATATGTGTATATATCCTCTATAGACGTATATATTTAACGTATACATGTGTATATTTTTTATAAATTAGTATATACCTATATATATAGTGTGTGTATATATTGTAGTATATATATATATGTGTGTGTGTGTGTATATATATATATATATATATATATATATATTGTAGTATATTTTATTTAAAGTAGTACATATATATTGAATGGTACATATATATGTGTCTATATCTTTTATAGGCGTATATATTTAACATATACATGTGTATATGTTTTATAAATTAGTATATAACTATATATACAGTGTGTGTATATATTGTAGTATATATATTGTAGTATATTTTATTTGAAGTAGTATGTATATATTGAATAGTACGTATATATGTGTATATATCTTCTACAGACGTATATATTTAGCGTATACATGTGTATATATTTTATAAATTAATATATAACTATATATATAGTGTGTGTATATATTGAAGTATATTTTATTTAAAGTAGTACCTATATATTGAATGGTACGTATATGTTTATGTATCTTCTATAGACGTATATATTTAACATATACACATGTATATGTTTTATAAATTAGTGTATAACTATATATATAGTGTGTGTGTATTGTAGTAAATATATATTGTAGTATATTTTATTTAAAGTACTACATATTTATTGAATGGTACATATATATGTTTATATATCTTCTATAGACGTATATATTTAACGTATACATGTGTATATGTTTTATAAATTAGTGTATAACTATATATATAGCATGTGTATATATTGTAGTATATATATAGTAGTATATTTTATTTAAAGTAGTGCGTATATATTGAATGGTACGTATATATGTGCATATATCTTCTATTGACGTATATATTCAATGTATACATGTGTATATGTTTTATAAATTAGTGTATAACTATATATATAGTGTGTGTACATATTGTAGTATATTTTATTTAAAGTAGTAAATATATATTGAATGATACGTATATATGTGTATATATCTTCTATTGACGTATATATTGAATGGTACGTATATATGTGTATGTATCTTCTATAGATGTATATATTTAACGTATACATGTGTATATGTTTTATAAATTAGTGTATAACTATATATATAGTGTGTGTACATATTGTAGTATATATATATATATATTGTAGTATATTTTATTTAAAGTAGTACATATATATTGAATGATACGTATATATATG
>NC_061115.1:215107837-215108208 GCF_002878395.1 Capsicum annuum | reverse complement strand
TATATATATATATATATTGTAGTATATTTTATTTAAAGTAGTACATATATATTGAATGATACGTATATATGTGTATATATCTTCTATAGATGTATATATTTAACGTATACATGTGTATATGTTTTATAAATTATTATATAACTATATATATAGTGTGTGTATATATGTAGTATATATATTATAGTATATTTTATTTAAAGTAGTACGTATATATTGAATGGTATATATATATGTGTATATATCTTCTATTGACGTATATATTTAACGTATACATGTTTATATGTTTTATAAATTAGTGTATAACTATATATATAGTGTGTGTAGATATTGTAGTATATATATATATATATATATATATATATATATATATA
>NC_061115.1:215045920-215107737 GCF_002878395.1 Capsicum annuum | reverse complement strand
ATATATCTTCTATAGACGTATATATTTAACGTATACATGTGTATATGTTTTATAAATTAGTATATAACTGTATATATAGTGTGTGTATATATTGTAGTATATTTTATTTAAATTAGTACGTATATATTGAATGGTACGTATATAGGTGTATATATCTTCTATAGACATATATATTTAATGTATACATGTGTATATGTTTTATAAATTAGTATATAACTATATATATAGTGTGTGTATATATTATTGCATATATATTGTAGTATATTTTATTTAAAGTAGTACGTATATATTGAATGGTACGTATATATTTGTATATATCTTCTATAGACGTATATATTTAACGTATACATGTGTATATGTTTTATAAATTAGTATATAACTATATATATTGTGTGTGTATATATTGTAGTATATTTTACTTAAAGTAGTACGTATATATTGAATGGTATGTATATATATGTATATATCTTCTTTAGACGTATATATTTAATATTTACATGTGTATATGTTTTATAAATTATTATATATATCATTATATTGTATGATATATTTTGTAGTATATGTTTTATTTAGAGTAATTCGTCTACACGATAACATGTGTAATTGTTTATATGTGTATATACTATATATATAGTGTATATATATTGTTTAACGTATTTAAAATGTATATAGGTGGTATATATAGTGTATATTAGATTTTTTTCTGGTTTTTAACCGGTTTTGGCCAAATTTTTAACCGTGTTTGACCCAGTTTAGGTGGGTTAGACCGGGTTAGGCTAAGTGGGCCGATTCAGGGTTGTTTTTAAAAAATTTACTGTTGAATCCGGACCCGGTCCGGTCCACTTAACCACAACCCGGCCCGGATCAGCCCACTTGACACCCTTAGTTCGTGTTTGAATCAAGGAAACGAGTGGTGTCTTTATTGAAGAATTCTTTGCTTTTGGCTAAGATTTTGTTTTATTTTTTAATGTGTTGCGATAGAAAAATTAGTTCGTGTTTGAATCAAGGGGACGAGTGGTGTCTTTTGTTTTATTTTTGTTATTGTTCTAAATTACAGTTCAGAATACATAAAACCTAGTAATAAAATAAGGGGATCTTTAAAAAATAGCAGCATTTTTCTATAAAACCCACCTTCCATAGCCACATTTTATATAAGTACCATTTATAGACGTTGTATTCAATTTATGCCCGTTGTATTCAGTTTTACAGATAGTCTGTATTCATATAAAATATGAATACAGTCCCTATTTAGTCGCGCTAAAAATGAAATTTAATATTTTTAAAAAGAAAAAAATCATAATCACGCTTATCTCGTTGAACTGAATATTTTCTTGCCTAACACTACCATTATCTTTTTTATATATTTTTATTTTTTGTGTTTTTCCCGTTTTTTCTTCTTTTTTTTTCTATTTTTTCCTACTTTTATTTTTTTCGTTTATTTCTTTTTTTCTTTTTTTTCTCTCTTTAATCTCTAACTTCTATTTCTCTTTCTTCTTTGATTTTTTTTGTTTTCTTTTTAGTACTTATTTTCTTTATTATTTTTTTGTTCTATTTTATTTTTTTGGTATTTTCGAAAAATATGACTAGTCGAGCACAAGTCATGGATGATAAGGTAAATACCACAATTGTTTATTGTATTTGTAGTCACACCGCCATTTATATTTTTATATTTATTGATAAAACTGTATTTGTATTTGTATTTTAAAGTTTGCACTTGTATTTAAATTTTATAGTTTTCATTTGTATTTATATTTAATAGTTCGCACTTGTATTTGTATTTGTTAGTTTGCGCAATCATTTATGTTTTATATAATTCACACTTGTATTTTAAAGAACTATTTTGTATTTGTATTTTATAATTGATTGCATATTATATTGGATTATATTTATATTATGGTTTTATTGTGTTTGTACATTTAGATTATATTTGGATTATACTTGTATTTGTATTCTATTTTTTTCATTACCTTTTATTTTTAAGAAATTATTTTGTATTTGTATTTGTAAGTTGCATGATTGCATATTGTATTTAGTCGTGACTATGTACAATTTATCATTTGTATTTGTATACAAACAAGTAAATGCATTAATTATATTTTCGTGATTCTAAAATATATAAATATGTAATGTATCATTTGATACACATGTACCGTTTGTATTTGTATATCAAAATTATCATTCATATTTGTAAATAAACAAATATCACTTGATACAAATACAATGACAAACAAATGAAACAAATGATTTTACAAATACAAATACAATATGTATTTGTATATATTGTATTTGTATAAAAATTTGAGTTGTATTTATTTGTATAAATAAATACAACTAGTATCAATACATACAAATAAGTATTCGTAGAAAGAAAATCAATCGTTCCTTTTCAATAATTAAAAAATACAAATGATAGTTCACATTTGTATTTATATGTTATAGTTCGCTTTTGTATTTATATTTTATAGTTCACACTTGTATTTATATGTTATAGTTCACATTTGAATTTATATTTTATAGTTTGCACTTGTATTTGTATTTGTATTTTATAGTTCACACTTGTGTTTGTGTTTGCTAGTTCGCACAAATGAAAAGAAGGAGAAATATTGAAAAGAAAAAAAAAGGAGAAAAAGGAGAGAAAAAGGAGAAAAAATACAAAAAAAAAAAGAGGAGAGTAATAGAAAATAGATAAAAAATACAAAAAAAAAAAAAAGAAGAAAAAAAAGGAGAAAAATGAAAAGGAAAAAAAGAAAAAAAATGAATAAAAAGTATAAAGGAAAAAAGTGAAAAACTAAAGAGAAAGCAACAAAAAAAGGAAAAGAAAAACTGAAGAAAAAAACTGAAAAAGGAAAAAGAAGAAGAGAATAACAGAAAATAGAAAAAGAGAGAAAATACATGAGAAATGCTATGAATTGTAATTAGGAATAATTATAGGCAAGAGGGGCTATGAATTGTAATTAATTGAAAATTAGACTTTAAGTGGTAATATAAACCCAATAGTGGCTAATCCGGGTAATTTATGTAACAACACTATAATTTAAAATTAAATAGATAATATATTTGATATCCTATTCGAAGCTATTAAATAAATAATAGATTTGCCATAATGAAAAAAAAAATAGAGTTTGATTTTACTGTTGAAAATTATTGGATCGCTCAATCTAATCTCAGTAGTTAAGTTGTGGTATTATATAATTTTTTAATCCACGAGCTGACCTCTGAGGCTAATGGGTTAGACCTCTAAGGCTGACGAGTCAAGCGAAGTTGTGCTTATAAATATCGTTTCTAAGTGGGCTGAAAGAATTTAATTTAACTCCACAATTAAAGAGTTGGATTGGACCGACCTCACAAGCCAAACCTATTTTGACATCTCCAAGTTAAGTTAGAAAAAAAATTGGAAAAATCACATAAATATACAATTTAAGAATCTATATTACAAAACATACCCATACTATTTTTTATTTACAAAATCTATCAACTAATCAGATATCAATTTATATTAACAATTCCAACTATTTTCTCACATTCTTCTTTTTGTTTTGTAGTTTTGCAATAGTTTTTTTTTATTGTTGCACTTGTTATTTACTTATTCACTCAAAACTCTCTTTACAAACTCTGGCCGTCATCATCAATTTTAATACTGATCTTTCATGGCCTTAATGGCCGTTGGCCAGCCTCCATCTTTGGAGGTTGGGCCAACCAGCTACTATTATGAAGGAACCATCGAAGATTTCTTATGCAAGTACATTTAGATCTGAAAAGCCTCAATATAAGTCAATTCCAATAAAGCAAATAGCATATCTCCATGGTGAACCTAGAATCATATGGGAGGAAGAGGAAGTGGAGCAAATGATTATAAATGAGGACTTACAATATGCAGTAATAGAAAAATTCTCATATGGATGGCCTGACATTCAAGATCTAAGGAGATTGATCCTACAACAATGTGAATTAAAAGGAGAGGTGAATATTGGCCTCTTTAGTAACAGACAAATTTTGATAAGAGCTACAAGGATGGAAGACTATGTGCATTTGCTATCGAAATCAAAATTTTATATTACCCATAATTATTGGTTGCTTGGATATCTTTTACTTCTCTCCCTCCAAATTTCTTTGGACAAGAAACAGTCTTCTCACTGGCAGCAGCTGTAGGAAAATTATTGCAAGTGCATATGGCAACACAAAATAAGACAAGGCTAAGTTGTGCAAGATTCAAAGTGGAGGTGGACTTACTTGAGGATTTTCCAAAAAGAATAAATGTTGGGATGAGGAAGAAGGATAATGAGATCAAGGAGAAGTGGATTCACATAAGATATGACTATGTTCCAAAGTATTGTGAAACTTGCATGCTGCAGGGACATACAGAAAAAGAATGTTTTGTCTTGCACCCAAAATTATACCCAAAAGAGGAGGGAGAAGAGAAGAATATAGACTCCAACAAAGCACATGTTACGACAAACAATAAGCATAAGAAAGAAGGAAGTGGAAGTGGATAGAATAATAAAGGCAATGATATCAAAGATGATAATGATGGTTATAAAGAACAAAAAAGAAATTAAAGGGGATAATAGAAGGGGAAGCCATCAGGGAAGAGGCAGAAATGAATGGAGAACTATCAATAAGGAGAAGTATAAGGAAATAATTACTGGTAATACTTTTGCAACACTGAATGACAATAACACAAATGTCAATTTAGAAGCAACAGTTGATAAGGGGAAGGATGCTAAGCAGTAGGAGGCTCAAGCAAGTGCAAAGAAAGAAAAGTAGAAGGTACAAGATAATACCAATGTGGAGCACATGGGAGAATCCAGCATCTCGGATAAACAACAAGATTCCTAGAGTATGACGAACAATGCAGCACAATAAGATAATGCAACAAAAGGTTCTGACGAATGGGAGAAAGATAATACGGGAGAATCTCAAGAGATAAATGCCAAAGGAGGTAATGAAGAGAATGAAGTTTCAGATGATAACGGTCCTGAGCAATTGCATCCATCAGAAAAGGATTAGCAAGCTCAGATAGAAAATCCAGCTGCAAGAGCAGCAACCCCAAAGATAAGTTCCCTGTCAGCAGCAGATAAGGTTGAGAAGCAGAATACAAAAGAAGATGAAAGTATTGACCTTAATGTAGAGCATATTTTTTAGGATGGTGATTATCACCAAGGCAAATGGGGAACCTCAAAGCTAAAAATAAGAAAGAGGGAATTTAAACTTACCTCAGTCACAAATAAATACAAGGAGGAAGAAGGGGTCATCGCATACTTGTGATCAATGATTAATATAGTTTTATTTTGGAATATTAGATCTGTTAAATCTCAAAAATCTTTTGAGAGGTTAATTGATCTACACAGGAGACATCAATATTCATACATTGCTATACTAGAACCTTTTCAAAGCCCAACTGAGATAGAGAATTATAGGAGGAGGATAGAATTGCCTAATGCAAAAGTGAATTGTTCTTCTAAAATTTGGGTGTTTCGGGAAGATAATTGGGAGGAAAAGAGTTCTACAAATTCTATTCAACAGTTAACTATTACCTTCAAGCTTAAAGGGTCTACTGAGGAGTTTGTAATTACTGCAGTCTATACAAGATGCAGTGCTTTGGATAGAATTAAACTTTGGAAATATTTAGAAAGTTTATCTGAACAAACTCATGTTCCTTGGATGGTAGGTGGATATTTCAATGTTATTTTGAATGATTCAAAAAAAATGGGTGGGCTGTCAGTCTCTCAGCAGGAGATGATTGATTTTGCTAACTGTGTTTCTTCTTATGGTCTTAAAAAATTGAAGTTTACTGGTACTTTGTATACCTGGTGGAATGGGAGAATCCATGAAGATTGTATTTTCAAAAGGATAGATAGAGTGTTGAGGAATAATGAGTTTATGCAACTGTTGCCAAACAGTGAATTTAAACCATCTGATTAGACAAGGATAAGATAATGCTCCTCTTCATGTGTCTTGTGATGATTCCCAGAAGCATGTTATAAAGCCTTTTAGATTTTTGAACTTCTGGATGCAGCATAAGGACTTTCTGCAAATTATTAAAGAGGCTTGGGTGGTGGAAGAAAGTGGTTCTCCTTTCATTATAGTTCATCATAAGATGAGGAGTGTCAAGAAGGCTTTAGCGGAATGGAATAAGATGACTTTTGGTAATGTTTTCAAAAAATTTATACTTTGGAGAACTTAATCAAGGCCAAGGAAGTTCAGTTGGAAATAAACCCATCAGAGGAAAATAGAATGCATCTCAATAAAGTAGAAGCTGATTTAAAGAGATATCTGCATATTGAAGAAGAGTTTTGGAGACAGAAGGCAGGGATGGAGTGGTTTACAGAAGGAGAAAAGAATACCAAATCTTTTCATGCTTATGTAAAAGGAAAGAGAAGGAAGATATAGTTTAGGGAAATTCAAACTAAGCAGGGAGATGTGGTTAATATAACTCAGAATATTGGAGAAGAGGCAGTAACGTTCTTTAATGATCAATTCAAACAATCTCAGGAGGACATTGATAATGAGCTGTTACAGTCTATCCTAAATATGATTACTCAAAGTCAAAATGATCAAATGGAGGGATTACCTACTTTAGATGAAGTGAAACAGGTTGTTTTTGCTTTAAATAGAAAAAGTGCTTGTGGTCTGGATGACTTCTCAAGTAAATTCTTCCAAGCTAGTTGGGATGTGATTGGAGAATATATATCAAATGTGGTTAAAGCTTTTTCAGTGATCAAGAACTCCTAAGGTATGTCATTCATACAAATTTTGTGTTGATTCCTAAGAAATAAATTGTAAAGACTTTTGGTAATTTAAGACCAATTAATCTTTGCAATTTTATAAATAAGATCATCTCTAGGATTCGTTATGAAAGGATGGTTGCAGTTTTTCCTAGAAAATGTTTTGCTAGCACAAGAGATTATTAGGGATATAAATATCAGAAAGAAGAATCATAATGTTGTGGTGAATTTAGATATGGCTAAGGCTTATGACAGAGTGTCTTGGAAATATTTGGTCAAGGTGTTAAGGAAGTTTGGCTTCTCAGAAAGGATCATTGACATGGTGGTGAGGCTGATAAGTAATAATTGATATTCTGTGTTGATTAATAGCCAGTCCTTTGGTTTCTTTCATTCTTCTAAGGGTCTAAAATAGGGAGACCTTTTATCTCCAACTCCATTCATCATTGCTGTAGAGGTTTTATCAAGAAGCTTAAACAAGCTTTATGAAGATCCTCTCTTTATTGAATATGGGTTACCTAGATGGAGTCCTCAAATCAACTATCTTTCATATACAGATGACACCATTCTTTTTAGTTTAGGGCATCCAGGGTCTATCAAGAAGATGATAAGGGTTCTTAGAGATTATGAAAATATTTCAGGTCAAATGATCAATTTGGAGAAAGCCTATTCTATATTCATAAGAAGACCCCAATTGGAATTGGTGGCTTGGTCAAAAGAATTACTGGTATTAATAAAGAGCCTTTTCCTTTTACTTATTTGGGATGTCCAATATACTATGGAAGAAAGAAGAAGGCTTTTTTTAGGATCTGGTAAAGAAAGTGGTGAAGAGATTGAGCTTATGGCAACATAAGTTATTATCTTTTGGAGGAAGATATATTTTAACTGCTAATGTCCTGTAATCTATGCCTATCTACCTTCTTTCTGCTATGAGTCCTTCTCTAAGTGTTATTAATCAGCTTCATAAGATATTTGCTAAATTCGTTTGGGCAAATACTACTAGAGCTAGAAATAAACATTGGATTTCTTGGGAAAATATGTGTTTTCCCAAAGAGGAAGGGGGTATTGATTTTAGGTATTTAAATACTGTGTCCAAAGTTTTAAACGCTAAGCTCTGGTGGAATTTTAGAACCTCCACCCCTTCTTTATAGACAGAGCTCATGTGGAACAAATATTGCAAGAAACATCATCCAACGATGGCAAGAGGTTTTAATATCTCACATATGTGGAGAAAAATGGTTAATATCAACCTTTTGATATGATAATTGGACTGGAATAAACTTTCAGAAGAGATGGTGATATTTATCATGCAAAACATCAAAGTACCTCATCGATATAAGTGTGATGACATTCCTTGGTGGACTGAAAACAATCAAGGAAATTTTACTGCTTGGGATAATTTGAGAAGTAAAAGAGAAAGAAAGGAAGAATATCAGACCATCTGGGCTAAGGGGATACCTTTCAAGGTTAACTTTTTTATGTGGAGAGTTTGGAAAAGAAGGATTGCCACTGATAATGTACTGAAAAATATGAGAATTAATCTTGTTTCAAGGTGTTAGTGCTGTGAAACAAACAAAGAGGAAACAGTGGAACATATTTTTCTAACATCTCCCATAGCTGAAAAGCTATGGAAGCTGTTTGCTTTTTTTGCAGGCATTAATATTGAAGATATGGATATGCATCAGCTAATTCATACATGGTGGACCATAAGATGGAATCCCAAGATAGAAGGAGTATGAAGGGTAATGCAGCAATTATCATGTGGTGTTCGTGGAGAAGGAGAAATCGGATAAAACATGGAGATAGCATCTCATTTACACAGATGGTATGGCAGGTGCAAGACATGATTAAAAAGGTGATCAAGTTTTTGTTTCCATGGTTGAAGATTGGTAAAGAAAGCTGGACAAATATTATCTCTATTCTCCAGAGTTATAAGCCTAGATTACACTGTCATAGTATCATATGGGCTTTTCCAGAGAGGGGTAAGATTAAATGTAATACAGATGGGGCCTGTAAAGGTAACCCCAGGATAGGAGCTTTAGCTTTTTTTACCTCAGAAATGAAAGGGGATATTTGATATTTGCAAAAGCTAGAAGTGTGGGTGAGACTACAAACATAGAGGTAGAGGCACTTGCTTTAAAGAAAGTTATAGAGTATTGTATTTCAAAAAGTTATGTGGGAGTCATATTTGAGACTGATTCTCTGACACTCAGAAATGGGAAGTGTATCAAAATATAAAAATCCGCCAGTCGATGAAAAAAAATGGTCAACAGGATTGGAGCTGGACACTTTGCTCGAGAATGCAACTAGCGAGCGTGGTCTTAATGACTAGCTCAATTCCTCTTGACCATTATTCTTTTTTTTCAACGACTGATGGATTTTCATTTTTGGATACACTTTCACATTCGCATCTCATCCTGTTTTTTCATTTTTCATGACAATTTCATAAGCTAATTTCGTTACACTTTCCTTCCGACCCTGTGTGTCCTCTTAAACAAGAACTGAGATGATATATGTCCTTTTCAACCTCTCTCTGCCCATACAGGTTTTCTCCAAACACCTTCTGCAGAATAATAGTCTCCTCTAATAACCCATCCATATAAATTTGGACCAGAAAAATTTCTATTAGATCTATTGTTGTTTGTTGCAGTGCGAGGCTTCGAAGGTCTTTCAACAAGTCCATTGCACTATTTAAACCGGTCCAATCACTATTGGATATTTACACTGCCGTCAAAAACTTAAACCTTTCCCCAAACTTGACACAAAAACATGAGCATGAATCGTCATTAAATTGTAACGCGGTATAGATACCACCGTCTTGGTCCCTCAGCCTTACCAGTTCGAACCTAACAATCTTAACTGTAAAATGTCATTTCTTGTTTCAAGGATTAATGCCTAGTAAGTAAAGAACAAACATTCACAAAATCATTGTACTGGATGTGTGTTTTCATGATAGGTTGATCAGTAATACATACCTCCCACATATGAAGTGGTTCCATCTGCAAGTATATTATTCCTCCGAACCCATCTTTACTCTAGCCTTTAATGGTGGCCGAGCAAAAGTGGATCCAATTTCACTTTTTTTTGTCTGCAAACAAGAGAAATACATTTAATGACAAACAAGAGAACAAAAAGAACATTATAAAAGGGTAAGACAAAATTGAGTGAATCAATAGATGACCAATATGATGCAACAGGTTACCCATCTATTCAACCGATGAGGCATCGTTTGCAAAGAATGGATGACATGTTGCAACATATGGGTCATCTGTTGGAATAAATCAAACCAGCCTTGCTACTGGTTTGATTTCTTCAAACAGTTGCTCCATTTGTTCCAACAGCTGATTCATCAGTTGCAATAGTTGAGGAAACTCTTGCAACACCACCAACAACAGCATGAACAACAAAGAAACAAACAAAACAACACCATATATTCCAACACCATCCACAACAAAAACATCATATGTTCCAACACAACCACCAACCCCAACAACAGCACCACCAAAGTACCAAACAAAAGACATAAAAAAAAACTATATTGATAACAGGGCTTTTCAAGTTCTCCCAATAGATGTCTTTTTTTTTTTCATATTTTAATAAAAACAACGGTTCGTTCATTCAAGACTTAAAAGTCACCTTTCCTTCAATTTTCTCAATAAATAGGAAACTGGCAATGGGTAAATCATTAATAGCAACAGATGTAAATATCTAATTTAAATAACATACAAAAAAGAAGACGAGATGAAAAGAGCAACAGTGAACCATACCTGCAATGTCAAAAAGTAAATAGATCAGAACATCCAGTTCAGTCGAGAAAAGATATTGATTGGTTGAGATCCTAAAGGATCCTCATTCAAAAGAAGAGAGAAAAGAGAGAAAAAAAGGAAACAACAAAGATAATTGAGAATAAAGAATAAAGAATAAAGAAGAGTGATGAGTCGAGGTCTAGACTACTTTATGGCTGAAGGAGAGAGAAGTTCTAGATATGGGGATTTTTAAATATTCATTAATAACTTTTGAGGGGCATGAGGAGACAGTGGCATTGAAAAGACCAGATAAGACTACTCACTCAGGAGATTTTTGAGTTATCCAAGTAGTACCGAGTAAAATTTTTTACCGCCTTAGTATTTTAACTATTTTATCTCGGACAAAAATACCTAAATTGCTTTATAAAAAAGGATCTAAAAATATTTAAGTGCAATAGATGACTTAATCTGTTTGATAGTTTACAAAAGATTTGTGATCTGTCGTAACAAATGACATAATCTATTTGATATTTTACAACAGATGCGTAATATGTTGCAACAGATTACCTAATCTGTTTGATTTGATCCAACAAAAAAGACATCTGTTGCAACATATTGAAAATTTGCTTATATATAATTTCAATTGAGTTCATATATTAGACTAATACCTTAATTGAATGTGAGTTCTTATAGGGTCAAATACAACTTTAATTGAGTCTTTTGGCAATTGCATGATGAGACGGTACTGCGTTTCTCTCGACCAGAGTCGTCGATCCATCACTCTGAGCCGAGCCGATTCTTACTACCTCATATGTTAGACTAATACTTTAATTGATTAATCTAGGACTAAGGGTGAGTTCTCATAATGTCAACTACAATAGATGACAATGCCTATTTGATAATTTACAACAGATGGGTAATCTATTGCAATATATGACTTAATCCATTTGATAATTTACAATAGATGGGTAATCTGTTGCAACAGATGACTTAATCCGTTTGATAGTTTACAACAGATTCGTGATCTATCGCAAAAAATAACGTAATCTATTTGATAGCTTGCAACAAATATGTAATATGTTACAACAGATAACATAATCTATTTGATTTGATCCAACAGAAAATACATCTGTTGCAACAGGTTGAATATTTTTTTATATATAATTCAATTGAGTTCATATGTTAGACTAATACCTTAATCAAATGTGATTTCTCATAGGGCCAACCACACCTTCAATTGAGTCTTTTGTCAATTGCATGATGAGACGGTACTGTGTTCCTCCCGACCAGAGTCGTCAATCGATCACTCTGAGCTGAACCGATTCTTACTACCTCATATATTCAACTAATACCTTAATTGACTAATCTAGGACTAGGTGTGAGTTCTCATAATGTCAACTATAATAGATGACAATACCTATTTGATAATTTATAACAGATGGGTAATCTATTGCAACATATGACTTAATCTATTTGATAATTTATAACAGATGGGTAATCTGTTGCAATAGATGACTTAATCTTTTTGATAGTTTACAGCATATTTGTGATCTCTCGCAATAAATGACGTAATTTGTTTGATAGTTTACAACAGATGCGTAATATATTGCAACAATAACATAATCTGTTTGTTTTGATACAACAGAAAATACATCTGTTGCAATAGGTTAAACATTTGCTTATATATAATTCAATTGAGTTCATATGTTAGACTAATACCTTAATCGAATGTGAGTTCTCATAGGGTCAACTACAACTTTAATTGAGTCTTTTGACAATTGCATGATGAGACGGTACTATGTTCCTCCCGACCAGAGTCGTCGATCAATAACTCTGAGCTGAACCAATTCTTACTACCTCATATGTTAGACTAATACCCTAATTAATTAATCTAGGACTAGGGTACTAATACCTTGATTGAATAATCTAGGACTACGGGTGAGTTCTCATAAGGTAAATTATCAATTAATATAGGACTAGGGGTGAGTTCTCATAGGGTCAGCCACAACAGATGGCAACGCCTATTTGATAATTTACAACATATGGGTAATTTTTTGCGACATATGACAATCCATTTAATAATTTACAACAGATGGGTAATCTATCACAACAGATGACTTAATCTGTTTGATAATTTACATCAGATTCATAATCTGTTGTTACCTAATCTGATTGATAATTTACAACAGATGAGAAATCTGATGTAACATGTTGAACATTTATTTTTTACAATTTTAATTGAGTTCATATGTTAAACTAATAGTACCTAAATTGATTAATCTAGGACTAGGGGTGAGTTTTCACAGGGTCACCTCCTAGAGTACTCGATCAACTACAACTTCAATTATTTTTATACAATTTCAATTGAATTGCCCTTTTGGCAATTGCATGATGAGAGGGTTAAAAATTACGCATATATTTTATGATTTTAAAAATAATTAAGATCAATTTGGACCAAATTAATATTTTAAAAACTACTTGTCATTCTTTTCCAAAATACAAATCAACCCATACAAAATGTTTCATCATTTCAAATCTTGAGATCTCTCTCTTTCTCTCTCATTCTCACTCAACAATACAGTACATACAACAACTACTCCAAATTCGCTCAACCCTCCACAACAGATTACTTTTCTTCTCATTTCCGACCACATAGGTGTTATTTTTGACTTCATTCTTGCTTGTATCTGTCATTTTCTTTGTCTTGGTAGGCAATAAGTTTGAGAAGAGCTCTATATTTGTTATTTTTTTCTAAAAAATAAGGGCATTTAAGTTAATGATGAAAAATAAAACTTTTAGTTGTATTATCTTCGAGAATGGGTTTACAATTTTGAGTTTTGATGGTAAAATTATAGGAAGAACTTGAGAAATCCCCAGTTTCTGTTGCAGTGTTCCATTGACTGTCGTGGTATTCTTGGCTGATGGTGGTGGTAGTGTTTATGGTCATCGTGGTGGCACTGGTGGTGGAATTGGTTGGTGGTGTTTATGGTGGTTGTCGGTGGTGTAGGTATTCGTGGTGTTTGTTTGTTTGTTGGCATTGGCTGGTGGTGATTGTGGTGGTGGCTATTGGTGTGTTGATATTCGTGGTGTTTGTAATGTATTTTTTAAAATCTATGCATACATCAATTGTAATGTAATTTTTGTTTTTCTTTGTCAGTAGGTAAAACATGTCTCCCAAAAGAAAAGAAAGTGAAAGTGGATCAACGTCTGACCACTCAAAAAAAGGCTACAATACAGAGGGATTCGGAGGAGCTTCCTGAACAATCTTAGTCAGGGAAAAGTGAAGATGAGGAGAGATATGAAAACAATGTTGAGGGAGGTGGACAAGGGTCTGTAGATGGTGATGAAGAAAATGAAAGTGAGAAAGAGGAGGAATTAGAAAGTGAGAAAGAGAGAGGATGATCATCAACATGATGATAATAGATCACCGATGGGGCATGGGTTAATATCGACATCCCAGCATGATCCTATCAAAACTTTTAGTATTGATAGGTTTCAAGTTGTGATGCCGATAAATGACCCAGAAGGAAAATAACTAACTGGTAAAATTGTACTTAAATGTTAGATGGGGAAAAAGTTTGAACATTTTATGAAAATTATGAAGAACGAAAACATAAGCGGACTTTGTAAGAAGAGCTGCTTTGGATGCTTTCTCAATCTGCAGGATCAAGCACGCGGGGGATGATAAAGATCCGGAGGAGGGGGGAAAACGAAAATGGATGAAATCTGGATCAACTACTGTGGTATGCCTGTTTGTTTTGGCTTGCAAGAGTTTACCATAGTGACAGGCTTGAGATGCCATCGTCCAGAAGGACCACCACCCCGCAAAAGATCCAAGGCAAGAAAATGCAAGGAAAAAATAGATGGGTTGTTTGACATTGCTCGACGTGGCTACAAAACATCGGATTTGTTGATAGATCTCAAGGATAAAACCATACTAGAGTAGTACAAGGAGCAATTGTGCTTAGTTTGGTTTGCCCATTCGGTTATATTGGCAAGAGATGTCAACAAGGTCATAGAAGATGATTTGTTGGCGCGTGCTAAGGATTTTGATAAATTCAACAATTATCCCTGGGGATATGACGACTTCTACTTGACTGTCCAATATTTACTGACAAAGCTATCCTCAGGGACGGCTTTCCTTGGGCTTTCATGATAAAATTAATCACTAATTTTACTCATCCATTAATTTATGTTGAATGTAGTTATAATGTATTTTTTTTTGCTTACTTTCTGTTTACATTTTTTAGGCTTGGGCATTTGAAGCCATTCTTTCCCTCCGAAAGCAGTTAATGGATTACACGAATAAGGTTTCTCATCCAAGGATGTTTAGGTGGTTGACTACAAAGAGTAACACCAATATTAACGAGGCTGATCTCTTTAACCCTCTGGATGTTACAGTACGTCTTGTTCTAGTAAAGTAATTCTACTCAAAGATAAGAAAGATATTGAACAGATGTTATATCTGGTGCAACAGATATTATATCTGATGCACCAGATGGGACATCTGTTGCGATAGGGTATATCTTGCATCAGATTACCCATCTGTTGCTTTGATTCTCTAAACACGACTCCTAAAAAATTAACAATCTACTGCAAATTATGCAACAGATGTTTAATTTGATAACATATTGTTCATTTGTTGTGACGTACAGATCATCGTTGTATAACAGATTACCCATCTTGTGCAACTGTTGCAACAGATGATTGATATTTTGCATCAGATTATCCATGTATTGCTCTGTTTCTCTGAACCAGACTCAAACGGATTTTAACCATATACTGCAAACTATGCAACAGATGGGTCTTTTTTTTTTTAAAATGTTGTCCAACTGTGAAAATTATTATATTATATGATTTAAATGCATCTGTCTTTTTTTTCTTTTTTATAGATTGTGCATCCATGGATCGTGCCTACTGAGGAGGAGTCGGTGATGACTTCTTATATTACTCTAGGTCAGCCTAATATTGAGGCTCTTCATGACCAACATTTTACTAAGGCAGATCCGGGTGCTTTTTCTGGTGGAGTTGTTGGTGTTGGTGGCAGGCATGCTGATGCTTATACCAATCATGATGATGGGTATGTTGATGCTCAAGAAAGAATAAATATGTTTGAAAATACCCCTTTCGCCCTTACACAGGTCCCTCTTATCCCCCTTCACCTTTCGTGTTCTCGTTGCGAATGCGATAAGTGCAAGGATAAACAGGATAAACTCTTTGAAAAAGTAGAGGCTATCTCTAAAGCTATCGAGGAATTCAAATCCAAGAGGTGTGTCATACCATCCAATAAGGTGAGGGAGTTACACAATCCTACAGTGTTGATTAGGAGAAAGAAAAAAGCAATTAGATACGTACTCTCCACTCAAAAATAAAAAAAATTGCAATTCCTCTCTCTCCAAAAGCTGTTGAAGTTCAAGGACCAATAAAAAAGGTGGACATATATGCGGGACTTGGCGCCGAAGAGAAGAGAGACCTGCGATAGGCCAAGAATGCCAAACCAGGCGCACCAGATTACCCCAGGCCTCCCTTTTCCCCCAAGACTTCCAAACTATGACTGATATACGTATACCGTATGAGGACAAGGCAAGTTTACTTTTCCCAAACTAGCCCTTCTAATCTACCCCATGAAGAAGAAGCCACACAACAGATTTCACATCTGTTGCAACATATGGGTATACTGGTGCAACTGGTAGTGGTTCTGTTGCAACTTATTATCCATTTGTTGCATAAGTTATGTTGGATTATTGATTCAGAGAATCCTATGCAATAGATAGACCATTCATTGCATCTTTACAATTACTAACCTATTTAAAAATTGACTTCTTATCTCACAGAATATTGACATAATTCTCTGCCTCATAAGGAAAAAACAATTAACGTACCAGAAATCTTATGACACTGTCGATAGGATAATAGACCTCAACTTCTACAAGAAACTCAAGGATAGGTATGATCAACTCAATGGAGAAGGGCAGCCCTTGGCGTGGGACTTTATTTCCTAGTTCCTACATTGGTCTTGGATGAAGAACAAATGATAAAATATGTTAGAGGGACAGGCCAAATCCACACGGCATTAGCGTGAACGACATGCATTATCGGGCTATTGAGATACTACTCGAGGAGGGAAAAATCAATGTTTATAATGATTTCGATCTTTTTCTCCTCGTGGAGCCACTGATGGTGCTGTTTCCCATCTTGTTGAGGGAGAGTAAACTGATGAATCATTTGCCAAAGAAAGTATTGATGAAGAAATCATGGGATTTTGAAGGTCGAAACAAGGGAATGATCCTTCCAAATGATGATGCCGCTAAAACGAGCGGCTCGCACGCTCTTGCACACATCGAATGTTTGCTGACCGGCACAGAAATGGCCGAGCCAACGACTTTTTATGCGACAACATTGTGGCAAACCTGCAAGAGGTTTGGGCTTATGGGGTACTAACTGGATGCTTGAAGCCTATTTATATAGAAGAGCCTGTGAAATAGAAATTTTTAATTTCAAGTCACTCTTCACTTTATTACATGTACATGTAGTGACAATAATTTTTTCTGGTGAAAGTTGAGTTTTTTATAATGCAATAGATTAGATTGTCAATCTGTTGTAAAATATATTTAATTCCTTCTGGCAGATAGTTTATCTGTTGCAATAGGTTGGTCATCTGTTGCATTATGCCGATGTTATTTCTATGAATTATCTAATAATCTAAGTCTAATCTGTTGCAACAGTGGGAAGACCTGTTTGATAATTTTCAATAGATGACCTAAATTTTACAACATATGCCTAAATCTTTTTGATATTTTTCAACAGCTACGCTTGAATATCCATGTGCTCGACAACACCAAACCAGTAGCAAATACACGCACCACCATGAAAATTTCAGCAATTAGGCTTGAATATCCATGTGCCCAACAACACCAAACTAGTAGCAATAACGGCAACAATGTAGTATCTTCTTGCTCGATTTTGTTTCTCTTCAGAAGCCTTGACTTTGTTCAACAAACCCCAGATTACACGATTTGCTTGTGAAGGATGTCATTCTCCATACCAATCAAAGTAATCGCATCCACCTAGTTTCTATAAAAAAGAGAACACAATTACAAAACAATTACAAGTCAATAATTAATCAACTAATTAAATAAAAAAATATTACTTTTGAAATCTTACAAGTAAAAAACCTACGACCCGGATTTTGTTGAGTCCAAGAAGTCTTTAACAGAGCTTCATGACCACACTTACAATATCAAAAATTTTTATCACGAAAAACAGTGGAAGATGCGCTCGACATTGTCAAGCTCAGTTGGAAAAAAATGAAAGAAATAATTTGATGCCTATTTTATTTTAGGTGTTTGAACTGAACACCGTTGATAGGTTGCACCTTTTTTATTTCAATTCAATTCACTTTAACCTTTTTACACGTAGTGGCAATTTTTTATGTCCAACAAAAATTGAATTTTTATAATGCAACAGATTCTCCATCCGTTGTAACAGTTATCCTACCTGTTCTGACATATAGTTTATCTGTTGCAATAGGTTGGTCATCTGTTGTATCATCTTGAAATCTTTATCTAAAGTCCATCTGTTGCAACAGTGAGAAGACCTGTTTGATAAATTCCAACAGATCACCTACCTGTTGCAACATATGTCTAAATCTGTTCAATTTTTCTAATAGATGTGTTGTCTGTTGCAACAGATACATTATCTGTTGTAATATTTGAATCTAGTATTTCTTTTCAATTAATAAGTTCAAATCTAAGGAATAAATAAAATTCGTAGACAAAATAAAATAAATCGAACCCCTCATAAATTAGCTGAAATAAGTCAATGAATAAATGAACTGTAAAAAAATTGTTATGGGTACAGATCTTAACAAATACATCAACAACAATTTAAGTATACTGCCAAGGATTGCTTTGACAGGCTCAAGCTATGGTATGAACGGAGTTCTACTCATGGCAACAAACAAGCTAGTTATTGAATAATCATTACAAATCGCCCAACGCATAGACCAGATATTGAAGAAAAAGATTCTTCTTGAAAAACTATATTTACAAGCTCCCCTAATTGAAAGTAATCTTTATCCTAGTTCATTTCTTCTCATAAGTCATAAAGCAAATTTGGATATGTCCACTGCTGCCAATTTTCCATATTCAACATCTCAATTTAAATGGTTGAATACGAAACATCACTCTTGTTACACTGCATATTACATAGGAGCTAATGAGAAGCATCCATGCTATCAAATACTGATGAACTCACCGTTAAGAAGATCCAGTAACAACCAGGCCATAATGATGCTCTTTTATGTCATAACTCAATCAGAAATTCGAGACATAAGGTCTACCAAGCCACACCAATTTATAAAAAATTGCATTAGAATGCCTAATTCCTTCACTAAATCTACAATTGTTCAACTCAAACATAAATTCTAATTAATTAAATTAAATTAAATGGGGAAAAAAAGGACTGAGGAATGTAACAGTCTACGCCGACCATACCCCTACCTCGTGAACCTAACAAGCCTATTTCCGATAAACCCTCAACTCGAATATCATAAATCAAAGTACATAAATTCTAATTAATTAAATTAAATAAAAAAAGGTGCAAAAACGTACTCAACTCCGATAAACCCTCAGCTCGAATATACAACAAATCAAAGTAAATAAATTTCAATGAGTTTAATTAAAATAAATTAAAATCAGCAAAATAAAGTACTAACCGAAATCTGAAAAAATTTAGCAGCTTGAACCTTCAATGAACACAACAAAAATCACTCTTATATGAATTAACAAATCTAATTGAGACGAAAAAAACAAAGAAAATGGAAAAAATTGGAAAAAAACAGAGACAATATATATAAGAAGGGGTGAAAAGAAGACAGTATAATTCAGGTTGAATAAAACGAAATTATTCAATGAACAGAAGAGATTTTTTGTCAACAAGAATATACTGCACAAAAAAAGGTTAGCGACCAACGAAAAGTTACCTCAATGTGTGAATATCACTGAAATCGATCTCATAGATGATGACCTCGAAGTGTTACTGAGAGCGATGGAAACGAGAAAGGGAGGAAGAGAGAGAGAGGAGAAACGGCGTGGGAGAAAGAAAGGAAGACAGAGAGAGAATAAGAAGAGAATGGGTCTTTTGCCCTAATATGACTAAAAAGTTGACTTTATTTCGACGGTCAATTTCGACATTGGCCGTCGCTTTCTAAAAATTTATATATTTAATTTAATTTTTTAAAATTTTAAAATTATTTATCTATTATTAAATAAAAAATATCAAATATCGACGGCCAACGTCGCTTTTACAAGAATTAATTTTTATTTAATTTTTAAAAAAGCGAAGCTGGCCGTCGATTTTTATAAAAAAAATTAAATGATTACGAATTGCGACGAATAGCGTCGTTTTTGTAGAATTAATATTAAAAATTATAGCGACGTTATCCGTCACTTTTAATTAAAAAAAATAAAACAAAAATCAAATTTAAAAACCGACGGACTGCATCGCTTTTTTTAAAAAAATAATTATCATTTTTTAATAAATTGCGACTCTGTCCGTCGCTTTTACCAGGAAAAAATTATAATATATTTTTTAATTATTTGGCATAAAAATCTGTGAATAAAAGTGACGGATATTAAGATGTTGGCCATCGCTTTTTATAAAAAATAAATAAAAAATAAAATTTAATTAAAAAAGCGACGGTCAACGTCGCTTTTCTCATCGCTTTTTAAAGCGACACAGTGCGTTGCTTTTTGGCCTTTTTTTAGTAGTGATTCGAAGTTTTATTTTGATTTTAGATGAAAGTAGTGAGCACTTAAAATTGGTGACTTTTCTAGAAAAATAATCTTTTTTTCAAACCTATTTTTCATTCCCAAATATAATTAATTCAACACGCATGAAATAAGCATAAATATCGACCTCGTTGAGTCTTCGCCGTTGGCATGACGACAGTGGACGCACTCGGCAGCGACTGCCCACGGCAGTGACGAACTGAGCAACCGAATGCCTTTGGCGATGTTGAAATTTCAAATGAACTGACGAACTGAGGATGGCTGAGCGCTACTACAGCCTTTATGTTAATATTAAGGTCTAAAGCAAAGCAGTATATTAGGATTTAGAGTTACTAAATGATTATAATTTATATATATTTATATGTTAAATCAGATTATATTATATTTTTAGTATATTTACATATATAATAATATATATATATATATATAAATTCTAATATATTATTTATATAATTTTGGTTTATTCGATTTTTTTTAAAATTCAAAAACGAAATAATTTAACCAAATTTCTAAAATTTGAAACCGAAACCAATCCAAAAAAATAAAAAATCGAACCAAAATTAAATTTCTGTTCGTTTTTTCGATTTTTTCGGTTTAAACCAAAATATGTCCGGCCCTACTCTCAAGGGGCATATAGCATAGGTGATGTAGCAAAACAATCAATTAAATATTTACATTTTATTTGGATGATTATTTAAGGCAGAATATGCTTCGATGGCCTCTTAAATTTGTCAGTAAATTTCATTTAGACATTTAAAGTATGATATATTCTGATTGTGCACTTGAACTCGTGATAAAATAATGTTCTTATTAGACATGTTAGACTTAAAATTTTGAAAAAGCTTATGTATGTATTTTCATGCGCTTGTTCATTATATATGTAGATACGTTAACCACTTTAAAATAGGTCACCTTCTTTGATTCGATCCATTAGCCTCAATAAATTGTATAAAACTTCGGATATGTTCAGTAGAGACAAAAACACCAGGGCCTAGATGTTACAAGATTGGTCCAAGATTTATCTAACAACATAACCTTTCTAAACATGGGCCTAGATGTATGTTTGACGCCAACTAAACATGCAGAGACGAAACCAAGATTTGAATTTTATAGTTTCTAATTTTTTGATCCTAAACTTTAATCTGTACATGGTCAATAATTTTTAAAGATAAATACAAAATTTAAATCATAGCTACTGGATCTGACCGAACCAATGCCACCACATCCCACTATTAACGAGAGACAATTTTGAACCATTTTGCAAAGTTCAAGCAGAGGTAGAGCCAAAATTTAAACTTTATAATTCTAGATTTCAATCTTATAAAGTTTTTGGATTCTAAATTTAATAATTTGTACATAGTCAATAAATTTTTAAGATAAATACAGGATTTGAACCAATAATACTTGGTTCGATCGAACCCGTGCTACAACTCAAGCTCTGCACTGAGTTCAAGGGCAAATTTGGACCTTTATCTACAACACAATGAGAGTGGAGTCTGGGGAGGGTAAAATGTACGCAGTTCATATCTGTCACGGCCCAAACTAGGGCCTAGCCGTGACGGACATCCCGAACCATGAAGGCCCGAACGTCCTACTCTATCTGGTAGTCATACACAACATTCATATAATAAGAGAAGATGCGGAAACTCAATCTGATACGGAAACATGGTCATGATTTGAATTCAGTTTAACAATAAGGAATGAAATTCGAAATCAACTAAACAACATCTAGAACAATCTGCGAAATCTCTACTACATAATCAAATGACAATTGTCTGAAAACTGGGACAAGGCCCCCAGTAGACCAAACCAAAAGGAATAACATAATCTGATATAATAGGCCTTCTGGAACAAAGAAGGCTCACCACTGCACTGATCACTTCTCTCTGGATTCTCTACTGCTTAGTCGGGCCCCTAGATTGAGCCTCCGGGCCTGGGAGGTAGGGGGAAGTCAATACAGATGTACTGGTACGCAGTGAAAATCCAAAATAATAATTTATATTCAACATATATGAGAGCAATTTGAAACAGTTCATAAATATGTCGTATGGTAAAAATCACATGGGCATTTTTAAAAGACTCTGTAAAATCATCTGAACTCTGTAACACTCTTTGTTTTACTTCTGCGCTAAGTGGTATACCCTATAATTTCATAGCTTTCACTGACTACCTTATCCCAGTTGCCACCAAGATAGGAGTACTAGTGAGGGAAGAGCACATAAGATCACACAGCAGGGTGACACAACCCCAATCAAGTCATTATATCGTGGTTGGGCTCAAGATCACGAAGCAGGGCTCCAAATCATAAGTCCTGATTTGGGATGACAAAGTACTAGGTACACAAGATCACATAGCAGGGTACTAATTTCCCATGTCGGCAAATCACGGTTTCCAGCATAAAGTCATTTGACTCGGGCTTTCTTCGGGTAACCACCTAACTCACATCAACCCAGTTTTTAACTCTTTAAAACATAAATTCTCTGAAATCAAACTCTAACTCTGTCATGACATACATTTATATGGTATCGTCATACATTGACTTGCAAGCAGTGGCGGGCCCAGAATTTAAGGATAGTGGGTGCTTAACAAATTTAAAAACTGAAAAAGAAAAATCACTTCAATGAGGTTCGAACCTAGGCATCCTTTCCAATGGAGAAGCTTAAGGTCAACCTAAATGCCAATGCACCCAACCAACTTTTTGTTTTAGTGGGTGCTTTTATATATTATAGATCTATTTTCATATATTTTTGTATGTAATTTTACCTATTCCTCATCGAGTTTACTGGGTGCCGGAGCACCCCAAAACTGAATATAGGTCCGCCCATGCTTGCAAGTCACATTCTTTGAGTCATTTAGAAAATTATATCTCTATTCTCAAAACATGGAATTTAGGACCACCATATCAATAATTTTTTTCAAGAAACTCATTCTTTCATGTAAACATATGCAAGGAAACTCTCTTTGTCAACATTTTAAGAATTCAAGGTGGTCATGACAAAGTTCTCAACTACATGCATTTCTTTCTCTTTAACACAAGAACATCATAGTAACATCAAGAAACACCCTCTCATTATTTCTAAATCATGTTTCAATTGCTATGACATGGAGAAAACTACTTTCAAATCACAAGGCATGCATTTCAACTCTTTTCCGCTAAAACCATAATCTTTAATTCAATATACGAGAGGGGTTTCATAATATATGCTCTCAAACAATCTTCAATCTCAGTTTTCATACATATACATATACTTGTAAATCAATTCAAGGGGGGAATAACTAAAGGCCAAATCAACAATATCATAAAAACATTTATAATGCATAATTAAAACATAGATTCCAAAAACCCCTTTAAAATTCATGTTTGATAATCTTTAAATCATGATCTAGTGTTTACAAGCCCATGTAATTTTTAGGATAAACCCCAAGTACCTCAAATTAGGAATTTGATAGATGTTTCTTGAAGCCTACGGTTTGGGGATTCCGAATCTTCAATCAATTTTTAAAATGCACGGTTGAATCTTGAGGGATTTTGATTCTTAGGTTGAGACCTAAGTGTTTAGTTCTTGAGGGATTTGGAGAAAATGACCATATTTTGGTAAATTGGGGGCTTAATCACGTGTTTATGGCTGAATAAGGGTGGGAAAAAGGACTAAAATACTCCTAAGGAAACAAAGAAAGGACTAAAATACCCCTAAGGAAACAAAGAATTGCAGCAGTCCCTCAGTTGACAAGCTGATATGCTGAAGTAAATTGGGCATAAATTTTTACTCCGATGTTGGATTTGGATGAAATTAGTTGAATTATAAAGAAGACTCAAATATATTTCATTTGATATATAAAATCCCTCTCATTTCATTATATACAAAAAGTTATGGTCGATGAAAGTTGACCCCAGTTAAAGTGTCCACTAAAACAAAATTGATAGAATTGTTTTCAACTCGTCTTAGAATTAGGGGATTCTTGTGACCTCAATTCTTACTCAAAGGTTTTCCCACACTATAGGAGTGATCACCACACATACATTAATAAGGAATAATCTAGTTTGGGTCTATATGTATAGGAACGATGGTCTAAATTTTAGCCCGAAAGTATGGGGTGTTACATTATCCCCCCTTGGGATCATTCGTCCCCGAATGATGGGTAGGGACTTTTGAAGCTCTAAAAGTGTAGTATAAAGAACGTAACATCGCATTGAACATTTTTTCTCAACAAAATATGCGAAGGCAGTCAACGAGATTCATGATAACCCCTAGGGAACGTGTAAGCATGAAACATGCGATAACGAAACTTGATGTTGACATGATCTTGGCATGTGTTTTATCACACATGATCAAAATATTATAAGACATAAATTTTTTTATAAGAATCTTTAGCCTGATTAAGATTGGTACACGACATAAGATGAGATTCTCACGGGACATAAGAATTGAAACATTAAAGATACAACGAAAAGACTTAAACATTAGAGACACTACTCGTCTACACCACAAACAATAAATTTCATGGTTCATCATTTCCAACTTACAATTCTCCCAATACACAACTAACCACACGATCTTGAGTCCCACTGTGTAATACTCTTATGTTAAAGCCTAACTTGGAGAAAAAAGGTGCTAGCTTAAGATATTGGACTCCATATTCTACATCTCCTTAAGAAGATTTACTTTACCTTATCGCTAATGTCAAACACACTCAAGTTTTAAATCAAGGAGTACTAACCTTACAACACATTGGTTTGCATTTTCAACAATCACAACATTCAAGCCTAATCATTACTACACCCATTACATGGATCTCCCCACTAAGACCAAAAAATTTCAATTACTTTCGCAAATATTTTTGCCATATTTCTCCTTCTTAGCTATTCCACACAACAATAGTTCATCTTCATCTTTTCCTTTTCACCAATAACCTTAGTTCGAGAGTCACATCAAATTTTTTTTACCTTCAAATATAACAAATTGTTTTAGCTTATCAATGTTAACACACTGCTGCAGTATTGTTCCATTTATTTCACCAAGATCTCCAAACAGCTCCTCTATCTCTACCAGTGTAGCCTCTTCGTCTTCATCATCATCATCATAATCAAGGATGCTATCATCGTCATCCTCTTCTTCTTCTATCCCGCTCTCTGAACCTGTAGTCTGCACATAATAATTCTCAAACAAATTATCCTTCAAGATTGACCTGACAACTAATTTTGTGAACCAGCTAGGTATCTTGTTTCCAGAAAGAAATGTACTGAAGATGCCTTGCTCGTACCAGCCCTGTGGCGGAAGTATTTTCATCTTGTAACTGAAAAAAAAAGTCCTGCATAGTGTTTTCCACCATCAGGGAAACAAAGTCTTAAGTTATCCCATTCTATACCATCCCACATATCATCCAATACAATAAGATATCTCTTTCCGATTAAGTTTTTCCTCAACTTGTCAGTAAGGATGTCATCCTTTTCTCCCTTATCCATTGAACCGGTAACTTGACTAAAAATCTTTTGTAATAGATCTCTCCGATTATATCTTTGAGAAATGATGCACCATGCTTGAACATCGAAGTGAGAGACAATGCTCTTATTATCCTACACCTTTCTAGCAATAGTTGTTTTCCCTTGTTCCCCCATCCCGACAGTAGGGATAACATCTAGCTCACTTTTCCCTCGAGTCAGATGTCGAACTAGTTTTTTAATTGCTATATCAAAACCCACTATCTCATCACCATCACTCATGGGATTGCTATGTTGACTTGACAGATATTGAGATGGATCTACCATATAGTGAGGCTTAAGAGCGACGTCTGCAGACCACATCATAGTCACCTCTGCATTAATTTGCTCGATCTCTTTTAAGATTGTAGGAAGTGAGCAAAAATATGCCAAAACACATTATACTGAGCAAGAATAGAAGAATAGAATCAATGGTAACTTTAGCTTCAAATGCCAAATTGATAGTAAGCCTTCGAAAATCTTTAAGAATTTCATTTTCATGGTGCACCTTTGCGACATCTTTGAAAATGGATGATAAAGATGACAACTCCTCCTCTAAAATGGATGTTAGAGATCATAACTATATCTCTAAATTATCAAAAAGAGGTTTCATCAGGAAATCTAAATCTGATTTAGATTTCAACACCTCATTCACTTTACTCAAAAGAGAATCAAGAAATCTCAATCTACCAAAAGTGTGGTGGAACTAAGATGGGGTGAATTTTAAGGACTTATAGTATGACTTCACTGGTGCCTTTAGATCTTTAGTTTTCTCTAGTACCCGCATAGAGTAAATATCTCCAGTGCCACTGGTTTTGTTTTCGTCTATAGATCAAGGAAGAATCTTTTGAATTACATATAGAACATCACCTGCTATAGCTGCAACCTTTTTCCATAACATCATTCAACCAGTTACCATTATTAACATTATTCGATACATCAACATCAAGGAAAACCAACAAGAAATCTATTGCCACATCAATATTTTCAGCAATGATATTATTAGGAATGTTCTTGAGATTTTTGTTTTTGAGATACATCAGCAAACTGTGGAGATGATGTGAAAAATCCTTTTGGTAATTTCTTGTCCTTGAAAATTTTTGATTGATTAAACTTTGAAGCCAATAGTTCACCAAGAAAATCTTCTTCATTTCCAGCTCCACTAACACAATCAAACATAATAGATAGGGAGGTTTATTGAAGATATCATCTTCAGACTCAACAAGTCAACTAAAATAGCAAGACAAAAATACCCCACATTGTTAGCCATGAACTGAAGTCAAGTCTCCAGACATTCCAACTTCTCATGGTTGACATAACCATTTATCTCTGTGGCATACAAGTATCTAAAAAAATTTATTTTCTTTTGAACAATTTCCAGTTGCTTTGTAAATTGATTTCTTTCAAGGTAAGACCTATTTGATTCCATGTGGTGCTCCAGTACATCATTTAGATTCTCTCCGAGGCAATCCATATATTCCGATAGATCAGAACCATTCAACTCAAAATTGTAACTTAAACTAGTATTACCATCAATGACTTCCAACAACTGTGATTCTAGCCTTTTCAGATCAAGGTTAGTTTTACATTCATTTGGAATTCCAACAAAATCCCCACAAAGCATTTTCACAATCCTTCTGGCCTTCTTTGTGATTTTTACTACGGAATTAGGCCAAAGAAAATGACTGTACTTTACAAAAGTTCTCAACAATCTTAGATCTATTTCAAGTTTCTCAATTTGATCAATCTTGAAACTATCTAGATCACCTTCACTCTTGATCCTTCTTAGGTGATCTAACATTTTCTCGATTTCATTTTGAAGACTTACCAGACCATTATGTCTTTCTAAAGTTTTATTCACATTAGCAAGAAAGCTGTTGCCATCAAATTTGTCGAAGTTAAGATTGTAAGCAGTCTTGACTAGGGTAGATTTACCTATTCCCCCCATACCATATAGAGCCATAATATCAATTCGAGAATCTATTCCAACAGGGTGGAGAGCAACACTTAAAACTGCACGATTTAGGTTTCCTTCAACCACCTTTACAATCTCTTGAATAAACCTTGACTCACACCCATCAGATTTGTTCTGTAAGACCATTTCTCCCAAATCAGCAATTATTGCTACCACATTAGTCTATCACTATAAAATGGTGAACCATTCCTCAATCAACAGTTAAACAACTAAAATTATTTATTTACACAAAAGTCATCCTCACTCTGACTTCTAACATTGTAACTTCGTATCACCAACTTCCTGGCCAATCTCACTACCAATAGGCATGACACTTTAACAAATACTACTACTCGGGTGGCAATACAGTTCTAATATTTTTCTACACATCATTACCCTTATACATGACATCTGCAGTATGAATTTTGAAAGGGGGTTGAATAGACTTTGTACCTTGGGCTGATAAGCACGATTTCATCAAAATAAAGGCATGCACTCAAATCAATACAACATGAAGAACTAATGAACTCCTCTCAAGTCCTTGCACAATTTTTATAATCTTTTATGTCTCAATCAGAAAGGACCATACCATTTAGATTCTAGATTTCTGTACTTGAATCATCTCAACAATGAGACATATCTGAGAACATCCGAGTAAGAAAAGAATTGGGATAACTTTGCTTTCGTATGGACGACACCATAGCATGAATTAGAGTATGAAAGAGTAAAATTCTGACTCTATAACACGAACAAGAACATGAAGAAAGAGAGATATTCTTAAACGCATTATTGTCACTTGCTTATAAGTGTGGGGCGCTATACACCCATAATCAAGACGTTACTCGACGCAATTTCGCAGAAACCCTGGGATCATGAACCGTGCTCTGATACCAAGTTTGTCACGACCTAAACTAGGGCCTGTCCATGATAGACATCTTGATCCATGAAGGCCTGGACGTCCTACTCTATCTGGTAGTCATGTACAACATTCATATAATAAAAGAAGATTCGGAAATACAATTTGATACGAAAACATGGTCATACTCTGAACTCAGGTTAACAATAAGGAATGAAATCCGAAATCAACTAAACAACATCTAGAACAATCTGTGAAATCTCTACTACATGATCAAATGACAACTGCCTAAAAACTGGTACAAGGTCCTAGTAGACCAAAACAAAAGGAATAACAAATTTTATATAATAGGCCTTCTGGAACAAAGAAGGCTCACCACTGCACTGATCACTTCTCTCTGGATTCTCTACTGCTTAGTCGGGCCCCTAGATTGAGCCTCCGGGCCTGGGAGGTAGGGGGAAGTCAATACAGATGTACTGGTACGCAGTGAAAATCCAAAATAATAATTTATATTCAACATATATGAGAGCAATTTGAAACAGTTCATAAATATGTCATATGGTAAAAATCACATGGGCATTTTTAAAAGACTCTGTAAAATCATCTGAACTCTGTAACACTATTTGTTTTACTTCTGCGCTAGGTGGTATACCCTATAATTTCACAGCTTTCACTGACTACCTTATCCCATTTACCGCCAAGATAGGAGTACTAGTGAGGGAAGAGCACATAAGATCACACAGCAGGGTGACACAACCCCAATCAAGTCATTATATCGTGGTTGGGCTCAAGATCACGAAGCAGGGCTCCAAATCATAAGTCCCGATTTGGGATGACAAAGTACTAGGTACACAAGATCACATAGCAGGGTACCAAGTTTCCGTGTCGGCAAATCACGGTTTCCAGCATAGAGTCATTTGACTCGGGCTTTCTTCGGGTAACCACCTAATTCACATCAACCCAGTTTTTAACTCTTTAAAATATAGATTCTTTGAAATCAAACTCTAACTTTGTCATGGCATACATTTATATGGTATCGTCATACCATTGACTTGCAAGCAGTGGCGGACCCAGAATTTAAAGATAGTGAGTGCTTAAAAAATTTAAAAACTGGAAAAAAAAAATCACTTCAATGAGGTTCGAACCTAGGCATCCTTTCCAATGGAGAAGCTTAAGGTCAACCTAAATACTAATGCGCCCAACCAAATTTTGTTTTAGTGGGTGCTTTTATATATTATATACCTATTTTTATATATTTTTTATGTAATTTTACCTATTCCGCATAGAGTTTACTGGGTGCCGAAGCACCACAAAACTGAATGTAGGTCTGCCTATGCTTGCAAGTCTCATTCTCTAAGCCATTGAGCAAATTATATCTCTGTTCTCAAACATGGAATTTAGGACCACCATTTCTTTTCAAGAAACTCATTCTTTAAAACTCATGTAAATATATGCAAGGAAACTCTCTTTGTCAACATTTCAAGAATTCAAGGTGGTCATGTTAAAGTTCTCAATTACATGCATTTCTTTCTCTTTAACACAAGAACATCATAGTAATAGTAAGAAACACCCTCTCATTATTTCTAAATCATATTTCAATTGCTATGACATTGAGAAAACTACTTTCAAATCACAAGGCATGCATTTCAACTCTTTTCCGATAAAACCATAATCTTTAATTCAACATACGAAAGGGGTTTCATAATATGTGCTCTCAAACAATCTTCAATCTCAGTTTTCATACATATACATGTACTTGTAAATTAATTCAAGGGGGGGAAGACCTAAAGGCCAAATCAACAATATCATAAAAACATTTATAGTGCCTAATTAAAACATAGATTCCAAAAACCCCTTTAAAATTCATGCTTGATAATCTTTAAATTATGATCTAGTGTTTACAAGCCCATGTAATTTTTAGGATAAACCCCATGTACCTCAAATTAGGAATTTGATAGATGCTTCTTGAAGCCTACGGTTTGGGGATTCCGAATCTTCAATCAGTTTCTAAAACCCACGGTTGAATCTTGAGGGATCTTGATTCTTAGGTTGAGACCTAAGTGTTTAGTTCTCGAGGGATTTGGAGAAAATGACCATATTTTGGTCAATTGGGGGCTTAATCACGTGTTTATGGCTGAATAAGGGTGGGGAAAAGGACTAAAATACCCCTAAGGAAACAAAGAAAGTCGCAGCAGTCCCTCAGTTGACAGGCTGATATGCTGAAGTAAATTGGGGATACCATTTTACTCCAATGTTGGATTTGGATGAAATTAGTTGCATTGGAAAGAAGACTCAAATAGCTTTTATTTGATATACAGCAGCCCTTCCAGTTCATTATATACAAAAAGTTATGGTCGACGAAAGTTGGCCCCAGTTGAAGTGTCCACTAAAACAAAATCGATAGAATTGTTTTTAATTTGTCTTAAGAGTTAGTGGATTCTTGTGACCTCAATTCCTACTCAAAGGTTTTCCTAGGAGTGATCACCACACATACATTAACAAGGAATAATTTAGTTTGGGTCTATACGTGTAGGAACGATGGTCTAAATTTTAGCCCGAAAGTACGGGGTATTACAATATCACTATCTCAGTTCAAGTGAAGAGGACATTTCTGATAGACCCCCGACTAAATTTCGACCTTTATCTTCAACAACAACAAGAATATACCCAATATATTCGCGCAAAGTGGGGTCCGAAAAGGATAAAGTGTACGCAGTTCATGCCACCAACTCAATGTAGGGGTGGCAATGGAGCGGGAGATGCGAGTTTTTTCTAAACCTGGGAATTTAAAAATTGTCCCGCCCTGCATCACCTTTAAACTCACATAGATCCACCCCCACTCATATCTGTGCATACCTGCACCTCATCGCTCCTCATTTTTGTTCTTTTCTTTTTTGAAAAATATGTAACTCCAATGGAAACCATAATATTTTCAAATCTGCAACTAGGAAGTAGAAACAACCAATTTCTATTATATCACTTTTCACTAAAAAATTATCAGAGAAATATCAGGTGCACAAGCAATGATCAAATATCAGATTTTCAATAAGATAAATCAAGAAATTAGCGTTTATTTGATTATTTAAATCTTTTTTTTTAAAAGGCAGTCCGATGCGCAATAAAGTACCCGCTATGCACAAGGTCTAAGGAAGGGCCCCACCACAAAGGTGTATTGTACGCAGCCTTACCTAACATTTATGCTCGAGGTTGTTTCCAAAGCTTGAACCCATGACCTTCTGATCACATAACAACAATTTTACCAGTTACTCCAAGGCTCCCCTTGTAATTATCTAAATCCTTGCTAAAATTTAAATTAAATAAGCTATGCACGATAAAGCAATTTAATAAGAAAAAACAATTAAATTTTTGTTTAATATTTTGAGATATAAAATTATTTTACTGATTTAAAAAAAAGTAATAAAATTATTTATTTTTAGTGTTATACATGTCGTTTTAAGTATGATAAAATTTTAAGTGAAGAACGCATATAATTTTAGATAAATTCACAAGAATAATACTAAAAGTTAATTTTTTTTTTGTTTAAACCAGCATATACTCACAACCCGCCCCGCATCATTTGAAAAAATTACTTCAACTGACACCGCCTTATTGCCATCCCTACTCAGATGAAGTAGAGAGGTTGCTTCCGATAGAACCAACTAAATTTGAACCTTTATCTAGAACAACATATCCCCACAGAGCGGGATCTAAAAAGGATAAAGTGTACACAATTTATACCACTATCACATGAAGTAGAGAGGTTGTTGTTGATAGACCCTAGCTAAATTTGGACCTTTATCTACAACATATTCTCACAGAGTGAAATCTGGGAAGGATAAAGTGTTCGCAGTTCATACCACTATATCAGATAAAGTAGAGAAGTTGCTTTCGATAGACCCCAACTAAATTTGAACCTTTATCTACAGCAACATATTCCCACAGAGTGCGATTTGAGGAGGTTAAAGTGTACACAATTCATACCCCTATCTCAAACGAAGTAAATAGGCTTTTTTGATAGACCCCAACTAAATTTGAACCTTTATCTAGGCATTTAATACTTGTGAAGACAAAAAAAACCTACAAGGCAGGTTAGCTTGTCAAGAAACTTGTCTAAATGTAATAAAACAAGGCAGAGCAAATATATCCAGACTCCATTTTACATTATGCCTTTTGCAGCATAAGCTACTTACATACAAAATGGAATTCTTTGTTAATCAGTTCTATATTTCATCTTTGCCTTTGCAGTCCATTCTGGATGTAAAGTATGCACCACATACACTTTGTAGTATACTATTCTCAGTCGGAGGAGCGCTTCTTGTCTCAGGCACCAGAAGTATACCAGTTTAATATATAATTGTGCAGCAAAGGTATTAACAAGAAGAATGTTAGAGCCATTTGTGCTGTCAAACAAGAACCACTTGATAGACTGTGAGAACCTACTAAACGAATTGATCCAGTAACTTCATCTTTTAATGCAACGCTTGATGAGCCTGAAATCAACAACAATACAAAATTCGATGAGTTGACAGTGAACCAACCCCTTTGGGTGACATAAAAGATAGCTCGGCTCATAAAGATGACAATAGCATTTGTTGTTCATAGAGAAAGGCGTTACAACTTCACAAGAGATTATGGTTTTCTATGCAGAAAAAATTGCTCTCATGATGAAATTTCTCCTCTTTTCTTTCTTTACAAATACATTAATTTGCAATGAAATTACAGATGTACTTATCGAGGTCAGCAAGCCACACTAGATTCACCCGAAATTAGGACTAAAGGGTAACACAAATTAAACAACAATGATATACAATTGCCAGTTTACCAAAATATAGCGCAAGTATCAAACAGATATAACCTATACTTACAATTATATTCTGTCCAACCAATGGCCTGGTTTTCCAGATCATACAGGAATAGCTTATTTGAGAGTACGAAATCTGCAAGCATCAAAATACCTCCAACGCTTTAGAAGAAATGAGACATCAAATAGTAAACATACAATGTCATTGAAAGAATTCAGATAAACTTTTAATCAGCATCATCATAGCAATTGACCAATTCAAACAGTATTAGAAGAGCTGAGCTGGAAAGAGAATTTGGGCGTAAATCATCAAAACGTGGTCGCATAGCACTCCCACTTGTTATCCAAAGTGCTAAGTGCACATTTTTCAAACAGAGAAACTTACATTTAAGAAAATTATTTAAATAAAATCGTGTCAAGATATTTTATTTAATTATAGCCCCTCTTTTGCAAAATAACACTTGTTTGGGATAAAAATAGTTGCCACTTCCTCCAAGGCACAAAAATTTAGCTCTCAAATGCTCTGTGTGTGTTGAATTTCCATCACTCAATTATTATGAATAACATATAAACCATGAAACAAACAAGTGATATTGCTGTCATAATCTTTGCCAGCTAACCTAAAAGAAACGATACAATTTGACAGCAAATACCAATTCAGCAGAACACACACACACATACTGAACTAAGCATAAATTCTCCCATTAACTTAGGGTGCTTTCAGATGGTTTGGGCCACTGGGATAGATCAAATGGGTGCTAAGAAGGATGTTCATAATAAAGGTCACGAGGAACGAAAGAAGAAATAACTACAGACAGCAGAGGGTGCACAATTCACAGAGATTCAGCCCATTGTTGGTCCGGTTAATTTCAATTAAAAGAAAAAGAAAAGGAAAAGGTAGACAGCAAAGGACACATATATTGATTACGGTCTGTACTCGTCAGCTACCCACTGTAACAATAAAAACATACTTAAGTTTCCCTAAGACAGATTTTTTTCTTTTTGAAATGGTATAGGTTTTATTAATCAATGTACCGAGATGGTATGAACATTGCAAAACAACAGAAGTACAGGACAAAACGTATATGACTTCAAGACTGATCCTACAGTCTGCCTCCTAAGTCCTAACAAGTCCACGGAATCTATATACTGCTTCATGTTTACAATAGAACTACTATTACACCACAAGAAAAGATTATGTTAGCACTTATTCTTGATCTAGAAATATGGTCTCTCTTTTTCTTTCGAAGCAAACTCTATTCCTTTCCAACCATAAAGTCCAGAAAATGCATCTAGGATTAGTGTTTCAGATCAGCTTCAAGCCGTCATGCATCCGCTGTCCTTGTCAACACTTCTTATGCAGTTAGAAATTGCCCAAGATATACCACAGATACTCAAGAAAAGCTCCCAAGAAAATTTACAATGAAGAAACAAGTGCACAGCTGATTCTAGAATCCTCCGCACACAGAAAACATCTATTAATTTAAGGAGCATTTGCATGGAAGGATTTCTCAGACGATTTCAAGTTCATAACCAGATCCTCTTTACCTGTTTAGCTGTAAAATGAATTGATACCGTTCAAATGCAGACTTGAATCCTGATGGATTATGTCCTAAAATACGTATTTGTAATGACTCCTTAGTGCTCTCAATCTCGTAATTCCTGCCAACCTAATCACATTCAACTTGCCTATCTCCAATCAGTTTTGTCTAAACTCCCCAATCCAGAATGTAATGCCACAAAAGAAAGAAAGAAAACAGCATCTCTCTCTTCCCAAAACCCTGTAGAGATCAGATATGTCTACTTTCTCTTTTACGTGTCTTTCTTGGTGATAGGATGCAGCTAATATAATGCCCTCAGTAAACTTTGTAACAATGGGGTCTAGGAGGACCCATTCAGCTGCATGATTCAGTGATGGCAACTTTACGTGTATTAGACCTCAACTAAAGATGCAAATACTTCTAGCTTCATCGAAAATGATATAGACAGTAAACTATTTTCTGGAATGTTTTCCAAGTCAAATGTATACTGAGCTGGCAATTTCTCAATTGTAGTGGCGGTGAATGTTTCGTTATAATGGTCCTGCAATGTAGCTCAAACAAGTGCCTGCATTAGAATCAGTACTTCTCTTACAGAATTCATATTCACTTCACAAATTATTTTTCTATCCAAATGGTATTTCTCATCCCTATTTTCTCTAAATGCATTACTTTTCAAACATACACGTTCAAAATCCAAAATATAATTAATCCAAACACGTTATAGTAGCCTTGACATTTGCAATGAATAAATATGAAAGAAAGATAAACACACCTCCGAAAACTGTGCGGTTCCAAATGTCCCTTGATTGATTACCACTGTTTTGCCATCCAATGCAAAGTAAATCATCCTAAAAGAGCATAGCGAAGTCAGATCTACCAGCAGATGTGATATTCCACATAGAACCAACTAATTTATAAACTATTCCATTTAATGTTCGTCATTTACTTTAGGAAATATTAAATTGGGAGATATTGTTTGCAACTGTTTATAATCCTTAGATAGGAAAAGGAGGTACACATACGCTTGTGCAAATCCCCTCAAATATCTGGCACATGATGTAACTGAAATAGTTCTAATGACCAACGGGAAGTTGCTACCTAATTCAGCGCTGAAGTAAGCAGCAGCCATCTACTCTTCAAAAATTACACAATTATGAAGCAATTCACATTCCACTCTCCAAGTTCAAGCAATTTATCAGGATGGTCAATGGTCCAACACTACTAACCATAAGTAATAATTTGACAATTACATTCTAATTACATTAGACCAAAAAGCTCAAAACATAATGCTAAACTAAAAAGCGGACATTTTTTATTGAGTTAAATCTAACTAGTAAAAGAAGATACTTACAGATGGGAGCAGATACTCGCGGGGTCTAACTCTTAAAGATAGGGAATTTTGGAAATGAAAAGTGACTTGAGGGAATCCATCATCAACACTGCAACAGTGGGAGGCAAAAGTTATTGCATTTGAACATCTTTTTACATGGACGACTAAAAAATAGCAGTAAAATACAAGAATCACAAGAGAAAACGTTTCAAGAAAAATATTTTCCATAAAAAAAGGACGCGATGATGTAAATGAAATGGGCTTTACAAAGTTTTTTCCTCCATGTGTCCAGCAGAAACAACTCCCCCGTATAAAATAATCCTTTTTTCTTTCTGTTCTTTACTTTGATAAGTTCACTAATTTTAAGGCAATTAGTTGAATACCCATCACCATAAGTCAAGTGTTTTCATATGCAAGTGGACCAATCTCAGAAAATAAATTTCCATAGCTGTTTTATTACACAGAGTTGCCAAACTATTCTGTTAACTAAATTTGATGAGCAGTAGTATTACGTAATAAAAACAACATTCCAAAAGTTTATATTTGTAAGAATACTTCCGAGCAATAGACTATGCTGGACTAGGTTGCAAAACCAAGGTATGGAGGCAAAAGCAGTGAAATGTGTGTTGCTAAAACCATGATTTTTAGTACTTCCCAACTGACACATGACAGAATAAACAGCACAGGACTGCTTTACATGCTCTAATATCATTATTCCGCATGGTGATCATCATCGTACCAAGCACCATTGTGGAAACAACTTTATTGAAGGTCAAAGATTGACAGTTATTTTAGCAACTTGCTAGTCTTTAAGGATCCAAGCCATTATAAAAGAAGAACTTTAATTCTTCGGACATATATTATGTCGCTCATCCTAAATTATCTTGCACAGTGTGTGAGGAATGGTGACATGGATCAGTATAAAATGCTCAACCTCATCTTATTTCCACTAGTTTTATATCAGACTTTGAATCAATTCATTTTTCAATTGTCAGTTAATCCATAGATAGAATTATCCATCAAATTCCACCTCCTTGCGGATATCATCTCAGGAAGTAGAGTATAAAGGAGAGCATGACCTCACTTCAGAATCGAATTGCCACTACTCCAAAATAAACAAGCTTCAAGCACACGACGGCAGTTAAGTTATCCTTCATAAGGAAGTTGATTTAGAAATTGATAGAGTAATGTGATGAAATAAAGAAGAAACCACAAGTTAGAAAGATAGCATAACTTCATTCACTTATAGATTGAGGAAAGAGATGAATGCTCCATACGCACCATACCTCCCAGAGTATTCAAAGCATGTATACTCATCATGATGCAATTTCAGATAAGGTTGCCAGGAGAGTATCTGACAGAAGTGAAGAAATCCAAATGCTTCAATAATTTTAGGTAGAAACATTTATATATCTTTGTGATTCAATTAAGTGGCCACCAAAAAGACTGAACGGACCATCCATCATTGCAAACTACCTTTCTCACCAGCGGACTATAAATCACCTCAGGAAGATAAGCCAATGTTAATCCAGTATCAATAATTACTCCATTGCTCTCTCCATTCATAAATACATCAACAGACAGGTTTAGAAACTGATGGCCAACTTCAACCGCCATCATATTGACACTGTAATGTGGCCTAAGAAAAAGACAGTTTAAAGCATTTAAAGAATTGCAATTTCTGAACCATAAGGAGAAAAAGACGCGACACTGAAGCACTGACAGAAACCTGAATACAGAATATTTAACTAGGAACAGATATTGTATGACAGATGTTCTGGGAGATTAACCCATAAGAAGATCCGACGTTACAATTAAACCATTTCACTAATATCTGTGAGAAAATGGAATTAGACGTTCAGGACTGTAAAACTAATAAAAAACTTTATAATCTATTGGGAAAATTGACATACTGGTTAGGTACCATAGGAGTCATGTTCACTTCTGGTTGCACAACATTCCCAATGGCAAAAATACCGCCACCATTTACACTATCTAAGCAGTGAGCGAACATATTTTTCACTTTTCCAGATGAAACCAGCTGGGAAAGTATGGATGAGTTTGATTTCCCAAATCCAAGAATCCCATCAAAAGCTTCATCAGGGGAAATCAGATTGCCATATTGTTGAGCACCACACCTACGAGAATAGAAGGGGAAACATCAAGAAACTTATTAACCAAGAAAGAAAAGAGAATGAACAACAAAGGGAATAAGAGAAAATCTGTCATCAGATTTTGGCTCAACTAACACATAATTAGTGGCACCAAATGAGTATTAAAAAGTTCATAAAATTTCAGATAAAATAAAAGCGTCTTGAATGCATAAGACAAAAAAATATTGCTAGATCTAGGCGTAAATATATCTTTGCATTGTATTGGTGGTGCAATCCATTTCACAAGTGCATCAGCCGCATCTTCCCAGTTACTAATAAATTGCTAGCTACACAGCATTAATCAACTCAAGAAAAGAAATATAGTCCTGAGCTACTTCGGCCAATATTCCTATAATGAACATAAATCTCCTTTCGTCATGAAACTAAACAGTTGCAGAAACTGTCGAGTATGTGCTAAAAGAAAACTACTGCTCCAAATAAGATATTCTGTAACTGGCCATAAAATATGAAATAAAGAATGTTATCCAAGAACTTCAAATATTTGTATGGTTGCACCAGAAATCACTAACTAGCTCTAGATGTACCCATAGCATGAACTTCTTGAAGCATAGCCCTTTATTTTATTAAAAGACTTCGCAATAGAGATAAAAGAAGTTCGAAAAGACAATTTGAAACTTAAATTAACTACTTAAAGTTTGCAAGTCCCTTTGTAAATCTCAGATTGGCATAGCTTGGAGCATATCTTTGGCTATTGACCATATTGATAATATCAAGCCCTATCTAATACATTATCAGTAGGCAGCAATGATTTGTAGAATCCTTGAATTCTTTTCCAGCTAAATAGCTAATGCACGGGGAAGAAGCTTAGATAAAAGAATACGGCCTTACCTTGCTTCCTTCAAAATAGCACAAACCTAAAAAAATATTCAGTGCTTTTAAACATCAAAGAACCCTTTAAGAATGTAACCATTCACATTTTGTAAGAAACTACAATTTAAACAACTAAAACAATTGTTGCCACCATTATATAGCAAAAAAAAAAACAATGTGAGATGTCCAACAACCATACTACACAATCAGCAACTTCTCTATACAGTTTTCAGCATGAACCAATTAACAAGTGTTGTTGGCTCAATGGTTGTCGCAAGTCATTGACAGTGAACAAGAGACCAAATAGGAGCATTTATTTGTCTGGGGGGTTTAGCATTAAAACAAAGAATTTCGGGGAAAGGCAGAAAAATTTAATGCAAGGAGAAAAAAATATCTAAAAGACTGGATAGGAGACCTGGCAATGGAGGAAAAGCAGCTAGTAGAAGCAGCGACCATTATAGATACCCTATGTCCCTAGGTTCAAGGAAGAAAGTGACTGGTTGATTTACTTCCCGAGTGAAGCATTAATCCCCTTGCCTAACTCAGATATTGAATGATGTCCAGCACTCTTCTCATCACCTTGTTTATGTGTACTACTATTACACAAATATGATTTTACCTAAGCCACTAATTCTGGCTTTCCAATTTTAGAGGGATTGCAGGTAATGAAGCGAAATGATATTATCAAGAAAATTGCAGGGGTTGAAGAGCCAATTATGGCTTGTCTTGTAATTTTCTAACAAACCAAACAAGGGAAATTGACTTTACTCTCTTTTACTCTTCCTCCTACCTACGAACCTACCATCTCCCACCCAAACTAATTCCTTCCTTCATTTCAATTTGTTTGGCCTACTTTCCTATTTAGTCCGTAACAACTCTTTAATTTCAACTTTCAACATGACATGTTTAACACCACAAGGGCATTTTGATACATTTGACATATCTTTAATTTAAGACTACAAGATTCAAAAGTTTCTTCACTTTCTTAAACTTCATGCCAAATCAAAAAACGCCAAACAAATTGAAGCGGAGGGAGTAATCGTTTTAGATTACTAAGTGGGTGTTTGGATCTAAGTTGCGCGTACTCTTCACTTTCGATGCCTCACCCGTGTCACCCGTGTCAGATTCTTCAAAATACACTACTTTTGGCGAATCCAACACGCACCCGTTGAAATTTTTGACGAGTCCGAGCAAAATAGACTTGGATGGGTTTATAGTCAAAAAGCATAAGCTAGGAATTCTTACTTATGACTTTTGGCTTATTTTACCTTTTTAGCTTAAAATAAGTGCTTAAAAGCACTTTTTTATTACACCCAAACACTTCAAAAGTGATTTAAAGCTATAAAAAACACTTAAAATAAGTCAATCCAAACAGGCCCTAAAACAATGAAAATGCTCTTGGAAACTTCTCCTACATCAAGATAGACAAAGGGAGGAAGCAAAACCAACTCCAGATGAAATGGTAATAGTTGTACTTTGATAATTTAAAACAGTAAGGGCATCGATTTGTAATTGTTATGATAATGGAATAAGTGCACTCTCAAGGATTTTATCGAGCATGATAATCATGTAAGATCACCTTGTTCAATTAAATGTTTAACAAGTCATGCTCTGGATTGAGGATTACAAGAGCTATAAAAATATTCTTTAGCTCTTATGTTAGATAGCATACATCTTACCCAAAAATAACACTCCGATTTGCTGGCTCAGTTTGGAGATCACCTGATACCAGATCATATTGGACAACATCCTCTACTAAAAAGCCCGTGCTGTAGCTTCCATCTCCGTAATGTCGTGCATAAGTACAAGAACCATTACCAAAGCAGCCTGGTAGTGAACCTCTGTTGACATCTTTGCAAAATGATTGACCACAAAGAATGAGTTTACCAGTGAGAGAATCCTTTGGATTGTATCGTGTTAGCTCCATCTGCACAGAAAAACATTCGGATAAAAATGGACAAAGTAGAGCGCCAAGAAAAATTGCTTTACTTTTTAGAGCAACTGATATACTGAGTAGAAATAATATACACGCACACATAAACAGCTATAAACGTACATATAACATATGCCAGTATGTATCTAAAAGAAACGTACACCACCATATCCTCTTCTGGGGCATCGTTGACATGAAATGCAATTAACCCACATTACGTCACTTCCTGTATCCACTTGAACAGTAAAATTATTTGGAGGTGTTCCAATCCCAATCTTAGTATAGTAAAGCCTGTAATAACGAAAGATCAAGGAAATGATTTCAATAGCAGCCCAAACTGACTCCATATATATATAATTGATTGTTCTGAGCCACTTGTATTTGCATGGAGAAAGATTCTAATTAGTTTATCCAAATAATAAGAGAAGCCAACTGCTAAAGCTTATGCGCTTAAAAATATCACTCAACCAAGGAATGTAGCACCTTATACAATTTACCTGAGATCTAAGCGCACAAACAAAATAAGCAAACCTGCATACACACACATACATATAATATACACATACACATGCAAATACATACAGATGTGTACATATCAAGAAATTGCTAAGGGAAAAGTTCTTCTGTAAAAGCTGCTTAAGAATAGCTACAGAAACTAAAGCATTAAACTGCTCTGGTATAGGTTTTAGCAGCCCTTCTCCAACAATACGGAAATTCTTGCTGGTACTAATCTTACTATTGGTGGAGATGGACGTCTTGATTTCATCGGTGCGTTTGTTGTTTACTCATTTTTGTTAAATAGTGTAATTTGTTTGTCGGAAATAGTCTCTCCACCTCCACGAGGTAGTGGTAAGGTCTACGTAAACTCTATCCTCCCCAAACCTCACTTGTGGGGTTTCAGACCTATAGACAAATAGATGTATATACTCGTATACATGCATAGCCACACACATATAAACAAACAAAATTACACAATTTAACAAAAACAAGTATACAAAAAACACATCCGACTGAATCAAGATGGCCATCTCCACCAATAGGAAGATCCATTCCGGCAAAAGTTTGAAGATGAAGCTTTTCATAATGGGCTTTTAGGGCACTCAAACTCCTTTCCAACCCACAAAACTTATATAATTCACCTTATTCACTTCCTTCACCTTCCACATTAAAACTACTCCTAATAAATACAAAAACCACCAACAATAGCAAAACACAACCAAGTTCGAATTGTGCAAAGCACGTCCACTTAACTAGTTACTTTAAAAGCACGGAAGTCCTTATAAATGTTGATTGAACTTTTTATCCTTCGTTAAAAGACTCTACAACAAACAAAATAATCGTATACAAGCAGAATCACACACATAGAGAAAAACAAAAACATACCCAACGGAATCAAGACGGCCATCTCCACCTATAGGAAGATCAATACCAGCAAGAATTTGAAGATGACGCATTTCATCATGAGCTTTTAGGGCACTCAAATTCCTTTCTAATCCATAAAATTTATAATTCACTTTAATCACTCCTTCACCTTTCACATTTACACTACTCCAAACAAGCATAACAATTACAAATAATAGCCAAATATAACCAAGATCAAATTTTGCCATTCTGGGTACTTCCTAAATACTGAAATTACTAACCCCAACTTGCTATTTTTTGAAATTAATAACAAGCAAAAGATGATCAGAAAATGTTTTTTTTTTTTTCAAATAAAAAACAGGGTTCTTGGAGTTTTATAGTGCTAAAAAATTGAATTTTTCCATTCTGGGTATTTCCAAAATACTGAAATTACTAACCCCACCTTGGTATTTTTTGAAAAATTTAGCAAAAAAGATGATCAGAAAATGTAAATTAAAAAAACAAATTTTTTTGGGGGCTCTTGGTGTTCTTAAAAATGGAAATTTATGGTGCTAAAAATTGAATTTTGTCATTCTGGGTAATTCTCAAATACTAAAATTACTAACCCCAAATGCTTTTTTTTTTTGTCTTTTGAAATTAATAGCAAAAAAGATGTATCAGAAAATGTAACCAAAAAAAGAAAAAAGGAATTGGCCTAACAAAAGGACAAAAATGGAATTTGGAAGTTTGGGTGGTTTGTTTGGGTTTTCAATAATGGAGTACTTATGGTGCTAATTGCTAAAAATTGAAAGTGAAGAGTGAAAGGGAAGGAGAAGAGACACAATTGCATGTATTTTCTTTGTTTGGAATGGAGGGAAAAGGGAGCAACTTTTTTCTTCCCTCTTTGCCCTTGCACTTTCTCGTCCCTCGTTACTTGTTCATTATCGACTTGACACACCATTTTAAAAATATTTCTTATATTTTAATTTATATGATATTTTTTATTTTTCAAGAGTCAAATATGAGATTTTCAAATTTTTTAAAATAAATTATATATTTCAAAAATATATGAAAAACACTCTAAATTATGATAGTTGATGATTCAAAATATAAAAAATTACAGTCAAAGATAGACTTATTTAAATCTCAAAATTTGAAAAATGTCACATAAATTGAGACGAAAAAAATAATAAATAACAGGAATAATTTTATATCATCCTTTAAATATAATAAAGTTAATGTTTTGAAAAATATAATTGATACTATTTAGTTCCAAGGCTAAAATAGATATAATATGATAAATTATTTACAATTCTTCCAAATTAGATGAGTATGTTGGACATTTATTTTTAACATATTAGACAAGTAAAGATAAAACGGGGAAGTACTCCTTTGTTTCATTTTGTTTGGAGTCTAGATTAATATTTTTCTAAAAATAATTTAGCTGTCATTTTAACAAATTATAGAGTTCTTTTTTTAATATAGATAGGCAAATTTAGAATTTAAAACATCATTATTAAAGCCGTTCTAACAAAATATGTTATAATTAAAATTATTTTAAAATATGTGTCAAGTCGATAGAGGCAAAATAACAAAAATAATATGAAACACAAACCAATATGCTATATAGTAGTTATGTAATTCCTTGAGAAAAAATAATACAAATTTGGAAAGAAATTAAAGTGACTGCTTCCTGTTTTCTTTATTTTCTCAATCCGTCTAGATTTACTTTTGATTTCTCACTCGATATTTGCTAGATTTATTACTCCAATAGGATTTAACTAAATTTATATTTTATAAGACTCATTTTGATGATGACGCTTCCTAACGATAAAACTGGAATACCATAAGAATTAAAGGGTTCCTCATATAAAACTTACACTATATATAAAAATAAAATATTTTTATATAAGTATAGCAGTTGTCAAATTCTCTTAATTCCTCTTTTATTTTCTGGAAATGGAGTTTTATGATGATAAAATTGAAAGGTTAGAGAGAAATGGAAGAGACGTTGCATGTATTTGTATTCTTTTTGCAAATAATTTCAATTAATTCCCTTGTTTGGAATGTGGAGGAAAAGGGATTTAATAATTTGGTTAAAACATATCTATGTTGTTAATAATTTGATTTAAAATGTCATTGATGTTTATACCTCATTATCTCGATAAAAATGCTCTTATTATTACTTTTGAATAAAATATGCTCTTTTTCAAAGAGTATGTATGTCTTTTCATGATGATAATTGGAAGTGTTAATAGTAATTTTGATATGTCACAAAGAATTAAGAAAAAACTCGAATATGTCACTAAATTTAATAAAATAACTCATATATATCATTTTAAAAATGGTATGTAAATCAAAAGATTTAGATAATTTCATGTGGCAAAAATAAACTAAATATGTCACGAAGATATATAACATGAATAAACTGAAGTATTAATGAATATCATAGCTAAATCATATCTAAAAATTTGAAGTTTTTCCATGTTCCTAATTATATATATCAAAATCCTTGCTTACATCTGACATGGAATAAAATTAAATGTGACAGTACATTTTCCATTTTGTTGCTTGATGGGTCTCACATATGACTGTGTACACATTTGATCATGAGAATTTTTTAATTTTTTTTTAGAAAGATTATTTATTTTAGTAAAAGAAGTGAAAATAGTAGTGTTTGGTCATAAGAATTATTTCACTTTAGTGAAAATTGAAAATAAGTAGGACTTGTTTTCACTTCTATTTCTATAATAAAATTTCAAAAACAACTTTAATGTATATTCATGGCCTAACACAACACCAACTCCAACTCTAACTTTGAAAAATTATTATTTTCATGACCAAACGAGTGCATATATCAAAGATAATACGTACTTCTAGGACCGGCTCAACCATAAAGCCACTAAAATAATGGTTTGGAGTCCCAATTTCACGTATGGCGCATGAAATGCACATAAGATGCACTGTGGCATACGAGCGAGATAGCTCCCGGCTCAAACAAAAATAGTCTAGAAAAAGATGTAATAAAATAACACATATAAACAAATAAAATTATACACAATTTAACAAATACCAATAGACGAAAAATATATTTGACAGAATCAAGACGACATCTCCACCAATAGGGAGATCAATTCCAAAAAGAATTTTAAGATGCTGCATTTCGTCATGATATTTTAAGGTTGGTATATTTGTTGAGGATTAATCGACTAATTGCCAGCTGGACAGTTAGTTACTTTCAGCTAGCAATTTAGTGACTCCATTAATTGAAGTTAATTAGATATAAAGAAGCAAAAAACACGTATATATATATACAGCTAAATGTAGAGTTTTGGCTTTAAGCTTCATTCAATAAAAACAGTTACTTTCTTCTTCTCTGTATCAGCTCTAATTAACAGTTCCTTCCATGAAATTTTATGTGATATCAAAGCCAGGAAATCTAGGGATTCCTTGCTACGATTAAGCAGGAAATCGAGAGATTTTCGTTCGTCTTCGCACATTTTTGAGTTTTTTTTTAAATTTCTACAATGGCAAATATACGATTTGACCACAATCATTCCTTATTCCTGGGAGCATCAAATATGCCTGGTGCGGTACAGGTTGGTATTGAGCTTACTGGAATGGAGAATTATACAGTTTGGAGCAAAGCAATGCGACTTGCGCTTTTGACGAAGAACAAAATTAGACTCATTGATGGATCTATCACTCGTGACAAGTTTGGAGCTGATTTGGTGAATCAATGGGACCACTGCAATGCAATGGTGATTTCCTGGATAACAAGCAATGCAAGTAACGGCATGATCAACATCTTCAGCGTGCCCAGCTTGAAGGGAGGTGTTAAGGATCAATCGACTAATTGCCAGCTGGACAGTTAATTACTTTCAGCTAGCCATTTAGTGGCTCCGTTAATTGAAGTTAGTTAGATATAAAGAAGCAAAAAGCACGTGTATATATACAGCTAAATGTAGAGTTTTGGCTTTAAGCTTCATTCAATAAAAACAGTTACTTTCTTCTTCTCTGTATCATCTCTAATTGACAGTTTCTTTCGTGAAATTTTACAATATTCAGGGGAGGACCTACATTCATTTGTGGGGTGCTTCGGCACCCACTAAACTCGACACGAAATAGATAAAATTGCATAGAAAATATACAAAAATAGACATATAATATATAAAAGCACCCACTAAAATAAAACGTTGGTTGGGTGCATTGATATTTACGTTGACTTTAAGCTTCTCCACTGAAAGGAATGCCTCGGGTTCAAACCTTCCTTAAATCCTGGGTCCGCCACTGCATATATTCTTTACTAAACTGCAAACCTATGCTTAACCTTAATTACTCCACCTTCCCCATTCAAACTACTCAACATGAGCATCATAACAAAGAAAAACAATTTTGCCATGAAGTTAAAATGATTAAAATTTATGTACCACCTGGTGACTGCAGCTGATAACGAAAAAAACTAAACTTTTTGAAGGATTAGATGGAGAATTGTTATCAAGGGAATAGGTACATGCTGACAGCAATAGGTATCTACTCAATATCATTGAGTTATAATGCTTTATTGGGAAATCGACAGAGGTTGGAAGTTGCTTACATAATGTGGAGCTCACTTATGCTATCCAAACAAAGGGTAATAGTCTGGCTAGCCTATCAAGGAAGGCTGCTTACAAAAATGAAACTAAGAAAGCTGAATATTTCGATGGATGACACCAAATGTTGTTTATGTGATGATGACAAGGAAGAGACACATTTGCATTTAGTTGCTATTTATGAATGGATAACACAGCTGAGAAATAAGCTGAATCATTGGTTGAGGACTATAATTATACGTGATTTTATTTAACGAACAAGAATAAGCAGTACCACAAATAGAAAAAAACAAGAAGAATACACAAATTTTACGTGGAAACCCTTGACGGAAAAAAACACGGGCAGAGGAGGAGAAAATTCACTATAATGGAGAAGAATACAAGTAGGAGACGAAAGTCTCAAATAACATATACAAAACAACCAAAAATAACCCACTAAACACACTTATATAATACGTGCATACAAATAAATCCTAAGCCCAAAAACCTACAGGTTCATACCGTGAGGGCGCAATGGGATCAGTGGTGAGCTCCAGGATTGGGCCTATCGGCCCGATCCCTCCGCCACCACCACAGGTTCCCAAAAAATCTCAAACATGAATCGTATCGCGATCTTTTCAGGGGCGAACCAACAAAATTTGGATAACAAACTCTAACATGTGATAGTACAGTAACCACTCTTAAATGGATCAAAGCAAGGAGAGGGAGCCAATTCAAAAAGGAAATTGTAGCTGCTGTTTAGGGAGCAACACTTTTATTATTCATGGCAGGCTAGAAATAATAGAATATTTCGACAACAAAGTGTAAAGGTGGACATGAAGGTGGTACGAATACAAAGGGAAATAAGGAAGAGATTATACATGTTACAACGCACAAGGAGAGCTGGGAGATTGTTTTGTTCCGACAGAATAAGCAATACCACAAAACAAAAAAAATAAGAAGAAGACACACAGATTTACATGGAAACCCTTGACGGAAAAAATCACGGGCAGAGGCAGATGAATTCACTATAATGAAGAGGAGTACAATAAGGAGACGAAAGTCTCAATGACATTTATAAACCATCTAAAACAACCTATTAAATCGCACTTATATAGTATGTGTGTACAAATAAATCCGAGGCCCAAAAAATGTACAAGTCCACTACTATTGACCCCACAAAAAATCACAAACATGGGTCACACCGCGAACTTTTCAGGCCCGGATCAACAAAATTCGAATCACAAACTCTAACAGAGATGTCAGGCTTTGGTAGGGAAACTTTGTAGTTAAGTGTTGTTTATGTAGGTTCTTTCTGAGGTCTAGATGCGATGATCACACGAAGGTGATTATACTTTGGAAGCTCTTTGATTGTAATTGATTGATTTTGCAATGATAATATTCACGGATAGTTACCACAAAAAATCAGAAATTATATATATATGGTTCTTGGTGTTCTTCAAAATGTGAGTTTTATATTGCAAAAAATTGAAGTTCGACATTCTTGGCATTTCCAAAAAAAACTAAAATTATGAACGCCAACTAATTAAGATATCAAAAAAGGTTAATTAAAAAAAAAACAAAAAAAATGAAATTAACAATTCAGCAAAAAAGGTTGATAGATAGATAGATACATGCCCAAAAAAGGTTGATAGATAGATACATAATTGATTACACAATTTAACAGGAAGCTTCCTTTAATCCACCACACCAGCAAAAAGCAACAATGCAGAATAATATCCACTATTAATATTGAAAGATCGACTAAATCTAAATTCGTGCACTATTATATCATAATTAAATCATTTCTAAATATTCAATGCCATATTTATAATTTTTCTTTTTTCTTTTTTCTTATATATCAAAATCTTCTCTAACATTTGATGTGGAATATAATGTAACTAATATTGATAGTACTTCATTTCCATTCTGGTGCTTGATGGACCTCACACATATGTCTGCAGTCTGCATCAAACATACCTACTACATTAGGTAAGAATTTCTCGTTTTCTAATACGTCAACTTATTTGATAATATGAAATCAGATAAATAAGGATATTTCACTTTTTATATAAGATAATAATTAATCTTAATATAACTGATGAATAAAATAATCTTAATATTAGCTAATAACTTAAATCAAATATGAAATAAAATTAATTTCAAATGGTTCATCTTTCTATGTTTTAAGTATCAAGCTATGTAGATCATATCTTGCACTTAAATGAAATGGTATCTTTTTGCTATATTGTGTTCTGATTTTGTACCTCTTAATACTGTTCATTTATTTATCCTGAGTTTTGATTGTCTTAGAAATAGCCCCCGTGGCAATGGATTATTAAACACTAATTCTAGTCTTATCAAATCATAAACCATCTTTTTGATGATGTTAAAAGGTGAAGAAAAGATTATGCAATGATTATAACTCAATCACTAACTTGTTTCATTCTAGTGTTTCTTTGTTTGATTCCTTGGTTGGAGTGTGTTAGGAATTTGTGGTGGATGCACAAAGGTTGTGATTTGTCATCATCAAAAAGAAAAAATTTATTACAAATTGAAGTTTTGATTATTGCCAATTGAATGAAACAGATTACTCAAGCTGGTCCACCCATATGGTCTACTGATATACAGGTTTAGTTCACTGGTAAATGCAGACAAGGTTGCTTGAAGTCAGTAATGGATGAGCAAGCTAAATTCTGATAACTCAAAACGAATATCACGTGTGGTAAAGAAGAAGTTGAGTTTAAGTGCAACACTTAAGATATGAGAAGATGAGTTGAAGAAGGAGTTCTACTAAGGCAAGGAGATCAACTTGTAGAAGGACTTCCAAACTCTGAAGAGCTGAGAGTTCTACTCAAAATAGAAGACTTATCTGTTGAAGGAATCTTTGAAGAGTTGTTAAATAGAGAGAGCGACTCACATATTCACTCACACACTCACTAAGATAGAGACAATTGGCAAATTGACTTGGCAGTTCCAAAGCTTGAAAAACTAGTAGTTGAACCTGTTCCTATTACTTAGAAGATAAGGTGTCTTAGATTCTATGTATTAGATTGGTTTTTGAGTTGTAATGTAGAAGATAAGGTGTCTTAGATTCTATGTATTAGACTATTAGGTTGGTTTTTGAGTTGTAATGTTTATGTAATTCAAGTCTCAGTAAGGTATAAACTGAGTTAGAGTTATTAATTTCTTGGGAAACTCGAAAACTTGGGAACACATACCTTGGGAGTTTGTGTGATTTATAGAGGTAGGAATTAGAGTTTATAGTTCCTAGATTACAAGAGTCTTGTAATTTGTTATTGTTGAGCCTTAAGGTGTTTTAGTTGGTGTTTGGGTGAAAATCTTGTAAAGGTATAGGTAATGATTTTTCACATCTTTTTGAACCGAGAGTTTTTTCCACGTGAAATATCATTGTCTCATTTACTTACCGTTTTAGCACTGTGAAACACGTTAGACTTAACCTATTTCATTGATAGGCAACTATTAGGGTAAACCTGGAAACTCTGTATGATACAAATCAGTCTACCAAGATGCCAAAACAGTCCACAAAACATGACAAGAACAAGCAACACAAAGGGATACAAGATGACAAACACAAAAACACACAGATTTGCAAAATAATGAAAGGATAGATAGTGAAACCAAGATTATTACAAGATTAAGAACTAAGTATATTTCAACATTAACCTCTAATGAATGTAATAATCAAAACCACACTCTTACGGTGACCGCCAAGGTAATCGACTCACCTCAAGATCCACCGTTTCCAAGCAAAGAATACTATTGGTTTTTCCAAGCCCTATACTAAGGATGACTTTTCTAAGTCCTAACTAAGACTATATTAAGGTGGTCTACTCTCAAGAGAGAGGATTTCAAATGTTTCAATCTTTCATCTTTCATAAACTAACTAGCAAATGAACTAATAGAACCTATTTATAGTCTAACTTATTATATAACAAAATGACCACAATACCCTTAATGAAAAGGGGTGGTCATGGAGTGTTACTTGAACAAGGCTAAGTAACCAAAATGTCCTTAATGAAGGCCCAAAATCGTGAGTCCTCAATCTTCAATGCTCCAAGCAATCTTTCACACGAGGGACTGCTCTTTGCTGTACTCAAATCTGCCCCTCCATGTAGGATCCCGTTTCCTTAATGTGACCAAAGCTTGATGCCCCACGTACTGGCTTCGAATGATGTCATTGAAAGCTAAGGTGTCCATTTGAATCGTATCACAGTAGGTCTTGTATTCTAACAAAATAAAAAAATAGTGAGAAAGTGAGAAACTACTCATTCTTAATCATATGTGATAAAAGTATAAATTGCTCACACTTTTCAAATATATCAATGGATGTATATTTAAAACATCAAAACTACTTCTTTGTACATTATTCTCATGATACACATTTTTGGTGTGGATTTTCAAGATTAATAACATGGGGTCCTATTCCTATTAATTCCTATTCATTGTACAAAGTAAAGAAGTTTTTGTTCAAAGTTCAAACTAAAGTTTCACTATTGTCAAAATTGTTCAACAAGTGTAGATATGTCTTCAGATCGTGACACGTGGCGACGTCCCCTTTGCTAATTTGTGGACATAAATCTTTACTACTTAGTCTTAGTTCTTTCCCTACCTCAGCATACACCCATTGGGTATCCTCCATGCACTTTTGTAGCCAGCTAGGCATCCCCCCGCCGGCCGCCACGTGGGAAGTCCCTCTTTCTTCCACGTCATCGACATCGTCATCGATCACAAATCCCGGAACTTTTGTGATTGGATCATCGGAGTTGACAATGCGGAGAACATTTGTACCACTTTTCTCCAATTGGCATCGAAAACTTTTGTTGCCAACTCTAGGCCCTCCAAATGATACAACAGTTACTATAGGTGCATCACTAAATTTGTTAGTAATATCATATGCTGTTAATGTTGCTAGGGCAGCACCAAGACTATGTCCTGTCACAGTTATACTTAAAGGTTCATCACTATATTTATCAAGAATGTTGCCAATTTGTTCTCTAATTGTGTCTTGCAAACTTTGGTCACGTTGGGTGTTTGTTGTGTACAAGCTCAAGAATCCACTTTGTACCATTGGTTGATCGTAATTTTCGGGTGCCATGTCATCCGGTAAGCAAGTCAACGTGGCGCGTAAATTCTCGAGCCATTCTGATGAGGTGGCAGTACCTCAATAAGCGATCACCACGTCGCAGCGCCCGAGCCTGGCGATCTCTTCCACGTCATCACAGACGGCCACGTAACCTATCCAGCTGGATTGTGGGGACGCCAGGTTTGGGAACCTTTTAGTCCACCGTGGCATTCGGGTTGCACACGTGGCGTACAAGTTCTTGATCACCTTGTATGCACTCTTGTCTAGACCACAGTCCATCAGCATGGAACTCTTAGGATAAAGACACGTTGCGTACGAGGGTGATGACATGTCAAAGTCGAAGCAGCGATAAGCTGCTTCGACGAATTCCCCATATCTTAAGATCTCCTTGCGGAGATCATCATCAAGTGGATCAAGCAAGCCTTCCCAATTCTTGATCCCTTGGAATTCCATCCATCGATCGCGAAGTTCAGCCATTGCTCTGTCTGCGACATAGCAGTGGCCAGACCCTGGGTTCCACGAGCTCGTGATGTTGAATCTACGAGCACCGAATTTACTCAATGTATACCACTTTGAAATAGGGAGTGCCAATCCCATATGTTGCTTGGTGAAAATAATATTGCAATTTGATTTGAAAATATTTCCACTTGAGAGCCTCATCATGAGTGAAAAAGGGGTATATATGTATAGTTTTTACAAGATTCTTGGAATGTGGATGAGGCTCTTCTTTTGTGGAGTAATGATATTTGTAATGTATGCACTTTAAGTTGGTTAATTAGGTTAATTACATTTTGGCTGCACTCAAATGAGAACTATTTATAGTTGTTCCCAAGTGCCAAACTAAAAGAATATATAGTGGGTGATGGGGTTAAGGGGAGATCTAGAATTATTAGGAAGACTATATAGTATATGTCATATGATAGAAAGAATTTAAGGGCGGACGGTGCATATAGTGCAACTGAAAGTTCAATATATATATATATATATTGGGTGATTATTTAAGGCCAAATATGCTCCGATGACCTCTTAAACTTATCAGTAAATTTCATTTAGACACTGAAATACGATATATTCTGATTACGCACTTGAACACGCGATAGTGTTCTTATTAGACATGTTAGACTTAAAAATTTGGAAAAGCTTATGTATGTATTCTCAAGCTCTCGTTCATTATGTATGTAGATACATTAACCCCTTTAAAATATGTCTCCTCCTTTGATTAGATCCATTAACCTAAATAAGTTGTATAAAACCTCGGTCATGTTTAGTAGAGACAAAAAATTAGGTGTTATCTTCATGTCTGTCTTAATTTTAGTGGATAGAGTTACTTGGTACTTGTTGTTGATGGGAGGTGACTTGTGTCCATTGAAATTAATCGAGATTCATGCGAGCTGATCTAGATACTACGATCATAAATGAAAAATCTGACATGTTCGGAGGTTGACGAGTCTAATTAAATGAGCCGATATATTTTATGTGTTTACATTTTTCTTTTTTTACCTCCCTATGAGCTTCCATCCTTTCTATTCACTTGATGATTCAGACTTACAATCCCTATGAGCTTCCATCCTTTCTATTCACTTGATGATTCAGACTCACAATCTCAAAATCAAAAGTAAATAATGATTACTGTCTGAACAACCCCTTTTTATTTTTTTACATATTTAATTTAACTACTTAATAGAGGCTTAAAGTTATTAAGCCCAAAGGGTGTAATATGAAACATAGTAAGTACAAAAAATGAAAAGTAAATAGCTTGACAAGTCAATAGTCTGTATTAAAGAAAAATTGACCTTAACAATTTTGACATGTAATTGACCAAACACAACAAAGTATTAAGAAACAAGTAAACTAAACAGCGTATATTATACACTCATATTTCTTCTCCGACCATATTGCGGCACAGTCCACAGTAACGTGTACCCATTGGTCATATGCTTAATCGATTTTGATTTATTTTTCTGATTTGACTCCACGTAAAATGTAATTATAAGCAAAATATTGTTTTTATTTCAAAAAGAATTTATGTTGGTATGTTTGAGAAGTCATGATAAAATTTTATTTTAGAAGCCAATTAAGAGATGTATTTGAGAAGTTAACTTTTATTTGGAGAACAGGGCTACTAACAATTACTCCCTTTGTTTAAAAAGAAAAAAGACCTAGTTTGATTTTGTAGAGAATTTAAGAAAATTAAGAAGACTTTTAAATGTTGTGATCTTAAATTAAAGATATGTCAAATGTACTAAAATGTCCTTCAATCTTGTGGTCTTAAACATGCCATGTGAAGAGTTAAAATTAAAAAGTTGCTAAAAAAAGGAAATGTATCATTCTTTTTTAAATGGATTAAAAAGAAAAATAGATTAATCTTTTTTAAACGGAGGGAGTATGTGGCAGCAAAGAAAGCCATGCATTTTTACACTTGTCAAATATTTCAAGCCTATTGGTCACTATAAATCTTCACGTTGATTGATCTTGTGGTATTATGATTTATTCTTGTTTACTTTTGGTAAACTACTTCTGGCATCAACTTTTGTCCCTCCTTCCTAAGGTACTAGTTTGATACTCTCTTAGTTCCATGTTCACAGTGTAAACCTTTGATTAATTAATGATGCATCTTGCTGTTTATGGAGGTTCATTATTACAGATTTTGTAGGAGTAACATTTTACTTTTCTCGATCACTTTGCAATGGAAAGTTATCACAATATAGTTTAATATAGTTAAAGTTTTGTCTTGTATTTCCATTGGTGGGAGAAAGAAACTTTCATGTGTTCTTATTAAGAAACACATCTCCTCATGGATGGTGAGGCAAGAGCAAAGAGGTGCCTCTCACCGTCGTCATCGCTCGGCTCGACTTTGGAGGTTAATTGTGAAAAAGTACGTCCAAAAATCCAAGGAAAAAATGTAATAATTTTTCTTCATTAACGCATGCATGCAGAAACGCTGAAAGGTTGCTCGGAAGGGACACAACTCTTCAAGTAAAAGACACACTATTTCGGAAAAAGGGATGCCTGTTTGGATGGTTGTGTCCTTTCCGAAGAGGCACTTCATGTCTATATAAACTTGTATTTTTCCACATCTCCTATTGAGTGAGTTCGAAGAAAACCAGAACGTTTGAGGTACCACTACCTTCTGGTTGTCAATCCATTTTATCCTGAGAAGAAAATTCGGCAACCTCGGGTACTTGGGGAGGGGGGGATTATTTCCTTAAGAAAACTCTGTGAATTCGGAGGACTGGACTTAATTCTACTTCATCTCTTTTCTTTAAAATATTGATTAACACACTTCTATTGAAAGGTTATTTTGATCTTGTGTTGAAAGTGTTGAAACTTCTAGTTGTTCTTGACAAGTTTGTTCTTGAACTTAGTTAAAGTTTATACGAAATAACACACAGATTGTGTACCCGAAATAACAGGTAATGTTGCAAGGGCAGCACTAAGACTATGTCTTGTGACAGTTATATTTAAAAGCTCATCACTATATTTGTCAAGAATGTTGCCAATTTATTCTCTAATTGTGTCTTGCAAACTTTGGTCACATTGGGTGTTTGTTGTGTACAAGCTTAAGAATCCACTTTGTACCATTGGTTATCGTAATATTTGGGCGCCATGTCATCTGGTAAGCAAGTCAACGTGGCGCATAAATTTTTGAGCCATTCTGATGAGGTGGCGGTACCTCGATAAGCAATCACCACATTGCGGAACCCAAGCCTGGCGATCTCTTCCACGTCATCGTAGACGGCCACGTAACCAATCTAGCTGGATCACGGTGACACTAGGTGTCACACCCCATTTTTAACCCAAAAAAGATATGGTTTTAAGTTCGATATAGTGCACAGTCCAATTACACAATCCAACATAGGAAAATGCAAAAAATATAAATTCTATTCTAAACTAGTCCTGAACTAAGCTCCGTTGCTTTACCTGATGCCTTGGGCCTTCATCACTAACCTACTTTGCGTACATGATACGTCGGGGCATTCCCCGATAAATAAGTACAAAAGACCTCGAGGCATCCCCCGACTAAATGAATACACTTTTCAAATACGGTAAACAAAACATTCAACAAATATTCCAAACATTCCAACAATCCACCAATTCTAAATTTTGCCTACCCGAGCCTAATGCTTGCCTACCCGAAGACATATCACGTTCAACATCAACAATGAATCAAAATATCATAATATTCACTTTTATCAATTTTCTATTCCCGCCCCCAACTTCATTTTTTTTTCTCGATCAAATAATCAAATTTAATATAGAAACAACCAATCAAAGCCACGACAATCATGGATATTTCAATATACTATCAAAATTATATCATCAATTATCATGAACCACACCCAAATCACAACATCAAAATATCAAATTAAGTAAAATAAAAAGAATGAGTTGAAAAATTGGACCTTAGAAGAAGCTTTCAAAATCAATGTATTATTCCGATTAAACTCGGGTTCTCCGCATCCGAAACCTCCGATTCGAACCTCAGCAGCAGACCAACTCCAACTCGGTATCACCAAAATTCGTTTCGTCAAAGCTTCGACATATTACAATGATTGAAAAATAATACTTCCCGATGAGAAATTCACCAAGACGATCGAACGGAAGGTGCGAATTGCCATTACTGACCACGGGATTTAAGTGGGTTTGAATAGAGGTAGGTCAAGTTTTGGTCAAGAGCTCAATTCCCGGTGAATATGGCGATTCCGACGAGAATTTGCCTGGAAAACCGTCCCTCTAATTTCGTTCAACTCGATTTTTCTTTCTCATCTCTTTTCCGTCCTCTCATTCTCGATCTCTCCCTCTCAAATCCCCTCTCTCTTTCACTGTTTCCCTCTCTTAATTTCTCTGTCAATTTCTCTCTCTCTATCAATCGATCTTCTCTACCTTATGCGTCCGAGTATGTTGCTACCTGTGCGAGCTTCGAGTGATGGTGTAATCAGTGTATGCGTGATGTGTGCTCTTCGGTGAGGATAAGTGATTGTGTGAGGTTTGTGCGTGAGTATAAGAAGGGAAAGAATGGAGTCCTCTGTGTATTGCTAATATCATGGTGAGGTCCATTTTTGTAGCATGTGTATTGTATAAAAATAGAAATTCCCACGAGGTCCATGTATGAATGTGAGGTATTAATATTCTGTGATGGATGGAAAATTCCATGATGAATAAAATTGGAAATCTTTTTTATGTGGGTCCCCTTCTATTGTGTTCTCTTCCCCTTTTGTAAAGGCCAAAATCGTGTAAAAGAAATATAGGTGGTGGGGTCATGTGGGTAGGTGGGGTAGGAGGGTATTGGAGTGTGAGTGGTTAAGGGATGAGATAAAATTTATTATTAATTTGTTGAGAGTTGATTGCTATTTTTGTCATTTTGTGGAGGGATAATTACACGGTTGAAGGTACACGATAGGATCAGGTAAAATGAGTAAACGTGATCTTTCGGAGGTACAAAATTACGTGTCTACATCATGCCCCCTTTGGATGTAAACACAAAGTATTTTCAAATAAAGAAGTAGACAACGAGACCAAATTTTGACCCGACCATCATTCAAAGAAAGAAACAGAAGGAAGAAAGGCAATCGAGTCTTGACTTAGGACGTCCTACCTACCCAAGTTATGAGGGAATCAAGTCACGAGTATCTCAAAGGATTGGAAAGAGAAGGACTATACCGAGTTGGAGAGTCGAGTGCGGTTCCACCGAGGTTCCGGTCCGCGGCTCTGTCATTACATCAAAAATGAAAATTACAAGTTAAAAACATAAATAAAATTACAAAAACTCTATCTATGCAACTTTCCTTGACTTTTGACTCACTGTTTCATCACCCTATTCTTTAGGCGGGCTCCTGACTTGCAATTTCTTCACTTGTTGCTTGGTTTTTAATTTTTTTCACCCTGTTCTTCACGCGGGTTCCTGACTTGTTATTTTTCAATCTGTTGACTTTCAATTTCTTCACCTTGTTGCTTGACTTTCAACTTCTTCACCATGTTGCTTGAATTTTCATTTATTCGTCCTGTTCTTCGGCGGGCTTCTGAAATCACATCAAAACTAAAAAGAAAATTATCCCAAATAAAGATTATTATAAAGCGATTTCATTTGCCAGAAAAGTGAAGTTCCAAACACAAGAATTAAATTTTTCCCCAGTTTATCATCAATGGACTTTTGTGAAAGTCACATCATTATAAGAATCAAGGAGAATAACTCGACTAAAAGGTACGTCTTATAGGAATCAGGGGAATGACTAGACTAAAAGGTAAGTTTTATAGGAATCAAGGGGGATGACTCGACTAAAAGGTACGTCTTATAGGAACCAAGGGGGATGACTCGACTAAAAGGTACGTCTTCTAGGGGTCAAGGGAAATGACTCGACTAAAAGGTACGTTTTATAGGAATCAAAGGAGCGACTTGACTAAAAGGTACGTTTTCTAGGGGTCAAGAGGGAATGACTCAACTAAAAGGTATGTCTTATAGAAATCAGGGGAATAAAATAACTCGACTAAAAGGTACATCTTATAGGAATCAAAGGAGCGACTCGACTAAAAGGTATGTCTTCTAGGGGTCAAGGGAAATGACTCGACTAAAAGGTACATCATATAGGAATCAAAGGGAGATGACTCGACTCAAAGGTACATCTTATAGGAATCAAGGGGGATGACTCGACTAAAAGGTACGTCTTCTAGGAGTCAGGGGGAATGACTCAACTAGAAGATACCTCTTAGGAATCAAAGGAAGATGACTCGACTAAAAGGTATGTTTTATAGGAATCAAGGGGGATGACTCGACTAAAAGGTACGTCTACTAGGGGTTAAGGCAAGTGACTCGACTAAAAGGTGCGTCTTATAGGAATCAAAGGGGATGACTCGACTAAAAGGTACGTCTTCTAGGGTTCAAAGGAAAATGAATTGACTAAAAGGTACGTCCTATAGGAATCAAAGGGGATAACTTGACTAAAAGGTACGTCTTCTATAGGTCAAAGGAAAATGACTCGACTAAAAGGTACATCTTATAGGAATAAAAGGGGATGACTCGACTAAAAGGTATATCTTCTAGGGGTCAAAGGAAAATGACTTGACTAAAAGGTACGTCTTATAGGAATCAAAGGGGATGACTTGACTAAAAGGTACGTCTTCTAGGGGTCAAAGGGAATAACTCGACTAGAAGGTACATCTTCTAAGAGTCAAGGCTCAATTTAAGAAGTGTATCACCTAGCAAATGAAAACTGAAATCCCTGGACAAGTATGTCTCCGAGGGATATAGGATGATGAATTTTTACCATGATTTTATTATCAAACCTGTGCAGCTATATTGCTTCCTGCATTTGTAAAAGTGAGGCATCCCTTTCGTTCATAGAGTTTAAGAACCATGCTTTTAAATGAGAAACTTTGATTTCCTTGTTGTTATGTGATGTTGTTCGTGTTAAAGATAATTGTTTAAGCTTCAAGATATTAATATAAGTTGACTTCATGATGTATGCATGCTTGTAGTTAAAACCCATGAATTTGGGTGGTTCAAGATGATTAAAATTGTTGAGAAAACCTATGCCCCAAAGTGTGCATGCAAAGGGTGTGTGTGTGTGTGTGTGTGTCTATATATATATATATATATATATATATATATATACATACATATAACTCAACGAATTTTGCAATTTACGATAATTTTTTGGTTAATTAGCATATAATTACGATATTATATATATATATATATATATATATATAATATCGTAATTAAAATCTAATTAACCAAAAATTTATCGTAAATTACTTTATTCGTTGATATTATTATACGATTGAAGAAATATACTACTGGGGTTATTGTTATAAATATTATAGAAGTAATTAAAAAAATAATTTGTTTAAAATTAATTTTAATTTATTGATTTATTAATTTTAGTAATTAAAATAATTTTTTTTATTATTTTGTTGAAAACCGACCACTTGTGGTCGATTTTCTGAATTTTTTTTAAAAACCAACCACATGTGGTTGGTTTCTATTAAAATATCTAGAAAATCGACCACAAGTGGTCTTTTTTCAATAAAATAATAATAAAAAATTAATTATATAACTCCTACCGACCCACCCCCTCATGACCCGACCCGACCTGTTATAAACTATATCCTATCGACCTAAACACCAAAACACACAAACACACACACAAAAATCACGCAAAACCCTAAACACACCCAAATTAATTTTCCAATCGCAAAAGTCACGCAAAAAACACCCTAACCACTGCTCCGACGAGTGTTCCCGCCACTGTTTCGACGACCACAACTCATCTCAGGTATGAATTTTGTTGTATTTTATGGTTTTTGTACTTTTTGAGGTTGATTTATAGGTGTACTAGTATATATAATTGTGAAATTTATAATGTTGAAGATTATGTTAGTTTGAACTAGTTTTTCTAAACTCGTTTGAAGCTCGAATTTTGTTTAGTTATTTGCAAAATTTTCGGGCTATACACATAATTGTTTGAACTAGTTTTGCTTGTTTAGCTTGTCGTTTTTTATTCTTGAATGGATTTTATGGTTTAGCTTGTTGTTTTTTACCAGGGTTTAGCTTGTTGTCTTTAAAGTGAATGGATTTACTTTTATGGTTTAGCACTTTAGCTTGTTGTTTTTGATATGAGCTTTGCTAAATCACTCAAAGTTGAAATATTTTATCTTGATTTTTTTAGGTTCTTGATTCGGTGACTAGTTATCTCTTTTACTTTAATTTAGGCCAAGCAAAGGTAAGTTAATTTCTCTCGATTCACTATTGTTGTTATCTTCTTGTTATTATTCATACTGAAGTATAGTGAAGCCGTGTGTGGCCTTGTTCTATTCACTAGCATTGTTGTTATGTTCTTGTTATTGTTTATATTGAAGTCTAGTGAAGCCGTGTGTGGCCTTGTTCGATTCACTAGCATTTGTTGACATCTTGTAGGCCTTGTTGTTGCTTGTTTCATGAATGTGATTTTGTTTTTGATACTTAGTTGGTTGAAAATGGTTAAGTGTAGAGACTTTAAAGGGGATTTTTTTGTTTTGAATGTGGTTTGTTAGGTGACTTAGTTGGTTGAAATAGTTAAGTCTAGGGACTTTAAAGGGGATTTTTTTGTTTTGAATGTGGTTTGTTAGGTGACTTAGTTGCTTGAAAATGGTTAAGTCGAGGGATTTTGACGGAGATTTTTTTATTTTGAAAGTGGTTTGGTAGGTGACTTAGTTGGTTGAAAACAGTTAAGTCTAGGGACTTTAAAGGGGAATTTTTTGTTTTGGATGTGGTTTGGTAGGTGACTTAGTCACTTAAAAATGGTTAAGTCTAGGAACTTTAAAGGGGATTTTTTTGTTTTGAATATGATAAGTCTAGAGACTTTAAAGGGGATTTTTTTTATTTTGAATGTGGTTTGGTAGGTGACTTAGTCACTTGAAAATGGTTAAGTCTAGGAACTTTGAAGGGGATTTTGTGTTTTGAATGTGGTTTGTTAGGTGACTTAGTTGTTTGAAAATGGTTAAGTCTAGAGACTTTAAATGGAATTTTTTTGTTTTGAATGTGGTTTGTTTGGTGACTTAGTTGCTTGAAAATGGTTAAGTCTAGGGACTTTAAAGGGGATTTTTTTTTTGAATGTGGTTTGTTAGGTGACTTAGTTTCTTGAAAATGGTTAAGTCTAGGGACTTTGAAGGGGATTTTTTTGTT
>NC_061115.1:215037019-215042920 GCF_002878395.1 Capsicum annuum | reverse complement strand
TTTTTTTTTCTAATAATCGTGGTATTCGTAAAAGAATTATAAGTAAGGAGGCAAAAAGATTGAATTTTTGGTACATATGAAAAACACATTTGAAATTAATAGTCTTTAATATGTCATGACGACACATTTGTATGATCATAATATTAAATTAAAGCTATGATAAGAAATTAAAATAGTATAAAATTATATTGTATAAACGTAATATTAAATTACTTTCGTAAAAATCAATACCATAGTCTTTGACTATATGAGCATTTTCATATTGAGTATATAAATGAGCATTTTTTTATCTATTAACTCAAAAATCTAACCGTTAAGAACCCACATTGATAAGAAATATCTTATTGATTTGGTTATCGATTTAGTACAACAACAACATAACCAGTATATTTTCACCAAGTGGTGGTTATCGATTTAATATGTTTAGAAATTAAAAAACTAATAAAACGAATCAATAATGCATAATACCAAACTATAAATCAATCGATGATGGAATACCTTAGAAAGGAGTAAAACTTGTGGCAACCTAAAAGAGAATCATCATTCTTATAATATAAATTTAAATTTTTAGGTAAGATAAACATTTGATTTTTACTACTACTTCACTTGGTGGCAACAAGTTTGTCTTATCCAATTAACAAAAGAAATTATTAAAAGGGAATAAGCCATTGTCAATTGTTGTTTCCGTATAATTCATATAAAATCTTTAAACTTATCATTGATGATAATGAATGAAAGAATACGACTTCAATCATGATCAAAATAAGAAAAAAAAGGTATAGTAAAAGAAGTGACGGTTTTTCTTTATTAAAGTTTGATCAAAGCATTATTTAAATAAAATTGTAGATTTTTTTTTATATATATAAAATAAAATTCTAATTGATTTAGAAGTCCAAAAAATTTTCGTTAAAATTCTTTTTATTTAAATATAATAGATTTTTATTTTTATTTCATAAATTATCTATCAATACTAAAATAATATGGATTCCAATATAAATTTATAATTTTTTTTTTTTATCTTTTTGTTTACTTTTCTTTTTCAAGACGTGTTGCTTTTTTGTTTCAACTTTGTATGTTATCTTTTATGTAAATAAAATGGCCCAAGAAAAAAGAAAGTAAAACTAACTATATTTAAAAAGGATAATTATGATTAGCCATGTTTACATATATTTACTTTTTATACTAAAAAAGTATTGCTTATCAAAAATATGTATTTACTTTCCGTAAACAATGAATATAAAAAATTTAGTACATATAAGCTCCAAATATTATTGTCATAATTAAATATTTATTTTTAAATACTTGAAATGTGTTTTATACGTATATCTTGAGTCAATCAATCAAAGAATATACAAAAAATAAAATTTTTAAAAAATATCAATTAACTTTAAAATAAATAAATCCATGAAAAGACTCTAACTTTGGCTCATATACAAAGAAAAAAAAAACAGATAGTAAAAAGGAGGTATATCCCAATTTCGAATAAAAAAACATCCTTGTAAGCTGCAAAGCATCATTTATTAGAGAAAGTTATTTAAATTGACAATAGAAACCAAAATTACCTCTGGAAAGAGTGTTTGATCATATTTTGTATGTATGATAACAATTGGAGCCTGTATCCAAAAAAAAAAATCATTAAAGTATATGAATAAACATAATGGTGATATGCTAAATCTCATGATTTATTTACAATTAAAATAATTTCATATAAGCAAAAGTTTAAAAGGAACTTCATATAACGAAGAAGGCTAGAAAAACTTAAAGAATCCAAGAAGAAAATATTAATTAATCATCAATCAAAATCAAAACAAACTTAAGAATAAGAAGAAATTATAGAAGCAGAAGATATTTTTCTAGTAAAATTTGATCAAATAACTACTTAAATAGAATTGTAGATATTCTTTTTTTTATATAAGGTAAAATTCTATTTGATTTAGAAGTATTAAATATTATGAATTCTGATGTATACAAAATATGTTTTTTTTTCTTTCCATACATATGTTTTTAAAAAAAGTATATTTTGGTTCCTAAAATTTTTTCATTAATAAATTAAATTTTTTGATCAATAAATTGGTACCTTTTCTTTTATGCCTTTTCCTTAACTATAATGTTTGGTTATTCTTACCCCAAAAAAAAAAACTCGTTTGGTTATTAATTTTCTTTTTTTTCTTTTCAAGGATAATTTTTTTCCTAAAAATTTGTGTAGGATTCCTAATTAAAAAATTGTCATATTACATTTAATTCCTTTTAGTTATGTGATTCTTTCTTATTTTCTTTTTGTATCCTAAATATTTGAATAATAATTTAATGATAATTATTTTTTTAAAAAAAGTAAAAAGACGATTTTGTCTATTGCGGGGTGTTTTAATGAAGGACAAAAAGTTCAAATCACTTTTCTAAAGGTTTTCACACTTTTAATATATTATATATTATATATATTATATATATAGATTTTATATATATATATTAATTATTTGAATTATTATTTAAGGCTGAGTATGCTTTGATGGCTTTTTAAACTTGTTAGTAAATTTCGTTTAGACACTCAAATTACGATATATTTTGATTGCATAATTGAACACATGAAAAGTACTAACATTCTTATTAGACGTGTTAGACTTAAAATTTTGGAAAAGCTTCTTTACGTATTGTCAAGCACTCGTTCACTATGTACGAAGATGCACTAACCACTTTAAAATGTGTCACCTCCTTTGTTTAGATCAATTAGCCTCAATAAGCTGTATAAAACCTCGAACATGTTCAATAGAGACAAAAATACTGGGCGATATCTTTACGTTTGTCTTAACCTTGGTGGACAGAGTTACCTGATACTTGTTGTTGATGGGAGGCAACATGTGTCCTGTAAAATTAGTCGAGCTTTGCACAAGTTGGTGTGAATACTACAGTCATACAAGAAAAAACAAGCACTTTCGGAGGTTGATGAGTTTAATTAAATGGGCTAATATATTTTGTCTTTTACTTCTTCTTTTTTACCCTTTTCACGAGCTTTCATTCTTTTTGCTCTCTTAACAATTCAAACTCACAATATCAAAATCAAAGATGAAAGAATGATTACTATCCGAACAACCCCTTCTTATTAGTTTATATATTTAATTTAACTACTTAATAGATGAGCCGATTAAGATATTAAGCACAAAAGGTGTAATATGAAATATAGTAAGTACAAAGTTTAAGAAAATAAAGAAGACTTTTGAATCTTATGATCTTAAATTAAAATTGTGTCAAATATATCAAAATGTTCTTTAATCTTGTGGTTCTAAACATGTTATGTGGAAAGTTGAAATTAAAGTATTGCCAAAAAGGGAAAGAGGTCATTTTTTTTTAAACGGTCTAAAAAGGAATGACTAAAAAGAAAAGTAGGTCATTCATTTTTAAACGGAAAGAGTAGTAAATAGCTTGACAAGTCAACAGTCAACATTAAAGAAAAATTGACCTTAGCAATTTTGACATGTTGACCAAACACAACAAAGTATTAAGAAACGAGTAAACTAAACAGCATATATTATATACTCATATTTCTTCTCCGACCATATTGCGGCTAGGGGTGGGCATATTTTGGTTTAAACCGAAAAAATTGAAAAACCAAATTGAAATTTAATTTTGGTTTTGGTTTTTCGGATCGGATTCGGTTTGTAATTTTAGAATTTCGGTTTTTCGGTTCGGTTTTCGGTTTTAAAAAAAAATTGGTTTAAACCAAAATTTTATAAATAAATAAATAAATAATATATTTGATTATATATAATATATATATATATATATATAATATTTAGTAATTCACATTCACAATTAACATTCAATAGCAAATTCACATACGCCGCAGGCTGTTTATGGATTGTTTTAGTGACTCAAATATTTTATGGACTATTTTGGTGACTTTGGACTGTTTTATGAATTATTTATGCAAAAAGTATGTTGTTTCATGGACTATTTTTACGAGTTTTGTGTTGTTTTGTAGACTATTTATGCAAGGTTATATTATATGCAATGATTAATGATGTTATGTATTATGTTAAGCTTATGATTATTTCATTTCATTTCATTCATGTTGAGTTATTTATAATTATTTATATTTGGGAATGAAAAACAAGTTTGAAAAAAAAAAAATTTCTAAAAAAATCCATCAATTTTAAATGCTCAGTTATGAAAAAGAGAGTCTAACTACTTTAATATTTCAAACCGAAATAAAAAATCGAAATAATCGAACCGAATTTGTAAAATCCGAACCAAACCGAATTTATTTCGGTTTGGTTATGAATGTCATTTTTGTCAATCCGAAAACCGATAAATCGAACCGATATTAAATAATCAGACTGAACCGACCGAACGCCCACCCCTAATTGCGGCTATGGGTGTCAAGTGGGCTGGGCCGGGTCAATCCAAAACTGGCCCGTGAAATTTAGCCGGGTTGTGGGTTGGTCCAGGCTGGGTTGTGGTTAGGTGGGTCGGGCCCGGTTTGGGTTCAATAAATTTTTTAAAAATAATCCTGAACCGACCCACTTAGCCCAACCCGGTCTAACCCACCTAAATCCGGTCAAAATCGGTCAAAAACAAAAAAGAAAAAGTTTTTTCCCAATATATGCTATATATACCCACCTATATATATATTTTAAATACGTTAAACAATATATATACACTATATATATAGTATATACTGCATTAAAATTTAAAAAATATATACACATATACACAATTAGACATGTAATCGTGTATACGACTATACGTTAGTTAAATATATATATATATATATATATATATATATATATATATATATTACTCTAAATAAAATATATACTACAAGATATATACTATAATATAATGATATATATAATAATTTATAAAACATATACACATGTATACGTTAAATATATACGTCTATAGAAGATATATACACATATATACGTACCATTCAATAAATACATACTACTTTAAATAAAATATACTACAACATATATACTACAATTTATACACACACTATATATATAGTTATATACTAATTTATAAAACCTATACACATGTATACATTAAATATATATGTCTATAGAAGATATATACACGTATATACGTACCATTCAATATATACATGCTACTTTAAATAAAATATAATACAATATATACATACACACTATATATATAGTTATATATTAATTTATAAAACATATACACATGTATATGTTAAATATATACGTCTATAGAAGATATATACACATATATACGTACCATTCAATATATACATACTATTTTAAATAAAATATACTACAATATATATATACTACAATATATACACACACTATATATATAGTTATACACTAATATATAAAACATATACACATGTATACGTTAAATATATACTTCTATAGAAGATATATATGCATATATACGTACCATTCAATATATACTACTACTTTAAATAAAATATACTACAATATATACACACACTATATATATAGTTATATACTAATTTATAAAACATATACACGTGTATATGTTAAATATATACGTCTATAGAAGATATATACACATATATACATATCATTCAATATATACGTACTACTTTAAATAAAACATACTACAATATATATATACTACAATATATAGACACACTATATATATAGTTATCCACAAATATACACATGTATACGTTAAATATATATGTTTATAGAAGATATATATACATATATACATACCATTCAATATATACGTACTACTTTAAATAAAATATACTACAATATATACACACACTATATATATAGTTATACACTAATTTATAAAACATATACACATGTATACATTAAATATATACTATTTTAGAAAATATATACACATATATACACTATTTAAATAAAACATATGCTACTTAATATAATAAATTAATAATAGTAT
>NC_061115.1:215030067-215036919 GCF_002878395.1 Capsicum annuum | reverse complement strand
ACAATATATACACACACTATATATATAGTTATACACTAATTTATAAAACATATACACATGTATACATTAAATATATACTATTTTAGAAAATATATACACATATATACACTATTTTAAATAAAACATATGCTACTTAATATAATAAATTAATAATAGTATAATACATAATAGTAAATTAATAATATATTAAAACTAAGTTTATAATTTAAACTAGAAATTCAATTTAAATCATTAAATGAAAAAAATTACAAAGTAAGGATTAAGAAATGAATGAATGTTGAATTTTATTTATTGCAAAATGATCCAAAATTTAGAATTTACATGAATGAAAAATCTATAAATTTTGCATCATTTTTTTCAACTCATTCATGTTAATATTAACGGAAACTTGCATAGGATAGTCAAAGTCAACGGGGGCAAAATCATGCACTGGACTTGATTATGCTGAGTTCTCCCGTGAAGTCATAATTTCTTTAAGTCTCTGCTCGTCGTTCGGCTCCACTTCCATTCCTTGATTTCTTCATTCGGCTCTAATCCAATCTCCGAGGCAAACGAGAACATTCATTGCATTGCTTCCCAATGAATGTCGGTTGGCTCCAAGTTGTTGTCGTCCTTGACTAAAAACACTCTCCGATGCTACGGTTGACATTGGAACATTCAAAATATCTCTAGCTAATCTTGAAAGCACAGTTTATTGTGTTTTATTACTCCTCCACCAATCCAACGCGTTGATCCGTCGTCTGCGATCCTCTAGCGGCGACCGGAGATAATACTTAAGCTCTTCTCAATAAGTTGATGTATAAGCTCCCTCCTCGACACTGTTCCAACAATTTAAATCATAAAAGTGATCAGAAAAATCACTATATGCCAACTTTTTAGAAGATGATGGCTCCTCGGGAGGATGAGGTGCGACAATTGGAGTGACATTTGTAGGTACGGTTAAATCAACTAAATCAGCATAGTGATTATATAATCTATCTATGTATTCATTCGCATCTCCCATACCCGTCCACAAATCAGGTTGTACTTGTTGAGAATCATTTTTAGTATTTATTTCTAAGTTAGCATAAATAATAGTACTAAACTGGCACATAGTATTATATTTCATGCACGGATTAAGCATAGCACCAACCAAGTAAATAGGGAGAATAAAAAAAATATATTTTTTAAATTTAGCAAACATGACACCAACAACATCTTTGTAAACTTCATTATTTTTGTATTCTTTGAGCAATCCAGAAATATCGGCTATATATGTCAAAATATTACAAACAGTAGGATAATAAGCACCGAAAAATTCAACCGTAGCTATATAAATTTTTTCCAAAAACTTAACAAGATCATTAATTACAACCCAATCAGAATCATGTAACATGTAATCAGCAGAATCAGCAAACGAAACACAATATTGGTTAAAAGATAGTGTAATAGGAACTCTATATTTATAACAAGTTTTTAAAAAATCATACATAGGATTCCATCTAGTTTCACATTCTTCAGGCATTAATATCGGTGCAAGTTCATTTTGTTTACATTTAAGTTTAAAGTCTCTAATTCTACTTCTACGATTATTTCCTTGAATAAAACCAACGGCAAGCCGAATTTTTTCAATATAAAACTCAAAAAACTCAAAACCATCTCTTACAATTAAATTATATCTATGACATGCACACTTAATATGAAAAATTTCAGGTAACATCGGAGATAGCTTAGATTTTAATTTTGTTATAGCAGTCTTGTTGTTAGAAGCATTATCAAAAGCAATACATAAGATTTTATTTTCGATACCATAAAATTCTGCAACTTTAGCAATCGAATCAACAATAAAATCTCCAGTATGTTTATGATCTTCATCATATTAAAAAGCAAGATTATGTTTTTGCATAGTAAAACTACTATCTATTCAGTGACAAGTAATAGTTAAATAATCATTTTTATTTACAGCACGCCCAAGATCAGAAGTTAGGGACATTCTACATTGAATATGTTTTAACAATGTTGATAAATAAAAATAATATTATGAATAAAGTCTAAAAATATCGGTCCGACAAGTACTTCTAGGAATACTATTAAACATAGGATTATAAATTGCTTGAATATAATGAATAAAGGCATCAGACGAAGGAAAACTAAAAGGCAAACAGCCCAAAGCTATCATTTTAGCTATTTCTTTCCGGTCCCTCAATTTATTATGCTTCTTTATTACCTGACCGGTTGCTGGGTCCATTCTAGTTTGCGTTGGCCCACCAACATCCGCACCACTTCGTGCAATATTTAACTCTCTTTCGTGAACATCACCTATATGTCTCATTAACGTACCCGTACCCTCTTGCCTGCTTCCTCTTTTATGCTTATATATTTGTTGACGAATATTGTATTGCACCTCAGTATCTGATATACGTTCAAAAAGTTGCCATGCAATACTAGTTGTTTTACGAACTCTTGGGGCACGTGGAGGACGGAGAGGGAGATTAACTGATTCAGATCTAACATTAGCATTTTCTACTGCGGGTGTCTCACCAATATTTTCACCATCTTCATCTAAATTAACCGCATCTACTTCATTTTCTTCTTCTATACCGTAATTTTCCTGAGCTTCTACATAATCCATATTGTGGGCACCTACACCTACAGGTACGCCTACTTCTTCCTCAAAACGTTGACTAAGCGGTGCCGGAGGCACACGGGTATATCTACTACTTGAAGTACCTCTACCATTAGTAATTCGCTTTTTACTATCACTACCGCTTCCGGGATAAAAGTTTTAACACCTTTAGTAGCGAGGTTTCTTAATTTATCCATAATATAAATTAAACTAAAAAAATTCAAAATACACAAATATAATAAAATTAAATATTCAACAATTAATACACAAATTAAAAATTAAACGTAAGAGATGAAACGACAATACCAAAGTTTGGAAGTATCCAAAGGTTGCGACTTTAGAAACTTTCACTCGTACTTTGTAATCGGAAAATAAAAAAATTAAAGTGAGCGCTTTAGAAAATTAAATATATAGAATGTTTGAGAATTGAGAATTGGGATTTGAGAGAGAATGAGAATTGAGAGAATGAAAAATTGTGTGGAAAATGATTTGAAAGTGTAGGGTATTTATAGGAATTTTTTTGGGGTTAAATTTTTTTTTTAAAAGTAATTTTATTTTTTTAATAAAAAAGGCCAAACTAGCCGTTTGGACCCAAAAATGGCTATATAGCCGTTGGTCAATGGCTAGTTTGGGCCCAATGGTCCAAAACTCAATTTTTTTAAAAAAACCAAAACCAGGACGGTTAACCGGTGGGCCCTGACCGGGTTAACCGGTCCCAATCAAAAAAATAAACCGACCTGGGACCCGGTACCCTACAGCCCATGGGCTGACCGGGTTGGGTCAAAACGGGCCGATTTTCTAAAATGGGCAGGTTCGGGTCAACCCGGCCCATTTGACAAGCTACGCGTACTCATTGGTCACATATTTTTTTTGGTGTCAATTTTTTTTTGTCAGAATTTAACTTGACCCGAAAATTAAAATTATAAAAAAACTAAATACCTAGCTGCAAACTAAAAATACAATCATTATATTCCTATAAAATAGGGTCTGGAAAAATAGTATATGCAATTCATACTACTACATCAGAGATGAGGCAGAGAGACTAGCTTTTTTCGATAGATCCACGGCTTACGATAAAAACAATCTAGAAAAAGAAATATTGTATAAGTGTAAGAAATAATAGGTGGTAAAAGTTGACAGATAATAACATAAACAAAACTACCACACAACACAGTACATAGTTCTACAATTGACTACTAGCTAGCACAAATAACTCAACAAAACACTCCTTCCAGCTGCAAACTAAAAATATGTATCAAAATATCTTCTTATGGTCCTTTAACATGTTGTACGGAAAGTTGGTACATTCGTTTAAAGTGAACTAAAAAGAAAATAATACAAACTAATTGAAATGAAATAAATAGTATCTTTTTTTTTTTGAAGCCTTGGGCTACCAGCTTGTAACGATCAATGGTCCCATTAGACTTTTTGTATAGCCAATTGGACCACTTCTTATTAATTACAGAAACCAACACAAAGGAAATTTCAACAACTAGATTACTACTGGTGACTATACATCTCCTTTGTTTCAATATGAATTTTAGCCATGTTTTTTTATCTTTATAGTTTGCCTTTCTCTCTCTCTCTCTATAATTCATGATTCTATATTTGCTATCTATCATAATTTATTTGCCAAGTACTTGAGGCCTGGTTACTAAAAGACCTATTTTGATACTAAAAACCCTGCTTTCTTTCCCTATTATTAGCTCTTCCCTTACCCCTTCTAGCCATTGGAATATATCACATGGCTATCAAGATCCAGGACATTGCATGGGTTGTTTGATTGGGAATAGGTTATCTCAGGATTAGTTATTCTGAAATAAGTTATTTCATCATGTATATGAAATAACTTATCTCATTGCTATGATATAAATTATGGGATAAATAATTTCGGAACTATCTAACATCTCCAACAAAATTCAAGATAAAATGAATCTGCATTTTATCTCGAAATTATTATACTTTATACCTCACACCAAATGACAAATGACAATTCCCTTCTATAAGGAGGCGATATGAAAAATGAAAGGATCTTGTATGCCACATAATTTTTTATTGAAGGATATGCACTGGACCATCTTTCGTCTAAGATGGCTCCGCCATTCCTTGAACTGCCAAATTCTGAACTATATAATAGCTATTGAGATTTTTTTCTCTTTTTCAAGGAATGAGGAATAATTAGTGTGTGTTTGGTACAAAGGAAAAATGTTTTTCATGAAAATAAGTAGGGCGAGGAAAGGGGTAAGGCGTGGCGGGAATGGAGGCTACGGGGTGAGGGTGGGGAGGATATAATCAATGTAAAATGTTAATTGTGGAACTTATGTTTTCTATTTTCATTATAAAAGTCATTGTCCCTCTTTTTAAAAAGAAAAAAAAAGTTGATTTCTCCAGAAACAACTATTTTAAGGAGATATAATACATATTCACTAGAACTTTATCTTGCATTTTGTTTGAGGTATTAGTTAGTTCCGAGATTATTTTATTTCACTATTTTTATCATAGTGATTAAATAGGTTGTCTCATATACATGATCGAATAACCGATTTCGAAATAGTTAATCTGGGGATAGCTTGTTCCGGAAGGTCTTCTTCTTTTTCTATCTATGTAGGAGGTCCTCAAGAACTTCTAGTAGATTCTTAAATTTTATTTTGACTGTTATTTAAATTTTATTGTTATATTATATTATTAAATTTTTTATTATGTAAAGTCGAAAGTTTTCATTTTATGCATGATAAATTTGGTGTAATCGCGTCATTATCTTACTTTTTTTTCTTCTCATTTTGACTTTGCTTATTACTAAATAATTCAACATTATCTTTTATTATCATAACTTTTTAATAACTCTATCTCGTATCCTACTTTTATATAGTATTATAATTAGTTTAATTATTTTTTTGTTGATATGCAATATTGTATAATAATAAAAATGATACAGTAGCCAAATGTCATTTTTCATCAAAACAATATAATGCTATATAACTTAACAACCATCCAAACGAGGAGTATATATTTGAAGTAGCAATGGAGGGTTGGAACTTGGAAATTGTTAAACAATAATATACATTTAAATCCAACTGCTAAATAAACTGAAATGAATTTGGCTAAAATACTTTCTGTGTTTTTAAATAAGTAGTTTTTTTAGTTTGGACACATTTTTAAGAACTTATTCATTTTTAGAATTATTCATTTTTAGAAAATAAAGATTATTTTTATTAATTAGCCCTTAAGAAATAATTTGAACGAATGTAACTTTTTAGTAGTTTTTTAATTTTGTAAAACTCTAAGGAAGAGTAAAATTCAAAGAACATCATTTATATGTGATTATCTAAAGTATTACTTACATAAAAACAAACTGAAAAATCTAAACAATCACTTACTTAGAAACAGAGAAGTAAGTTGAACTAATACATGAGCAGATCATAGCACCCAAGAGTGTGGTTGTGACTGTGGCTTAATAGTTCAATGAAGTGCGAGGAGTATCATGAGGTCTCAAATATAATTTTCAACACAAATAAATACTAGGTGATTTCTTTTCACCTGGTTTATTTAACTCTGGTGAACAGAGTTATTGGTACTTATTTCTAGTGAGAGGTGACAAGTATTCCATAAATTTAATCGAGTATGTGCAAGCTGACTCAAACATAAATAAGCGAATCATTGATCATTCTAAACTTGAAATGTAATGATTCGCAATCATTGATCTCAACATTGAAGAAAGACGAGTTAATTCCTCAAAATGTCATTGAACATATGTAAATATCCCACTAAAGTAATTTGTGTTTCTTTTAGGACAATATTGTCGCTGAACTATGCACTTCTTTTCATTATAAGGTAAAACTAAGAAATTGTTAAGCATATGTTTGGAGAACCACAAGGAAAGTGAAATTAGATGTAATTACATAATCTAACTCTCAATTAGGAATAGAGAATTAAGTGCAATTACGTGATGTACTTACAAATTCACATTTTATTTTTTTTTTAATTTTAATTTCTTTTTCTTTTTCTTTTATTTTTTATTTTTATTATTTTTATTTCTTTTTTATTTTTACTTTTTTTTTCATTTTACATTATTTATCTTTCATCTCTTTTCTTCTCATTTTCCAACTTTACTTCTTATGATTCAATATAATTACTCATATTTTTTTTTCTTTATTTAGTGCATTATTGAATTTTTATAATTTTTATTCTAGTGTTTGAATTAAAGTAGTATTTTATTATTGAATGAGATTATAGACTTATGTGTTTTT
>NC_061115.1:215007975-215029967 GCF_002878395.1 Capsicum annuum | reverse complement strand
TTTTTCTCTTGGATTTTGAATTTATGTTTTGGTTTATTTGTTTTAGTATTATAGACATGCTATTTAATATTGCATGTCACTGCAAATTGTCTAATAACATATAATTTCAATTTTTCTATGGCTTTCCAAATATGTGCTTAACTATTTTTTAGTTTCACCTTATTTTGGAAAGACGTACATAGTTTAATGACAATATTTTCCTAAAAGAAATTAACAAAAGTTACTTTAGTAGGATGTTTGCACAAGTTTAATGGCAATTTGGAAAATTAACTCAACAATTTGAAGTGACATGCAATATAAAATAACAAGTCTATAGTACTAAAACAAATAAATTGAAACATAAAACAAAACACAAATTGAAAATTCAAGAAAAAAACACAATACTCTTATATAAAATTCCAACGAGTAAATAATTCAAAAGAAAGGAAAAGCACATAAGTCATCTTATTCAATAATGAAATATTACTTTAATTCAAACACTAGAATAAAAATTATAAAATTCAATAATGTGCTAAATGAAGAAAAAAAATATGAGTAATTATATTGAATCATAAGAAGTAAAGGTTGGAAAATGAGAAGAAAAGAGATGAAAGATAAATAATGTAAAATGAAAAAAATAAAAATAAAAAAGAAATTAAAATAATAAAAATAAAAAATAAAATTAAAAGAAAAAGAAATTAAAATTAAAAAAAGAAATAAAATGTAACTTTGTAAGTACATCATGTAATTACACCTAATCCTCTATTCCTAATTGAGAATTAGACTATGTAATTACATCTAATTTCACTTTCCTTGTGGTTCTCCAAACATATCTTTAACAATTTCTTAATTTTACCTTATAATGGAAAGAAGTGCATAGTTCAGTGACAATATTGTCCTAAAAGAAACAAAAATTCATTTAATCCAATTCAATCTAAATTCAAACATATATGTTACTGCTGTATTTTTTAAAGAACTGGGCTCTGATACCATTAGTAGGGGTGTGTGGATAACTAACTTGTGAAATAGATCTTTTATATGTATAATGAATCTATTTTTCTTTGTGCGTGGATATTTCTTAACTTTTCTATATATTTTTATTTTAAGTCTATTAGTGTTAGTTTTATCGATATTCATATCTTGGGGTGTGATAAATATCCAATTAGATTATCTTTCGTAAGTTTTTCTAATAATATTATTTCATACATATTTTGTCTCCAATATTTTAAATATTCGTAGTCTATCATTTTATCCTGTAGTAATTGCAGAGTTACAGATTTCTGTATAATAATTTATCCTAATTGTACTGTAATGTATATCTAATTCTAGATTTTCAATGTTATTTATTATCTTGTATTGTTCTTCTCGTAGCGAGGTTTTTAAATTACATAAACTATCACATGTACTTTTTCCTAAATTTTTTAAGGTTTCTTCTATCCATATTAATTTTTCTTTTAGATTCTCCATTATTTTTCTAATTCGGTTTCTATAATTAATTTATTTATTTAGATTATCTTGATTTTCTCTAGTTTTTCTAATATATTCTAACATCTCTTAATCTGAATAATATCCGTCTAGGTAATTATTCAGGTATAACTGTGCTATCCAATTTATAGTTTTAATTTCATAGTCTAATACTTTTTCTAATATTATTTTCTTAATATCTATAATTTCTATATCTCTAAGTATATATAAGATTAAGACTTTAAGATCATCTATCATTTAAAATTGACTAAATATTTTATTATAATATTTTGTAGTTGTTTGTTTTAGTCTTAGTAGTTCTTGCATATTTTCATTAAGAAATTTTATATATTTTATATCTTTAGTTTCCATGTATTTGTCTAAATTTACTTTCATCTGTTTTTCTATTAATTGTATGTTTCTCATATCTTTTTTCAAAAATTCTAGATATATGTAATTTATCATGGTAAGTATTTGTAAGAGTAGTTAGGTAGGTATGGTATGTAATTTATTCTAGTCATATAATATTTACGAAATGCTTTTTCTAATATGATTTTCTTATATCTACTACTTGTATATCCTTAATTGCATACAAAATAAATATTTTAAATTTATCTACCATTACATCAGATAAATAATTATTCATTTTCATAAAATTGCTATTTTCAAAATATTCCCTTCAATCATGTACATAACAAAATATGGTCATCTTAGATTACTATATACTAGATTATTCTTAAATAACATGTTCTTCGGTCACTATTAGCATGGTAATCTGGATATTTTTTCCTTAAACAGCGCCTCTACTCTGGTTACTCCCTACCACGGCTTCTTGCCTCATTGGTTTCACCTTTAGGATGACATAGTTCTTAGGGATTTTTCTCCTTTTCCACTTTGCTAATAAACTTCTTAACATATTATTCTTCGAATAATTCTACCATAAAGTAACTAACATGAATTTATTTTATCATACCATGATTGTTGGGAATTATGAATTTAGCTATTCATAATCATAAATAAATATACTTGTTCTGGTAGGTTTGATATTTCTAAGCTTTGCTCCTCCATAAATTTTTCCATTGAAATAAATCTGTTTTTTAATAACTAAGCAAAATATTTATTGTGGACAAGAGAGAGTATTTGTGCTTCAACTCATGAAGGCTTGCTTTGCAATGCCTTCGGTTCATCTTATTTATAGACTAAATCTTTACAAGAGTATTCACATTTCTAAAATTAGTCTACAAAAAAGTCTCCTAATAAGACAAAAATTATTAATGCCTAGAATAATAGTTAAAAAGCCTAAAGCCTAAAAGTTTAGTCTATACAAAAGTTTTCAATATTTTACGTAAAGTAAATTGTGAAAGTTTACATGTCTCTTTCACAATTTAATAGCTTGTCTTCTATTATTACTCCGTTGATATCTTCTCGTTGTCGTATCTGCTGTTTTTCCATATCTCCATTATTGCTTCTTATCTTGTATCTTCCAACTAGCGTTCTTATCTACTTGGTTGATTTTTCTTCTATTCTAGCTGAACTTCTGGGATATTATTATCTCCTCCATTACATTTTGAACATTTATGATCTGGATATTTATGTCCAATTGTCTTGCAATATCTGGTTAATAATTCTTCTGAAATAAATTTTTCTCTGATAGCTCTAGTGATAGGTTCTGTCTCTGGTTTGAGTAACGTCAGAATCCATTGCCTAATAGTTTCCATATCTGTTTCTCGTAATTCCTTTGAATTTGAATATATTAGTACATGATTTCTTGAATAATAACTCCATATGGGATTTTGGTTGCAGTATGTGTTCGCTAGCTCTTGAAAAATTTTAGATAGTCCGATAATTCTCTTATTCGCATAAAATTTTGGTATCTCAATTCTAGGTATTTCTGGTTGTGGAATAATATCTTGTGGTATAATCATGTCTCGTGTTATTCCTATCTTTACAACTTGTATGGGTTTTTTAACTTCATCATATAATATCTCTGCTGGTGCCGTGTAAACTTTTATAAAAAATAGGGTACCTTTGGTTATTCTTTTAAAAATGCTAAATGCTTCATATATTTCCGATATAGTGGATATCTCATTTCCGTAAGAGGTATATACAGTACTGAGTAGTCCATATTCATAGCAAGTTTTAACTAGACTTGGTTTGGTTTTAGGTAAAATAATTAGCTTATTATATCTGGTCAATCTTTGGGTTATATAGTTTGTATCTGGTTCTTGGATGTTTATAGCTCTGGGGTTAGTATTTAAAAAGGTTTGTACATTGTAGATATTTTCTATATATGTCCGGACTGTGTAATTGTAAGTCTTTTTGTTTTGGTTTAAACTATCTCGGTATGTGGTAATTTGTGGGGGTATAAACATAGGATCTTTTGATGTATTTGATATATATGGTTTGTCAAATAACTTGTTTAGGTTCATATTTGTGTTTTTCCTAACTCCTTTGCTTGTACCTACAGAAGTAGATTGATAAACGTTATGGGTTTTATAGAGTGTTCCATCGTCTCCTTCTAGCTCTGGAACTTTAATGTCTTCCGATTGACATAGCTCTGCACACTGCTGAGCTAGCTGATTTATAGCTATAGACTTCAGTTTAACTTCATTAGTCTTTAGCTTTTCTATTTCATTACCCATACTGTCCACTTTCATTGAAAGCGTAGTTAGGGTGTTGAATATTTTTTCTAGAGTATCCTCTTCTATTATATCAGTTTGTGTAGCTTTGTCTTGATATGTAATCTGCAATAACATTTTTGTTAGTACTAATTACTTCAATTATAAATGTGAAATTTAATATATTCAAGACTAGTCTCCGAATCTCTTTTGTTGTAACTGAATTTTGTATTTTCTTTGTTAACCACCAGCGTACCTGTGCATTATCCGTTCGTACAATAAACTTGTTATATACAATATATGGATCAAATGCTAATAAACATTTATATAATGAACATAATTCTTTCCAATTTATTTCCTATTTTATTTCTATTTCATTGAACGTACCTGAGTAGTATCTACAATGGTGTTCTAATTTTTCTGCTTCATATCGGTATTTAAGTACTCCTCCATAACTACATTCACTAGCATCTGCTTCTACTATATATATAAATTTTCTATTTTCATCTGAAAATTGTAGTTTTGCTAATTCTTTACAAAGTAATTTTATTTTCTGAACTTGTTTTTTATCTTCTTCATTATAGTTATATTCTACATCCTTTTTTAATTTTTTCTGTAGTGGTTTTAAAGTTTCTGCTAATTTTGAAATATATTCCCTTACTTGATTTACTAATCCTAAAAATGATTGTAATTTCTTTTTTGTATCTAATTCTTCTTTCGAATTTATTTTTTTTGTACTATATGTTGTTGCATTTTTACTCCACTCTTATCTATTCGTATTCCTAAAAATTCTATCTGATTTTTTATAATTTCAGCTTTCTTTTCACTTAGACTTATTCCCAATTTTCTATTATATCTGTAAATTGCCTAATAATTTTAAATGTTCTTCTTTAGTTTTTGTATATAATAATCATCTATGTATACTATACAATTAGATAATTGTTTAAAATAACTATCCATAAAATGTTGATATCTACCTGGTGCATTTTTATATCCAAATGGTAATACGTTCCATTCATAAAATCCTTGTGGTACCGTAAATGCGGTTAATTCTTTAGATTCTTCTTCTAACTTTAAATGGTAAAATCCTGATTTACAATCGAATTTACTAAAATAATTATATCCCTGTATTTGTCTTATTTTTAATATCTTATTTGGTATTGGATAATTATATGTCATAGTCTTTGCATTTAAATTTCTATAGTCAATAACCATTCTGCTTTTTTCTCTTTTTTGTTCACTATGTTTATTTACTATAAATGCTGGACTATTATGTTTACTATTACTTTTTTGTATATATTGTTTTTCTAATAATTCATCTATATGCATTTTAAATTCTTTTAAATCGTCAAAACTATATGTTAATGGTTTCTGGGTTATTATGCTATTTTTATCTATTAATTCAATTTTTATAGTAGTTTTATGTTTTTCCCATTCTTTTAATGGATCTTCACTATATAATTGTTCTAATTTTTTCTTAATTATTTCTATCTTATTTATTGAAAATATAGTTATTTCTGTTTTATTTATCGAAAATACGACTAGTTCTATTGTATCATCAGTATTTTTTATATTTTCTAACTTTTGTGTAATTTTTTCACTTTCTTTTATCTAATCAGTTTTCTTTCTTATTTTATTATTAACTCTTTTTGCCCTTACTTTCTGTTTTCATGGTGTTGTAAACCACCAATCTGTTTTAGTTATTATATGTGGGTATAATTTATCTAAAAACGGCATTCCTAAAAGTATATCTTTTAATGTTAGTTCATAATTATAAATTTCTTCTATTGTTAATATCTTATCCCATACTTGTATTTTTACATTCCTAGCTTTATAAGTAATTAAGTTTCCTTCATTATTAAATCCTTTAACTATTATTGGTGTTTTTAATTTATCCCATTTGCTTTCTGGTAAGCAATTATATCTACATAAATTAGCTTTTGCTCCTGTATCTATCATAGGCGTATAATATCTACTGTAATATCCTTCTACTACTATCTTCATTAATACATATATTTTCATTTTATGTTAAGGCTTTTCTTAATAATAATTTCTCTATGTTATATGTTAATGTTAATTGTGAATGTTCTATATTATATGGTTTTACTTGTTCTAGTCATTTTATTCCTAATATTATGTCTGCTTTTTGCATTTCTCCCTTTACTTCAAATTCTATTTTTATTTTTCTAATTCCTATTATTATTTCTTTTTCTGCTATATTTTTACTATTTATTAAACTTCTTGGTAGATCTGGACATATATCATTATCAATTTTTATTTCTTCATTTTTTATTAGATATTTTGCTATAAATACAGGACAAGAAGAAAATTACGAAAGATAATCTAATTGGATATTTATCACCCCCAAGATATGAATATCGATAAAACTAACACAAATAGACTTAAAATAAAAATATATAGAAAAGTTAAGAAATATCCACGCATAAAGAAAAATAGATCCATTATACATATCAAAGATTTATTTCACAAGTTAGTTATCTGCACCCCCTACTAATGGTATTAGAGCCCAGTTATTTAAAAAATACTGCAATAGTATATTTAGTGGGATATTTACATAAGTTCAATGACATTTTGAGGAATTAACTCGTCTTTCTTCAATGTTGACATATTCAAGATATAATTTTTTTTTTCTTCTATTTTTTTTTCTTTCATATTCAATTATTTTTCGTAACAACAATACCATATCCAGTAAAATCCTACAAGTAAGATCTGAAAAAATAAATCATATGTAAATTTTGCCAAGATCTGAGAAAATATAGTATATGTAAATTTTACCACTATTTTATCGAGGTAGATCGATGAATTATTTCTAAAAAAATCTCGAAAATAAAATCCTACAAGTAAGATTTGAGGAGGTAGAGTGGATGTAGATCTGATGAGGAGTTTTTCAGTTTGTTTTAGGAGCTATTTATAAAACCCTCGGAAGTAAAGCCCTACAAGTAAGGTTTGAGGAGATAGAGTGTATGTAGATTTTACCGCGACCTTATGGAGGTAGAGGAGCTGTTTCCAAAAGATCCTCTGACTAATTATCTTTCATATTGTTGAAAAATATTATTAGGCTTGGTTCGTCGATAAGGGGTGTTAATTAGTCCATATTAAATCAATAAATAATTCTACGTACGCTAAGATCCTGATATTGTATGTACTTGTAAATATAAATATACTTACGATGTCCAAAAGAACACGTTTTTTTTTTTTTTTATATATATTTTTGAGTAGAGGTGACAAAATTATCCCATGAAATCATAACTCCCCCAATTTGTAAGTTAAATTTGATTATTTATCCATTCATTTATAAATAGCTCAGTCCATTTCAACATAAACTATTATCGTCTATCAAAAATTGAGTTAATATCTATTGATCTATGAGATCTTGTCAAAATATTTTCTTGATATTTATTGACACATTTCTTGATATTTTATCAAAATATCTATTGACACATTCCTTGATATTTTTACTTTCTTGTACTTTTTCTTTTCCTTTCATATTCATTTTCCTTAAGTAATAATAACAATATACCCAATAAAATTTTACAAGATTTGGGAAAGTAGTGTGTATGCAGATTTTTATCACTATCTCGTAGAGGTATAGGAGCTGTTTCTGAAAAGAATTTAAATTTTATGCACAGCTAATATATAAAATATTTTATACTATCAACTAAACTTGACTTGCTATTGCAGGTTACCCAATTTTTTTTTTTAATTTTAATATAAAAAATTGGGTAATCTGCAATCACAAATCAAATTTATCTGATAGTGTAAAATATTTTTTACACTAACAATATAAAAAACTAAAACTCTTTTAAAAGATCCTTGGACTCATTATCTTTCATATTGTTGAAAATATTGTTGGTTCTGATTCATTAATAAGGGGTGTTAATTAGTCCATATTTTCAAAAAGTCATCTTTATATTTGATATGTTGCACATAGTCATAATAAAGAATAATAATAATAATTTTATTAAGTGCTAAAAATTATAAAAGAATAAATAGAGCAATTAAAACGAAGTAAGAATTGATCGACTTTTAACTTGTTTTTAGTCCATTTTATCCTAATACATATCAGTCAAAGACTCAAAGTAACTTTTGGACGAAATAATAACAAACTCAATATTAACTCAATACAATTTAAACCGTTCAAATTTAGCCCAACCTGTTATTTTCCACCTCTAATTTTGAGTAGTTGAAGATTCAATTATCTCAACATCGAAGGGATCTTTAGGCTTTGGATAAATGAAATTAAATTCATTCGCTTCGTGAGATTTCGATGATCGCTAACTTTACAAAAAAAATAGATTTATATCACTAATTAGAGTATCTAGCGATTTTTATTAGCATAAAAATAAAATCCTCAATAAACATAAATATAAGTAAGGCGGACTAAACTTTACTTTATTAATTCTAATGAGATAATCGACAATTCAAGATCGTGATTATTACAAATCCGCTTTCACAAATAGAAATATTTAAGTTTCCTAACTAGTAGTATTTTCGATTCAATGCTACACATATTATACGTATGCTATTATTTCATTTTTATCTCAGAATGAATAATACTTTGTCATATTAAAATATTCTTTTAACTTTTATCTCATTTTATCCTTAATGACGTCATGCTTTCGGACACACTATAAAAAAGCTGGTAAATTGTTGCGGATTTTTATCAATTTGTAACGGTTTTTAACCGCGAAAAAAAGAATTGCGGTGGTTTCGGAAAGTGCCACAATAAGCCTTGGCACGAGTAATATTGTGGCGTTTTTTCGAAACCTCTCCGACGTCCGCCACAAAATAAATTTTGAATCTATGGGATTTTTTAAGTTAATAAGTGACAGCTTAGAACTCTCGCAATATGATATTAATGTTTCAAAAAAAAAATATTGCGGGAGTTTATAAACCCCCTCAATATGGTCACAATGTCACAAAAAAATAATGTGGTGTTCTATAAATGCCACAATAAAATATTAGTTGTTTTCTCAGAAAATTATGTGGGAGTTTTCAACCACTACAATATGAAATTAATACTTAAAAAATAATAATTTGTGGCAGTTTAACTCCACCACAATATTTTTATTGCTTCCACCATCTTCTCCATTGTTATGTATGTATCTGCTTTGTTTATCATTAGACTAGTAATTAGGACAAAGAGCGTGGAGTACATGCCATTTTTCCTGTCATTTGCCGTTGTCGTGTGTTGCTCCTGCTGGTTCATTTATGCTCTGCTAGGAATGAACCCATGTATTGGCACTGCAACAAGCGTTGGCTTGGGTTTAGTAGTAGTGCAACTGACCTTGTATTTCATTTACTATGACAAAAAAAATTTAAACAAGATTACATTTGTTGTTGATGAGTCCATACAGATGGAAAAGTGTCATAGCAATAACGTTAAGTCATACAATGATGAGAAGAAATCAAATTTACATGAAAATAATCAACACTCCAACCATGACCAAGTGTAGACAAGTTAGAGAGGATCAAGTTTGTGGCCATTCAAAATTCAGTGAATTTTTGTTCAGAATCTATTCCTTTTGATTCTAAAATCATTTTGATGTGAGCTAATAATATTGTAAAGACGTAACAGTGTATAAAAATGGCGGAATATCTTCATATCTAAATGAAAAATTCATGATCAAACAACAACAAATCTAGTGTATTCCCATAAAATGGGGTCTGGGGAGGGTAAAATGTACGCAGTCCATACCGCTACCTCCGAAGAAGTAGAAAGGTTGTTTCCAATAGACCCCATCTCAATATAAAGGATAGTAAATAAGACGGTAATGAAATGTGAAGCAGGAAGGATAGCACAACATAAGTAAGGAATAAGAAATAATAAAAGTAGAAATCAGAGTAATACGAAATAAGAGAAATAAACGCAATATGAAATAAGAAATAAGACATATGACATAGGACACCACCTAGTAGTAACATACACTCATAGACCAAAGACACCTACCACACCCAAATTCTCCTGACTAGAGGCTCCTACCTATGGACACAGTCTTAGGATTATTAATCCGGCTATACAAGAGCTTTTCTAACTACTTGTTACAACCCACACACATTCTTTTCTTGTATAAAACTGTAAATTCCATTTACATAAGACATAATAAGAAACTATAGAAGCTTTGTAGATATTTTAACCCCTGTGCTGGCCCATCTCTTCAATTAGGCTAGTTCTAAATTGTCATTTGTTAACCTAAATAAGAAAATAAAAAGATGCTTAAGATTCTCCTGGGTTCATAAAGACAAGAATATAATAGCTAAAGTACGTACATCTTGATGCCAACTTGAGCCCTTAAGAATAACTTCCAAACGAGGAAATATCTGATTTTTTTTAACTAGTCATAGATCGTGTGTCATCAAGTATTAAGAAAATGGATAAAGTCACACAAATAAAACAAGTCAGGACGAACTGAATCTAATTCTTTCATGATATCATTAAAAACTTATTAGGGGTGGGGAAAACTTTCCTTTGAGCTGACAATAACAGTTGTTCTGCATCTTTATACTTTTCCCTTTCAATCAAAGAACAAGCAGTGTTGTAAGCTAGTTCGAAACTACTAGTTGCTTTAACTCTCAATGAATTCAACGTTCCCTGCACTTCAGAAGTCCTTCCAGCAGAAATCAGACCAGCAACAAGATTTATCTCCAACGAATCTATCGAGAAATTTGGGAGCTTTTGATAAATATCGACATATGCACCCATCTTTCCTAAACGATATAAAATCTGAGATTCCAACTGCATTGAATCAGCACTTCCTTTTTCCCCTTCAAGGAATGTAAAGCCTCATACAATTTATTTTGCCGATATAAGCAATATGCCTTTTCAAAGAAAGCATGACAGTGAAAAAAGAAAAATAATGAGAGAAACAAAATCCAGAATTGAAGAGAAAGGAACATATTTTATTTTCATCAAATAGAGGAGATAAGCAGTAAACATAAGATATATATATATATATATATATATATATATATATATAGATATATATAAAAAGAACCTGCATAGTGCAAGAAATAGAGATGGAGACATATGGGACCTTAACTTCAGAAGATATTTGCGAGACTGGGAGTTGCGTGAGCTCTTTGATTTATACAATCTCTTGGAAGGTTTCGTAGTAAATCCCCAAGACACAGACAATCTCAAATGGAATGGCTCAAGCAAATGAGTTTACTCTATCAAGGCAGGCTACAACAGACTCAACATCCCAAACACTTTAATTGACCACTGACCTTGGAAATTGGTCTGGAAATCCAACCCTTAAGATCAAGTGTTTTCTCTGGACATCTCTACTAAATGGAACCCTCACTCATGACAATCTAAAGAAGAAGGGCTTCCAGTTAGCGAACAGATGCTTCATGTGTCATCTTAAGTAAGAAACAGTGAATCATTTATTTTTACACTGCCCTGTTGCAGTAGACATTTGGTCTATGTATCTCATAGTTTTTGGCTTCAGCTGGTCAACACCAGCCACTCTGAAAGAAGAAGTTGAAAGTTGGAGCTCATGGAAAGTGGAAAGATCCATCAAGAGAATCTGGCAAATGATACCAACCTGTATATTTTGGAGTATATGGATCGATAGAAACAACAAATGTTTTGAAGGGACTTCAACTACTAACTGCTCTTCGAAATCTAAAAGACTGGTGACTCTTTTAGTTGGAGAAACTATTCCCTAGTAAACAATATGATTTACCTTGTAGACTTCATTAGCTTCCTCTCGTTAACCTAATAGCTTGAGTTTTTGTTATTGGTTTAACTCCCAGATTTGTTTTTTCAATTCTGGAGTTGTCACTTATTTTCTTTGCAAATATATTGCACCTCCTTTATTTCTTTTAATAGAACCGCTTCATCACAAAAGAAGAAGAAGAAGAGTTTGCATAAAGTTGGGTGATGGATTAACCCAAGCAAACTTGGCATTGAAAAGAAGCTTATGAAATAGTTAAATATCCCACGTAGAAAAGATCAAGAACTGAGATGACTGCTCGTATATTTCCTATTCTACTTCCCAGTGCATGTGCATAATGTTCATGACAACAACAATATACCAGTGTATTCTCAAAAAGTCATGTCTGGAAAAGGTAGAGTGTACGCTGACATGACCTCTACCTCAGAGGTAGAGAAGCTATTTCTGATAGACCTATGGTTCAAGATAAAAATAGTCTATAAGAAGAAGTAATGGAAATAAGGGCTCGTTTAGTACGACGGATAAGGGATAAACTAATTCAGAAGTTGACTCATTAATAAGGCAAACACGAACTATTTTTTGATGATTGAATTCTCCTTTAAGTTCAAACAAAATCCAATGACAATGAAGACACTAATTCGATAGTCAGCAACACAAATTTACCTTCAAGTGTTCGCTAGGTATACTCTTTTAACAACATGGGTAACATTAAGTCAAAAACTTAACAGACAACTAAGTTTCTTTCTCGAGGTTGAGCTTTGTGTCAAGGGAAACTAGGTTGTTAGCTCGTACTGCAATCATTTGTTTGACATGACAATCTTATAGTAGCAGAACCATACCATAAACGATACCAAAATAATACTATCATCAAGCCTACATGTTAGTAATAACAGAAATTGAAGAACAAGTAACAAGAGTAATACTACTACTACTACTAGTCGAATGGATCAATACCCTCCAAACTACAACATGCATTATAATTACCTTAAAGAAGCTAAGATCAATAAAAGCCTTTTTAATAGAAGGCAATGCTTCGTCTATACAATCTGCTTTCACTAACGCCACCACTAAGCCTTTTTACAATATTCAGACTGTTGGACGTGGCGATTGAGGTTAGTAAAGAGATCTTCAATTAATATAGTTGCTGCTGTTGCCAATGTCTCCTTTGTTTTTGGCTTCGGAGCCATTTTTGAAGCAATTTTTAGATTTTTTCATGATCAAAGATGTGCAAAAAAAAAAAGACAAGAGCCCAAATTAATAGCATGCATACCTCTCAGAACTAGCTTTCCTCTTCTACTATGCTACCATTTTTGTATGGTAGCATAAGAGGGAGCAATAAATCAAGATAACGCAAATTCATTTCAAAGATTACAAGTGTTAGAATATGAGTAGGAATAGGAATAACATATAGCATCCTACTTGGAAAAGAGGATTCTAATATAATGTGCTATTTGGAAAAGGATTAGAATTTAGTGTCTAGAAATAGGGTCTCAAAATGTTGGTTACAACAATTCAATAATATTCTTCACCTATATTTCTCACAAGTACCAATAGTTACAATCTAGTGATTTAAATCCCAATCAACAGATAGGAAAACCAACACTAGAAGATTACATCAAAGTTGCCATTAGTGATGCAAAATACCCTGGTTCTCAAGAATAAGGATGAGGACATCTTGAAGAAACGTGAGGAACCAAACAATTACATCATATTTATAGCTACAAGAAGGCATCTCATGCCATTTTCTCTCTATTGGTGCATAACAAAACATTGGTTTAAACAAAAAAGTTGAAGAAATTAAGTGACACATAATGGTACTAATTAACTACAACAAACAACTTAGATTAAGATAAACGGTGACATCAATATTGACAATATCTCCATCTTGAATAATTAAATATCACAAAGCATAAGAATGTTAGCCTGTTGCAACGTTAAATTCTTGATTATAAAGGAAATAACTATTCAGTAGAACAAACCTCAAGTGGACGTGAATCTGGGATTCCGTGGCAAGTGCACTCCTTAACTGATGTGCACACTCTCTCTTCTTTGGGTCGAGGGAGTGGGGGTGGGGGGATGGGGACGAAGATTATTTCAGATTCAACTGAATTAGTCAAATCAAAGGCGAAGGAAAAGGAAAAGGAAAATTGTGCCCTTTGGAGAAGGAAAGGGCGAGGGAAGAGGGGGATTTTGCCGCACATAATTTTAGTCTCATTTACTAATAACCCTCCTAATGAATATCAAAATCTAGGAAGATGGTTTATACTTTTGTCTTTTACAACATCTTAATTCTTTTTCCTATTTTTCTCTTTTATTTTAATATTTAAATAAATATTTTATTTATTTATTTTAAAATGGAACTAACTTACTAATAAAAATATTGCTTCTTAAGCATAATCAATATATCTATAATCTATATCTATAATCTATCTATATCTATATCTATATAATAATAATAATAATAGTAATAATAATAATAATATAATTATTATAATATATTATAAGTGTGAAGACCTTTAGAAAAGTGACTTAAACTTTTTTCCCTTCATTAAAATACCCCACAATAGATAAAATCGTCATTTACTCTATTATATAAATTTTTCTATTTAAATAATATAAGCATACAAATTTGAATAAAAAAGGAAAACCAAAAACGTCTTGGAAAAAAGAAACAAAAACTAAACCCTAAAAAGAAGTTCATGCAAATTTTTAATCAAATCACATAAAAGGAAAGAATACAAATTTAATGTTAAAAAGGACATCAGAAACGTATACAAATTTGAAGTGAAAAAGGACACCAACTATATTATTCTTATATTAATAAATAACTTATAGAAGAAAAATAAAATTTATCATATTTGGATAATTAATTTATTTTTTGGTAGGATAAGGTTTCAAACTTTTATAAATTGAGAATTCTTTCTTCATGCATTATTATATCCACAATGTAGTTCTCAAATAAGTTTTTTCTTTGTTATTGTCACTCAAGATTTTTTTATTAGCTTCGCACGGTGTCATGTCGTATAGATCCATCAATGTGCTTACAATTTGGGTTCAATCATGTTCTAAGGGTACATCAAGAGATTGGACTTATTAGATGACGTCATTCGCTTGAACATCATCGTGGTTCTTTTTAAAATTCGGAACAACAGACCTTTGTGTAGCTTTAACTAAATTTACTATACAATTAAATTCACAATGTAGTCATCGTACAAGTTTTTTCTTTGTTATGGTCGCTTAAGATTTCTTTGTTAGATTTCGCACGACACTATGTTGTATAGATCCCATCGATATGCTCATAATTTGAGTTCAATACAAGGGTACATAAGAGGTTTGACTAATTAAATGATGTCGTTTGAGTGAACATTGCTATAATTTTTTTTGGGATTCAGAACAAGAGACCATTGTGTAGCTCTAACTAAATTTACTTTACATTATTAAGTTATTGCTCGATTTTTATAGGTAGACTATGCAATATGTAAAATAAAAATAGAAATTCTCCTATCAACCATGTTAATATTGTTCCTCTTTTTTTATTAATTGAGTGTGTAATTTTACATATAATATTATTTATAATCACATATTGATTATTGCATAATTTTCTTATATATTTTTTTAAACTACGTAATTCATAAACTATTTATTTGACGCTATTATTGATTTTCACATTTTTTTAGATTTCTTAGCACACAATTCAATTTGTTTAGCAATCACATATTTAAAATGCAATTAGAATTAATATTAAAAAGGATTTGCAAAGACATGGAGGAAGTTCAAACTCATTAAGTCTTAAAATTTTATTTTGGCTGGTCAAGTTTTATTTTTTTCCCAAAGTTCAAATTTTTTAATTTTGTTAAAGAAAGTAGCTAAACTAAAAATTTCATCTTTATAAGTTCACATAAATTTAACATAGAATAGGATAAGTTTTACGTGTGTCATCATAAATCTACGAACTAAGAAAACAATTAAAAATTACTGTAAAGTTTAAGATACCATATTTATTTGTATAATTTAAATAGATATAACATCAATTAATGCAAGATACACGTGCCAAACACGTACACTAAACTAGTATTCTCTAAAAATATGGAAACCAATGAAAAAAATATCCAAACAAATAATAAAGTAAAATAAAGAACAAACTAACAAAATTTGTTAAAATAATTCTTTTGATATTTAAGTTGCAAAATATCATAAATTAGATAAAATTACAAAATTTTAAAATTATTAATTATTTAATCTAAAATATGATTATTAGGTCAGTAAGTCAAATTTATTTGAATAAGGTTACAAGTAATATAATTAATTCAAATGAGTTAATTATTTTTTGATACTATAAATGAACGATAACACAATAACTAAATGTGTGATAATTAAGTAAATAATTATTGAAATAATACATACATACATAAAGATTCTCTTGTTGGTTGTCCTAGATTGGATGATTAATATTGTTGAGGAGCATAGATTAAAAATTAGATAGTACGATTGTGGAAATGTGGGGACTTTATAGGATATTTAAAAAAAAAATCTTTTCAAAACTTCATGTATTTTAGTCGTACATGACTAAATAGACCGTGAGAGTTCATGACATTATTTAATAAAGAAGATTTACTTGGGATCTCAGAACATGATCGTTATCTAAGTTAAGTTACCCCTCCTCCCCTCTCCCCTTTCCGTCTTCCCCAGTCCTTTTTTAGATAAATAGTTTTAGATATCTGGAATTGGATTTAAGAAGGCACATCCGATTATTAACTCTCGAAAGATTTAATTATCCGTAGCTTAATTGACATTAACCAATTCAACGTTTCACTCTGGTCATTTTCATCAAGTTTTCAGATATGTTAGATCTATTTAAAAGTGTACCTAGAAGGCTAGGTAAATCAAACAATATACATATTGACATAAAAATACTCGAATCAAAGAGTAAGACTCGAGCTCCAAGGTATAAATCAAAAATTTATTGTAAAGATGAGTTACTTATCCACCAATTGGATCAAGAAGATCCTCCGATAGAAATAATGATGGAGATAGAGCAAGTGTCAATTAGTATTCATTACTAGGATCCAAACTTTTTTTTTTTTGCTATTGAAACTCTAACTTGAATCTCGATGTAATTTTTGGGATAACTATGTTTCAGATATTGAATATTTTACTCATTTAGTCCTTTCAAGTGTTAAAAAATTATTATGAATCACGATTGATTTCAAAATGGTGCAAAATAGAATCTAAAATTTGGTATCACAAAATTGTTAATTGCTTATGGTGAAACTTTCAAATTATTATCTTATACAATTATAATAGATTAGATAAAAGAAAAAATTGTGTGGAATAGAAAATAAGTCATAATTACAAGCCGTCGATAATCTTTAAAATAATTATCACTTGCAATTAAGATTTGAATTATTTAAAATAATTATCACTTTCAATTAAGATTTGAATTAAGTAGCTAAATATACATTTATGTTGTACTTGTACATTTGTATATCACAGGACTCATATATCAATCTCTAATTGTTTTTTTGGAGTGAGGTGGGGGGTGGGTGTATGACAGGGGGCTTTCTCTAGTTTCGAGGCTTATGTACAAATCTCTAAAATTTTATATTTGCATACCACAAAGTAAATTTTAGGGATCATTCAAATCTCTAAGTGAATTTGTATTCGCATATACGTAATACAATTTCTAATTTGTATATTTAGCTAGTAAAGTATAGCTATATCCTGTAATTAGTCAAACTTTAGCTATGTCGCCTCATGTTTTGCCTAAATATTAGCTATGTCTGAAACTTTTTCTATATAAAATGTGCATTATATGGTGATTCGAAATTATATAAGCCATTATCAAGCGCATACATTTTATTGTGAGTTTTTTGAAAATGTCTATTAGTACTAATAGCGAAAGGAACTGTGGTGGCATCGAAACACGTCATTTAAGCTCATTATGATGATTATAAATGACTTGTTTACTTAAAATAAATCGTGGAGATCATTCCATTATAGTGCAACTATAAAACCTGCACAAGAAAATTACTACAAATGGAATAATTTTGAGGAGGTTGAAGCACACGCCACAAATTGAATCTATACTGGATTTTTTACAACTTCCATAGAAAAAATTATTTTGCGGGGGTTAACACAAATGCCACAAATTGAATGTGTAGTGGGAGTTTCTTATGGCCCCTATAAATAAACTGCCATAATTTAACAGTTTTTTTGTAGTGACAAAGTATGGATCATGCATGTGTATCATATTACTTTAACTTATTAGGTGCATGAGTTTTCTATCTGATCTACCAACAACTATTTATTAAAACACATGGCTTTAACTAGGGGCGAGCATGGTATGGTATATACTGAATTATCATACCAAATTAAAATTTTTGATACCACGATTTGGTATTATGATATTTGATATGGTATATAGTATACATTTTAATTTTTTTGATATTTGGTTTGGTATTCGGTATTTACAAATAACATACCAAAAATATCGAAGTATATAGTTACATATATATATATATATATAGAGAGAGAGAGAGAGAGAGAGAGAGACTAACAAATATACAACCTAGTGCAAGGGGCGGCTCTACCCTTTCGAAAAAATAAAGGGCTGCCTTCGGCCCCCAAATTTGAGGGGCCTCATTTTTTTTTTTAGTAATAACACATTACAGATTTTAACAAAAATATATTAAGTATTATTTGTAGAAAAATAAACTTTTTATATAAAAACATTTAGAAGGAGTTTGATATATTTAGTCCAGAGAAATAGGTCTCAAGAAATTAATATATTGATTATATTATTAATTTTAAAAGCTTTTTTTATAAGTAGACTTTAAAATAATTATTTTTTCTTAAAAAGTTAAGGCCTCCGTTCGATTTTAGCCTTAGGCCACGGATTTGCTTGAGCCGCCCCTGCCTAGTGTTAGTACTTAGTATAGAGCTAAATATTTGGATGTTGAAACTTTGACTATTCTATCTTGATTGAAATGTTTACTTATTACTAAAAGGAGTGTGTACTTTCTTTTGAACGTATATTTCTACATGTGTAATGTTTTAGTATGATGCATTGAATTTTTTTTGAAAAGTCAAAGCCATAATTAGGGGTGTACATAGGTCGGGTTGGTTTGGTTTTCTATTGAAAAAAAACCAAACCAATTATGTCGGTGTCACACCCCTTTTTCAACTCCAAAAGAGATTAATTTTTAAGGTTCGAAAGGGTTTTTATCATCAAAGTGACGAAAAATAAAAATTTGTTTCGAAAAAAGATTATTTACATTTTTTATTCAGAGTCGCCACTTGGCATAATCCGGTGTGCCAAGTCACCTTTGAAAAATCCTTTTCAAAACAAATTTGACTCTTTAAAACTGATCCGCGAACAGAGATTCCGGCTAAGGAATTCTGTTGACCGAGGGGAAGGTGTTAGGCACCCCTCGATCCCGTGGTTCGACCACGATCGCTTGGTAGAGCGTATCGGCTAACTTTGACACCACGAGGGTATAAACCACACAAAACATGCAAAATAATCAATCAAGCAAACAAGATAAAATAATCCAAAATTTAGTGTCCAGTCCAATTATACAGTCCAAAAATAAAAAATTGCGTAAAAATAAATCTTACTCTAAATTAATTCTAGACTAATGCTCTACCCGACGCCTCGGGCCTTCACCATGAACATCTTCCAAATACAAGATACCTCGGGGCATTCCTCGGATAAATCAATACAAAGTAATTCGGGGCACTCCCCGTCCAAATGATACAAATGATCCCAACACAATATAGCTAAAAAAAAATCATCCAATCACACAACTCAAATATTCCATCAGTCCATAATCCATAAATTTACCTACCCGACCTACGCTTACCTATCTGAGCTCGATCACATTCATGTTTATCCCGAATTGAACAAAATGACAAAACGACCAAAATTTAACTACACAACTTTTTATCAACTTTTAATTCCACCCCAAATTCTTTCTTGTAACAAATTTCCACGATTAACAAACCATTTCAACAATTCGTGCTCATTTTAGCAACGAATTCAAACAACAGAACAATATCAACGAAACCAGACTATCATAATCAACCAAACACATACTTATAGTCAATGCAACCAATCAAGAATAAAGAAGAGATCGGGTTAAAGAAATGGACCTCAATAAAAAGTTTTGTTGATAATAAAGAAGTCTGAAAACCGAAAACCGAAATACTCTAGCAAAGAATCCCCACAATGATGAAATTCCAACTCGGTATAGAGGCACCGTCATCCAAAACTGACCCCAACAATATGACTGAGACCAAACAGTTTACGAATCCCCTTAAACTAATGTCAAGACGAAGGAATGAAACGAAAACCCCAATCGAGCCATCCAAACCAGTAAAAAAAAGTATCACGAAGTCGATTCGAAGTGGAGACGAACAAAACGACGCTGGCTCAATCAACAATAGAGACCCCAAGACTAACACACGTTCCGACCGAGATATCGAGCTGAAAAATAGATTCCGACGATGACTGACCGAATTCGATTAGAATAACGAGATGGACACAGATGCCAGCAATGATTTTGATGGGTTCGCCGAAAAATCTTAAACGAATAATTTCAGTCTCTCTCTTGAACGATTCGCGTGGGTGTGAGTACGAAAGTGAGCTATACGTATGGACTATGGTGGAGAGAAAAAGAAAAATAGGGTCCCTTGGGGATGCTTTTTCTGTGTGTATCTATGAAGAAGAAGCCGAAAATGAAGTTTTTCCTTTTGTTCTTTTTAGTTCAAATTTGTGTATTTTTGGAGAAAAAGGATGAATAGTATGTATTCTCGAGAAAAGACCATCCTGAGGTTCCTATGTGTGTATGTATATAAAAAAAATGAAAAACAAAAGGGTTCTTGGCACCTTCCTGGAAGGTTCCCTCGTGGGACCCCCTTTTTAGTGTATGTTTATCCTTTTTGCCTTTGTGGACAAGAAATGGAGGGGTGGTGAGGTGTTGCTATTTGATAGGGTAGGTTGTTGGTTTGTTATTTTTGTCTTTTTGCAGAGGATTTATCATACGGATGAGGATACATGGTAGAATAAGGTAAATAGGCAAAAAATATCTTTCGGAGGGACAAAATTACGTGTCTACATCATGCCCCCCTTTGAATGTAAACGCGCAGTGTTTTCAGACAAAGAAGTAGACAATGAGACAGAATTTTGTCCCGACCCTTATTCAAAAATGAAACAAAAAGAAGGAGGAAAACTAAGTATTGAATTAGGACATCCTACCTACCCAAGTTATGAAGGAATCAAGTGACAGGTATCTCGAAGGATTGGAAAGAGATGGACTATACCGAGTTGGAGAGTCGAGTGAGGTTCCATCGAGGTTCCGATCCGCGGCTCTATCATTACATCAAAATGAAAATTACAAGTTAAAACATAAATGAAATTACAAAATCCTATCTATGCAGTTTTCCTTGACTCTTGATTCGATTTTTATCACTTTATTCTTCAGGTGGACTCCTGACTCGCAATTCCCTCAACTTTTTGTTTGGCTTTCAATTGCTTCGCCTTATTGCTTGACTTTCAATTGTTTCACCATGTTCTCCAGGCGGGCTCCTGACTTGCTATTTTTGACTTTCAATTTCTTCGCCTTATTGCTTGACTTTTAGCTTCTTCATCCTATTCCTTTGACGGGTTCCTGACTTGTAATTTCATCACCCTGTTCTTCAGACGGGCTCCAGAAACTAGAATTAAAACTAGAACGAAAATTATCCCAAACAAAGATTATAGTAAAGCAGTATTTCATTTTTGAAAGTGTAGTCCTATTTTTCAAGAGGGTCCTGAAGAGAAAGTAAAATTCCAATTTTCAGGAGGGTCCTGAACTGAAAGTAAATTCCCATTCTTTAGGAGGGTCCTGAACAGAAAATAAAATTCCATTTTTCAGGAGGGTCCTAAACATAAAGTAAAATCTTATTTTTCAGGAGGGTCCTGAATAGAAAGTAAAATCCTATTTTTCAGGATGGTCCTAAACAGAACGTAAAATCCCATTTTTCAGGAGGATCCTGAACAGAAAGTAAAATCTCAATTTTCAGGAGTGTCCTAAACAGAAAGTAAACTCCCACTTTTTAGGATGGTCCTGAACAGGACGTAAAATCCCATTTTTCAGGAGGGTCCTGAGCAGAAAGTAAAATCCCATTTTTCAAAAGGGTCCTGAACAGAAAGTAAAATCCTATTTTTCAGGAGGGTCCTGAACAGAAAGTA
>NC_061115.1:214912033-215007875 GCF_002878395.1 Capsicum annuum | reverse complement strand
AGTAAAATCCTATTTTTCAGGAGGGTCCTGAACAGAAAGTAAATTTCATTTTTCAGGATGGTCCGGAACAGAACGTAAAAACCATTTTTTTGGAGGGTCCTGAACAGAAAGTAAAATCCCATTTTTCAGGAGGGTCCTAAGCAGAAAGTAAAATCCCATTTTTCAGGAGGATCCTAAGCAGAAAGTAAAATCCCATTTTTCAGGAGTGCCCTGAACAGAAAATAAAATCCCATTTTTTAGGAGGGTCCTGAACAGAAAATAAAATCTCATTTTTCAGGAAGGTTCTGAACAGAACGTAAGATCCCATTTTTCATGAGGGTCTGAACAGAAATTAAAATCCCATTTTTCACGATGGTCCTGAACAGAAAGTAAAATCCATTTTTTAGGAGGGTCCTAAGCAGAAAGTAAAATCCTATTTTTCAGGAGGGTCCTGAACAGAAAGTAAAGTCCCATTTTTTAGGAGGGTTCTGAACAGAAAGTAAAATCTCATTTTTTTAGGATGGTCCTGAACAGAACGTAAAATCTCATTTTTCAAGAGGGTCCTGAGCAGAAATTAAAATCCTATTTTTCAGGAGGGTACTGAGCAGAAAGTAAAATCCCATTTTTCAGGAGGGTCCTGAACAGAAAATAAAATCCCACGGATGTGCATTTTCAATGGTAGCTGAAATAAGTGATGCGAATTTGCCCCTATTTCAATAGAGAAAGTTTGTCAGTTAAAAACTTAGTGGTGGCTTGCAGCTCTTGGCTTCTCAGGTATTTGCCCCAGCACTCGTTCCTTTCATCTTTTTGCCAAATCGCTGACACTTGCCCTGCCTTGCCGCATCATTGACCCAGATCCAGATTGAGGGAAATGAGTTCTGACTCGAACAATGGGTTTTCATTTTACCATGCCTCTGAGGTGCGCTCTTTTCCCAAATCTAAATGCTTCCATGAATCCAATAGCCTGTCGGTTGATAGACTTTCTTTGCTTCGTGTTGAATTACGATCATATTTCTTTCATGTGCTAGTCCTTGGCTTTTCCTCATATAATTGGAAAGACTGGTAATAAATTTTAAAATCCTTTCTCGCTTGTTTTAACACAGACTTGACTTAAAATGTAAAGAAATGATGGTGACTTTTATTTTGATATAAAAAGACAAAAAGCATGAATATGTAAATGAAAGAAAAGGACAAGGTCCCATATTCAAAAAGAAAACTTATCTGAATATAACAACCAACTCCAATGAATATGACATGCATTTTGGATTAAGCTGTCTGATCTTCCCATCCAAACTCCCCATTTGTTGTTGAGTTCGTGCCTTTACCGCTGAGCCGCTTCTTCAAATCCATTGGACTCATACATCATATTCAATTGACGACATCTTAAAAGACTTTTACCAACAAATCTCTTTCTTTTCACTTTTCACTTTTCTCTTGAACTCGCCATCGCCTTACGGTGCCCGTGAGGGTTTTCACCAATAAGACTCTCTCATTTTTATTTCTCTTCACTCACCATCGTCTTATGGTGCTTGCGAAGGTGTTCACCAATAAGACTTTCTCATTTTCATTTCTCTCAACTCACCATCGCCTTATGATGCCCGCGGGGGTTTTCACCAATAAGACTCTCTCATTTTGTATTCTTTTCCTGATTTCTTATGCTGAGGGAGACAAGTGGTACCTTATAATGTATCATCATATACACTGCATGCTTAATCTTAACATTATAAAAAATTGATCTGAAGGACTTTCTTTGGTTGTAACTTAGATTTCGGATAAGATTAGAAAAGGATGGCAAGAGGTTCAAACGACACTTGAAATGGGGGTGGGACTTACAACTTTTGGAATCAACTCAAAAAACACATTAACTCATGCCTCAGTTTTTGTTGACTGGGTGACTCTAAAATCTTTATTTGGTTGGACTGAGCCCAAAATAGGGCAACCTACGTATCTCACTATCGAGAGAGAAGAATCAGGTCGCACGTAGTTCTATAAGCTTGTTCTTTGTTTTGATTTGATTTTTTTTTGAACTCTTTCTTTTATTCTTATTTTCTTGACATTTATCTTTGACTCTATTTTGATTCCAAAAGAGGGATATGAAAGAAAAAATAAAACGAAGCTCAAACGGGTAAACAAAGGATGACACAATATTTGGATAGAAGAATAAAATGCCTTCATCATATCAATCTTAAAAAATTCAAGTACTAAACATGCAATAAAATCAACAAAGGATAAAATATCATACATAATATCTTTTGACCGCATCAGCATTGATAGCTATTTCTGCCATTTTACCTTCAATATCTGTCAAATATAAGGCTCCGTTGGGTAACACTTTCTTCACAACGAAGGGACCTTGCTAGTTAGGGGAGAACTTGCCTTTAGCTTCAACCTGGTGAGGAAGGATACGTTTCAATACCAACTGACCAACTTCAAAATTCCTGGGACGAACCTTTTTGTTATACGCTCGAGCCATTCTCCTCTGATACAACTGGCCATGACACACAGACATTAACCTTTTTTCCTCAATCAAACTCAAATGTTCCAGTCGGGTTTTGACCCATTTGTCATCATCAATCTCTACTTCTACAATGAATCGAAGAGAGGGAATTTCAACTTCTGCAGGGATGACTGCTTCTGTCCCATGCACCAATAAATATGGAGTTGCCCCTGTTAAAGTGCGAACAGTGATGCGATAACCTAGCAATGGAAATGGCAACTTTTCATGCCACTGTCTAGACCCTTGTACCATTTTTTGCAGTACCTTTTTTATATTCTTATTAGCGGCTTCTACAACACCATTGGCCTTTGGGCGAGATGGAGTAGAATTTCGATGTGCGATCTTAAACTATTAACACACTTCTCGCATCAAATGACTATTGAGATTGGCAGCATTGTCTGTAAAGATCATCTTAGGATTTCCAAACCTACAAATGATGTTAGCATGAACAAAATCTACCACAACCTTCTTTGTCACTGACTTGAAACTTACTGCTTCTACCCACTTTGTGAAGTAATCAATGGCTACTAAATTGAATCTATGTCCATTTGATGCCTTCGGCTCAATCGGTCCAATCACACCCATTCCCCAAGCCACAAACGGCCGTGGAGCGACCATTGTATGTAACTCAGCAGGAGGAGAACATATCATATCACCGTGTACCTGACATTGATGACACTTTTGAACAAATCAAATAGAATCTCTCTCCATAGTAAGCCAGTAATAACCTGCTCGAAGAATCTTCTTTGACAAGACATGACCGTTCATATGCGACCCGCATACTCCAGAGTGTATTTCAACCATGATTGCTGAGGCTTCTCTTGTATCTACATACCTCAAAAGTCCCAGATCTGGGGTTCTCTTATATAAGATCTCCCCATTTAAGAAAAATCCACTAGCCAAACGCCTAATAGTCCTCTTTTAATCGTTGGTGGCATATATTGGGTATTCTCCTGACTGAATGTATTGCTTGATATCTAAGAACCAGGGTTCTCCATCGAGCTCTTCTTCAACCGCATTATAGTAAGCATGCTGATCACGACTCTGTATATGCACTGGATCGATGTAGGCTTTATCAGGATGTTGGAGCATTGAAGATAGAGTGGCTAAAACATCAGCAATTTCATTATGAATCCTTAGGATATGCCTAAATTTTACTAACACAAACCGTTGACATAGCTTCTGCAAGCATTGTCGATACGGGATGAGCTTCAAATCTAGCGTCTCCCAATCTCCTTGAATTTGATGGATGAGCAAATCTGAATCCCCCCAACACCAATAATTCCTGTACTCCCATATCAACAGCTAACCTCAAACCAAGAATGCAAGCTTCATACTCTGCCATGTTGTTAGTAAGTAAAATCAAAGTTGTGCTGTTATCAGGAAATGTTGTCCCAATTCAGAGATAAGAACTGCACCTATTTCGACTCCTTTCATATTGACATCTCCATCAAAGAACAACTTCCAACCTGGATCAGCATCTATAACGACTTCATCGATACACGATACTTCTTCGTCAGGAAAATATGTCTTTAATGGCTCGTACTCTTCATTAATGGAATTCTCAGTAAGATGATCTGTCAAGGCTTGGGCTTTCATGGCAGTTCGAGTCACATATACAATGTCGAACTGGTAAGCAATATTTGCCACTTTGCCAATCGACCTGTCGGCATAGGCTTCTGAAAGATATACTTTAAAGGATCCATGCAGGAGATGAGATAAGTAGTATATGACGAGAGATAATGCTTCAACTTCTGTGCTACCCAAGTTAGGGCACAACACGTCCTTTCAAGAAGAGTATACCTGACCTCATATGCGGTGAACTTCTTGCTAAGATAATAAATAGCCTACTCCTTTTTGCCTGTGACATCATGTTGACCTAGGACACAACCAAAAGAATTGTCCATGACTGATAAATATAAGATCAAAGGCCTACCAGGCTCCAGTGGTACCAGCACGGGCGAATTTCACAAATATCTTTTAATTCTGTCGAACGTTTCCTGACATTCTTCAGTCCATTCTACCAAAGCACTCTTTTTCAGTAACTTGAATATGGGCTCATAAGTGGTTGTGAGTTGAGCAATAAACCTGCTAATGTTGTTAAGTCTACCAAGAAAACTCATCACCTCCGTCCTATTCTTGGGCGGGGGCAAATCTTGAATAACTTTGATTTTTGAGGGATCCAATTCAATCCCCCGACGTTTGACCACAAACCCCAACGGCTTTCCAAATGAAACTCTAAATGCACATTTTGCCGGGTTGAGCTTGAGATTATACCTGCGAAGCCTTTCAAAGAAATTTCTTAAATATTTAACATGGTCGGCCCGACTTTTTGACTTAATAATCACATCATCCACGTACACCTCAATCTCCTTATGCATCGTATCATGAAACATAGTGTTCATGGCTCTCATTTATATTGCTCCAGCATTCTTCAAACTGAACGGAATCACTCGATAACAATAGGTACCCCATGGTGTAATAAAAGATGTCTTCTCCGGACCTTCATCATCCATAATGATCTGGTGATATCCAGCATAACAATCATCTTTCGAACTTGCTCTGTCCAAATCATGGTAATCAATACACACTCGAATTTTGCCATGTTTCTTTGGTACGGGAACAACATTGGATAACCACATGGGATAACGAGCCATTCAAATTACTTTGGTTTTAAGTTGTTTCATGATTTTCTCTTTGATTTTAATACTTACATCAGTTTTAAACTTCCTCAACTTCTGTTTGACAGGAGGGAATGCGGGATTAGTTGGCAATTTGTGAGCCACTAATTCAGTGCTTAAACCAGGCATATCATCATAAGACCATACAAAAACATCCTTATAATCAATTAATGCTTGAATCATTCCATCTTTTAGCTGTGGAAAATCATGTACACTGATTTTAGTTTCTCTAACATCTTCTTGATTCCCTAGATTTATTGGCTCAGTCTCATTCAAATTAGGATTCGGTTTGTTTTCAAACTGTTCCAACTCTTTGCTTATTTCTTCTAGTGCTTCTTCTTCATCATATTCCCCATCCTGCTTCATTACATCTTGATTAGTTTAGATTTTAAGATCAGGCTGAAAATTTCGCATGCATGTCATGTCATTAGAATCAACATAAAGAGAACTGTGTATAAAAAAACAAAATATATTAGACACAAAACAAAAGAGACATTGCATTTCATTAAATAAAAAGATAGAAGGGTTTAAACATAGATGCCAACATAACATAAAAAAACTAAAATCCAAATTGCAACCCTGAAATAACTCGGATAAATAGAAAGAAAAATAAAATAAACTACCAAAACTCCCTCCTGACGGGGAGAGGAGTGACTTCCCCATTATTGAGTCGGACAGCTGGACCTATGAATTGTACGTCTTCCATACTGGTACCTTCTTCTGCTTTGACCATATCAACTTCAATAAAGAGGTTCTGACAATTATGAACCAATTCAACTTCAAATTTCACATGCTTTGTGACACCGCTCTTAACAAATGATTCACTGAGTAGTGGCATTGGGCGAGGGAGTGACCATGTTTCCTTTTTCCTTCCCTTGGATTTTTTCAGATCTTCAGCCGTAGGCTCAAATCCCAGACCAAACGTGCCCACGTTCTCACTCAGACATATGGGATGAACTATACCGTGCAGAGACGCTCCCAAACCCTTTCCTGGCTCAAATCCATATTTCCAAAGTTCACTCACCATCATGATAGAAGTGGAAGACAATTGCGGTTCCGGTATAACCTGCCATTCAAGGATACGATTCACTGGCACTGTATCAAAAATTTGATAGACGAATGTCTCCTCTACGTTATTTGCTTCAATAAGAGATAAGGGAGAATCTTCACAGGTGGACAAATCTCCTTCACTGTGAATTACCACTTCTTGCCTGTCATGCTCAAACGTAATCATTTGGTGCAGTGTAGATACAACCGCCTTGGCCTTGTAGATCCACGGCCTTCCCAAAAACAGATTGTAAGAAGAGTCTATATTCAATACTTGAAACTCTATGGCGAACTCAACAGGCCCTATGATCAATATTAGTTCTATTTTGACAATGGAGTTTGATTTTGCACCATCGAAAGCCCTGACACATACATTGTTGGGCCTGATCCTCTCAGCACCAATATTCAACTTTTGCAAAGTAGAAATAGGGCAGATATTTGAACCTGAACCTCCGTCAATCATAACATGAGTGACGTAGAAATCTTCGCACTTCACTGTAATGTAAAGGCCCCGGTTATGCCCTGTACCTTCAACAGGCAATTCATCGTCAGAAAAGCTGATCCGATTGACCTCAAAGATTTTTCCAACCATTTTCTCAAGCTGATTTACGGTAATCTCCCTAGGAACATATGCTTCATTTAATACCTTCAGTAAAATATTACGATGCTCCTTGGAGTGCAACAACAAAGATAAGAGGGAAATTTGAGAAGGGGTTTTCTTCAACTAGTCTATTATTGAATACTCTGGCAATTTCATCTTTTTCAAAAATTCTTTGACTTCTTCTTCGGTGATAGACTTTTTGATAGATGACGGTCCACTCACAATTGGCTTGGACTTTCTTAAACTTTCAGGCACGAAGCATCTTCTTGACCTAGTTAAACCCCCTGCCTCATCTACATCTTCCACTACTTCTTTCCCCATGATAGGTCATTACAGTTCACCCATAATTCTAGGAAACCCTTTTCGTATCAACTATCGGAGGTTGGGTCACCGGTTTGAGGATAATAGGCGCTGCCAGTGCTCCTTTCACTGTCAAGATGGGCTTACTCGGAGCTCCTACCACTGTCAACTTAGGTTTATCCTGACTTAAATCAACATACCTTCTGGCATCTTGCACCGTCATCAGGGGTTTCTTTGTGCTTTCTTGGGATTTATCTTCTCTCATTCCTTTCTGGCTCAATGACATTGCTTTCAAAAACTCTGCTACATTCACCGATTTCTCCTCAATGGTCTGTATCTTGATGATAGGCTTATAACACCTTGACGACTCTTTCCCGTCATATATCAATTCTAACATATTGGTTTCAGCATGGGTTGGCAGCAGATTTTGGTTAATGTTTGGACCCTCCGGGGCCTGGACCGGCATCTGATTTGTGTCAATTAAATCTTGGACAGCTCTCTTTAAATGTCAGCATTTCTCGATATCATGGCCTGGTATGTCAGAATAGTACGCACACCTTAAAGAATAATCAAGATTCCTCGGCAGTGGATTTGAAAGCCTTCCTTAAATTGGGCTTAAGACCTTTAACTTTCTCAACCTATCAAACAAGCTAGCATATGACTCCCCAAGAGGTGTAAATTGATTTTTGATCGCCTTCTCTTTTTTATACTCGGGCCTAGGTTGAAAACCGAGTCTTGAGGGATTTTGGTAATTCGGTGGAGCGGATAAGTGATTTTGTGGAGCTTGCGCACACCATTGCGGGTAAGAAGGGGTTTGGGCATATGGCTGCATGCTATATACTGGGTACGGGGGTGGTGGAATGGAATATAAAGGGTTTTGTGGAGGGTAGTTATTGTGGGGAGGAATATATGGAGCTTGGGCGTAGACTTGGGCTTGGGATTGGGGATAGGGGCGAGGTGGTATTATGGGATAGGAATGGGTTCCAGCTACAACAGTCGCCACGTCCTCTTTCTTCTTTTTACCTCCGAATGCGCCAGATCCACCTTGAATCGCTTATGTGGTGGCTTTCAATGCTGCAAAACTCACTATTCAGCAGGTCTTGATTTCGTCCTCTATCATCTCCCCTATTTTGAGGACTTCGATAAAAGACTTTCCCATTGTCGGAAGTAAATATTAAAAATAGGTCTCATCCTATGCCTGAATGAAAACCTCTACCAACTTACTTTCTTTTATTGGAGGCTTTACCCTGGCGGCCTATTCACGCCACCTTATTGCGTATTCCCTAAATCCTTCAGTGTTTTTCTTCTTCATGTTGACCAAGGATTTTTCATCCGAAATCAGGTCGATGTTATACTTAAAATGTTGTAAAAACTCAAAAGCTAAGTCATTCCAGCTGTTCCACTTGTCGATATCTTGATCAATAAACCATTCTGAAGCTAGATCAGAAAGACTCTCGCCAAAGAAAGCCATGAGCAGCTCTTCCCTTCCTCCTACAGCCCTCAATTAGTTGCAATAACGTCTCAAGTGTGCCACGGGATCACCGTGCCCTGCATACTTCTTGAACTTGGGCATTTTAAAATCGAGGGGAAGGTTGATATCTGGGAACATGCAAAGATCTTTATAGAAAACACTCTTATAACTTCCGATTCCCTGCAAATTCCTCATGGCTTGTTCTAAACTTTTCAACTTTCGCGCTATGACTTCCTGTTCCTCTGTTGCGACAGGTTTCTCCGTATCAAATGGAAATGTAGGTGGCTGAGTGTACCCATACGGTTCATTCATTCTCAAAATAGGCTCCGGGGCATAGTACTGACTATCTGGAACCTTCAATACTGGCTCACTGGCAGACCGAGAAAGCCCCACCGTCGGACGCACAACATATGTGGGAGCTTCTGGTGGTGGTGGAGCCACGAATATCGGTGTGATTGGTGGCACCGGCTGAGCAGCGGGTCTTAATTGTGGAGCTGCCAAGGGCACACTAGAACTGCCAGAATAATAATGTCACGGAGTAAATCCTGGTGCATGCTCAGGTGACTCAGTAGGAGCAGAGAATTGCGCCTGAGAGAGCGGTGGACAATTAGAGATATTCCCAAGACCTTCAGGAAGCAGAGGAGGAGGCATTACGCAGGCTCATGCTCGGTGCAAATCTATCAATTGTTGCCTGAGCCTTACTACCTCATCATTGTGTTCTGAACTTTTTTCCCTGTGATCCTGATTCGAGTCAATGAGCGAATTTTCAATCTCCCTGCTAGCCATGATGAGCTTTGCTTTGAATCTAGTGAAGTATGGGTAACTAGCCAGAGTGCTGCAATCCTACCACTGTTATCTGAAAGAACATGCTCATCAAAGACGACATCCGTTAGGATTAGGGCACACAACAAGCATAGGAATCACATTAGTAAAATTGTCCTAAATTCATATTCATTTCTACCAGCTTTTGAGGGTAGCGAGGTCATTTTAACATCATCCCAATTTTTATCTACACTTATTTGCTTCTTTCCTCCAAACACACCCTTTTTTTCCTTTCGCTCTTTTTTTTTCGTATCAATCTCTGTTCTTTCCCTTTATTGTCTCATCATCCTTTCTTTCTTTTCTTCTCTCGCTATCTACCTTCATTTTATCATTCTTTATGACTTTTATTTTTCTTTAAAAGAGGAAAAATAATGAAAAACAACGAAACAAAATGATTAGATCGAACTCAAAAGTAGGTTACCTACATATCATGTTGTACATGAATCAGATCTTGCGTAGTTCGGGCTGCATATGCATAAACATCACATAATTGAAGGTGTTTTTTTTTTACGAAAAACGAAAACAAACAAATAAAAGAAAGATGTAACATCATAACATTTTGATGAAAGAAACAACAAAAACATACAAAGAATTTAGGACCACTTTAAAACTAAACAACAAATACAAAACAACATTCTAGACCCCTAAGACGATATACGTGAAATTACTAATAAAGACCCTAATATCAAAAACAACTTGACTTTGACTTAAAACAGACACCACCCTACAATGAAAGAAACATAAAAGGCTCACACTGAATAAAGATAAGAAATGCTCTTTCAGACTGGTACTCTGCGTGATGACCCTAGCTGAGATGGACCTGCTTGTGAAGTTCTCTTTCTCCTATTCAAACTTTGTAGCATATCCTGTAAAGACACCCTGATATTAGGGAAGAAGCTTCGGGCCCGTATTCCTGCCTCATGAGAAGTGCACTTGGAAAGAATACCTTTCTACCATCTTGAACAAATCTGCTAACTGAACTCTTAGTGCCTCTACTTTGGACCCCGCACTTTCATCCTGATGATCGTCAACTATGCATTCTTTCTGTATTCTTCCCCTAAGCCGCGCTGGTAAGGGTTGGCTGATACCCCGAAGGATAGGTTGAAACCAGACCCCATATCCCTGAGTATACCCCGGATTGCAATCTGTTGAGTTTTTGTTGAACTAACGGTACTTTGAGAAGATAAATGCAAAATGTAAAAAATATCTTTTTGAGTTTTTGGATCGTGAAGAACAAAAGCCATAAAGAACTCTAAAATAAACTACGACACTCCTTTTGATTTATTCTTTTCGACTCGCTTTTTTTATTTTTTCTATTTTTCATTTTTTGCCTACGCATCTTACTCCTAACAAATATTTTTTTTTCCAAATCAGTTCGTCAAATGACCACGTTACCCTTAAAGATGCAACAGTTAGCACGTAGGGATGCTTTAAAGGTGAGTCTCCTACAAAGGGCCATGTGGGTCCCACTAGGTCTCAGTATGATGCACATAAGAATGACCTAAAGGCTGACCTACATTGTGGTTCACTAACAAGGTTGTTTGGGGGAGCGTATCGTCGATAGTGGCTGCTTTGCTTTCCACCTACTCTATAACACCGACGGCTCCCCCCTAAAATAAGGGTAACTCAACTAGAGGTTTTGTGCAACACGTGTACTACGGACTTGTTGTAGAAAGAAGGCCTAGGGGTAGACACATGATGCCAGATATAAAAGCGGTAACATATAGGATAAATACTGTACACAAAGAGCACGAAAATGCACAACAGTGATAACAATAACACAAACAATAATAACAAACAATGTTTATACACCCATAATGCCAAACAAAATCGATACGACTCCAAAAATAAGACCGAATTCTGAAAAGATTCCCCAGCAGAGTCGCCAAAGCTGTCACACCCCTTTTCAACTCCAAAAGAGATTAATTTTTAAGTTCGAAAGGGTTTTTATTATCAAAGTGACAAAAAATGAAATTTATTTCGAAAAAAGATTATTTACATTTTTTATTCAGAGTCGCAACTTGGCATAATCCGGTGTGCCAAGTCACCTTTGAAAAATCCTTTTCAAAATAAATTTGACTCTTTAAAACTGATTCGCGAACAGAGATTCCGGCTAAGGAATTCTATTGACCGAGGGGAAGGTGTTAGGCACCACTCGATCCCGTGGTTCGACCACAATCTCTTGGTAGAGGTATCGGCTAACTTTGACACCACGAGGGTATAAGCGACACAAAACATACAAAACAATCATCAAGCAAACAAGATAAAACAATCCAAAATTTAGTGTCCAATCCAATTATACAGTCCAAAAATAAAAAAATGCGTAAAAATAAATCTTACTCTAAATTAATTCTAGACTAATGCTCTACCCGACGCCTCGGGCCTTCACCACGAATATCTTCCAAATACAAGATACCTCGGGACATTCCTCGGATAAATCAATACAAAGTAATTCGGGGTATTCCCCGGCCAAATGATACAAATGATCCCAACACAATATAGGTAAGAAAAAATCATTCAATCACACAACTCAAATATTCCATCAGTCCATAATCTGTAAATTTGCCTATCCGACCTACGCTTACCTATCTGAGCTCGATCACATTCATGTTTATCCCGAATTGAACAAAATGACAAAACGACGAAAATTTAACTACACAACTTTTTATCAACTTTTAATTCCACCCCAAATTCTTTCTTGTAACAAATTTCCACGATTAACAAACCATTTCAACAATCTGTGCTCATTTTTAGTAACGAATTCAAACAATAGAACAATATCAACGAAACCAGACTATCTTAATCAACCAAACACATACTCATAGTCAATGCAACCAATCAAGAATAAAGAAGAGATCGGGTTAAAGAAATGAACCTCAATAGAAAGTTTTGTTGATAATAAAGAAGTCCGAAAACTGAAATCCTCTAGCAAAGAATCCCCACAATGATGAAATCCCAACTCGGTATAGAGGCACCGTAATCCAAAACTGACCCCAACAATATGACTGAGACCAAACAGTTTACGAATCCCTTTAAACCAATGTCAAGACGAAGGAATGAAATGAAAACCCCAATCGAGCCATCCAAACCAGTAAAAAAAAAGTATCACGAAGTCGATGCGAAGCGGAGACGAACAAAACGACGCTGGCTCAATCAACAATGGAGACCCCAAGACTAACACACGTTCCAACCGAGATATCAAGCTGGAAAATAGATTCTGACGAAGACTGATCGGATTCAATCAGAATAACGAGCTGGACACAGATGCTAGCAATGATTTTGATGGGTTCGCCGAAAAATCTTAAACAAACGATTTCAGTCTCTCTCTCGAACGATTCGCGTGGATGTGAGTACGAAAGTGAGCTATACGTATGGACTATGGTGGAGAGAAAACGAAAAATGGAGTCCCTTGGGGATGCTTTTTCTGTGTGTATCTATGAAGAAGAAGCCGAAAATGAAGTTTTCCCTTTTGTTCTTTTTGGTTCAAATCTGTGTATTTTTGGAGAAGAAGGATGAATAGTATGTATTCTCGAGAGGAGACCATCCTGAGGTTCCTATGTGTGTATGTATATTAAAAAAATGAAAAACAAAAGGGTTCTTTGCACCTTCCTGGAAGGTTCCCTCGTAGGACCCCCTTTTTAGTGTATGTTTATCCTTTTTGCCTTTGTGGACAAGAAATGGAGGGGTGGTGAGGTGTTGCCATTTGATAGGGTAGGTTGTTGGTTTGTTATTTTTGTCTTTTTGCAGAGGAATTATCATACGAATGAGGATATGCGGTAGAATAAGGTAAATAGGCAAAAAATATCTTTCGGAGGGACAAAATTATGTGTCTACAGTCGGTTTATTAAAACTATTAATCAAATCAAACCAACATAAAATTGATTTTTTCGATTTAGGTTTTAGTCGGTTCTTTCGGTTTTTTTGGTTTTTCTCATTTTTTTATAATATTTATTTTTGACAATTATATTGTGATTGAAGTTTAGATCAAGTATGTTTTCACTCATGCGCTAATGAAAAACCACAATTATAAAAAATTGAGGAGCGAAAAACTCTCTTGAAACTAAAATATAAGATGAAGAGTGCAAAATTTAGGTTTTAAGTTTATATTGGATTTTGGATCATTTTATTAGCAATTAATGGATAAATATTACAACTTAAAGGCCCAAATATGAATATCTCTCTTTCTCTCTCTCTCTCTCTCTCTCTCTCTCTCTCTCTCTCTCTCTCTATCTATCTATCTATCTATCTATCTATCTATCTATCTATATATATATATATATATATATATATATATATATATATAATTAAAAGTGGAAATATCCTTAGAAAAGTGAATTGAATTTTTTGCCCTTCATTGAAATCCTTGCTTTAAACAAAATCGTCCTTTTCACTATTTTTTCTTAATATTTAAACAAAATCGTCTTTTTCACTATTTCATCCTAATATTTAAGATTTGAAAATTAATTAAATGTATTTATGATTAAAAAAAATTCCTTATTAGAAGACATCAGAATTTCTATATCTTTTTCTGATTTAAGAATTGAAAATTAATTAAATATATTTATGGTAACTCTTTCCTTATTTGAAGTCATACAACTGATACATTTTTTATTAGTTTAAGAATTTTAAATCAACTAAATTTGATTTTAAGAAGATTTGAAAAATCTAAAAATAAATGTTAAACTATTAGAATAATAAAAAATTAAGAAATTCCAGATTTTTAAATGTTTTAAGTACGTAATAGAATGTAATCAATAAATTTGTAAAGATTTGACTTTAAAAATAAGGAACGATTTATATATATATATAATATCGCAACATAAATATGATTTAAATTGATGCGTCTCTCTATCATATGGCAACAAAGGAAAGAGGTATGCAAATGTAAAAGTGATACCATCAACCACTTGGAATTGAAAAACATATATGTGTATATGTTTATGTTTACATTATTACATTAAAGTGTGAAAGATTTTTGAAAAATGATTTAAACTTTTACACTTTATTAAGAATCTCCACAATAGATAAAATTATTTAATTTTAAATAATCAAACGTTCATATATATACACACACATGTACACACACACACACACACACACACACATATATATATATATTATGTCGGTTTGATTTGGGTTTGGTTTGACTTTTTTTTTTGTTAACATCAAACCAAACCAAGAATGGTCTTTTTTTTTTTAAAACGCCAAACCAACCAAACCAAACCATAAGTCGATTTTTTTTCTCGGTTTGGTTTGGTTCTTCGATTTGGTTTGACTTGACGGTTTGGTCTGTACACCCCTAGCCATAATATTATATTATACGAGTATTATTGTCAAAGTTGAACGTACTATGGTTACCAATTTATCATACCACAAAATATCGAAACCGAACTTCAAAATACTGAATCATACCGAATTAATTTTGTATGATAATGGTATAGTATTTTTAAAAATCAAATATCGACCAAAGATTCAAATACCGTACCATAACATACCATGACCACCCTTAACTTCAACTATCAATTGTTCACTTTTCCTACCTGAATTATCACCGTCGTTCAGGTATAGGAAAACGAACAGTGGTATACTATTTTTAAAAAATGAACAGTGGTATACTATTATTAAAAAACGAATATCGAAATTATCGTACCGAAGCCGTCTAGGGGCGGAGGCACCTTATGGTTAGGGGGTTTACCTGAACCCCCTTCGACAGAAAATTATACTATTTATATATGGTTAAAATTATTTTTTATAGACATATAATTGATGCTAAAACCCCTTTGGCTAAGTTCGTGTGCCTATTTCTTTCGATTTTGAACCCCTTTAGTGAAAATTTTGGCTTCGCCACTATACCATGCCCACCCCTAACTTCAGCTATCCATTTTTCACTTTTCTTACCTGAATTATCACTATCGTTCAGGTATAGGACAAATCAAACAGTTGATAATTGAAGTGCGTTTTGATAAGTAATTGGTGATAGTTCAGGTAGAAAATAGTTAACGATAAACTCACAATACCTAAATTATTACAAAGTCGACATTGCATAGATACTTAGGGGTGTACATAGCTCGGGTTGTTTTGGTTTTCTATTGAAAAAAAATCAAACCAATTATGTCGGTTTATTAAAACTATAAACCAAATCAAACCAACATAAAATTGGTTTTTCCAATTTCGATTTTAGTCGGTTCTTTCGATTTTTCTCGATTTTTTTTATAATCCTTATTTTTTACAATTATGTTGTGATTGAGGTTTAGATCAAGTATGTTTTCATTCATGTTCTAATGAAAAACCACAATTATAAAAAATTGAGGAACGAAAAACTCTCTTGAAACTAAAAGATAAGATGAAGAGTGAAAAATTTAGGTATTAAGTTTACATTGAATTTTGGATCATTTTATTAGCAATTAATGGATAAATATTGCAACTTAAAGGCCCAAATATGAATATATATATATATATATATATCTACTTTCTAAATATTGAAAATTAATAAAATTAATTGAAAAAGTAGATTATAATTAATATTTTATGTATAAAAAGTTAAATTATATACATGCATATATATATATATTATGTCGGTTTGATTTGGGTTCGGCTTGACTTGTTTTTGGTTAACACCAAACCAAACCAAGAATGGTCGAGTTTTTTTTCAAACGCCAAACCAACCAAACGAAACCATAAGTCAGTTTTTTTCTCGATTTGATTTGACTTGACGGTTTGGTCTGTACACCCCCTAGATACTACAAGTTGCAAAGATTCCTCCTAAAAACGTTTTTTCAGTTAACAATAAACACAATATTGTCTTGTCCCTATCTAACCGTACTAAATACTACTCCCTATCCTATGACACCCTCCGCCAATCTCCTATCTATCACATATAACATAATCTTTGTACCCCACCATGCAACTTTTATAACATATCGACTACTATAAATAACTCTCATTTGAGTGTAGAACAAGAAGTGTAACTAAATGAAAGTGCATCCAAGTAAGTGTGCATTAATATTATTCATCGTATATATACATATATATACCTTAGCTTCACTATTGATAATGAGGCTATCAAGTGGATATAGTTTCAAATCAAATTGCAACAATCTTTTCATGACCAAACAACATATGGGATTGGCACTCCCTATTTTAAAGTGGTATACATTGAGTAAATTGGGAGTTCGTAGTTTCGAGATCACGACCTCATGGAATCCAGGGTTCAGCCACTGCTGTGTCGCTGACAGAGCGGTGGCCGAACTAGGGGACAGGTGGATGGAATTTCAAGGGATCAAGAATTGGGAAGGCTTGCTTGATCCCCTTGATGATGATCTCCGTAAGGAGATCTTGAGGTACAGGGAATTTGTCGAAGCAGCTTATCGCTGCTTCAACTTTGACATGTCATCACCCACGTACGCCACGTGCCTTTATCATAAGAGTTCGATGTTGATAAAATGTGGACTAGAAAAGAGTGGATACGAGGTGATCAAGAACTTGTACGCCACGTGTGCAACCCAAATGCCGAGGTGGACTAAAAGGTTCTCGAACCTAGCATCCCCACGATCCAGCTGGATTGGTTACCTGGCCATCTGTGATGACGTAGAAGAAATCGCCAGGCTGGGGCGCCGCGACGTGGTGATCGCTTATCGAGGTACTGCCACCTCATCAGAATGGCTCGAGAATTTACGCGCTAGGTTGACTTGCTTACCGGATGACATGGCGCCCAAAAATTACGAACAACCAATGGTACAAAGTGGATTCTTGAGCTTGTACACAACAAACACCCAACGTGACCAAAGTTTGCAAGACACAATTAGAGAACAAATTGGCAACATTCTTGATAAATATAGTGATGAACCTTTAAGTATAACTGTGACAGGACATAGTCTTGGTGCTGCCCTAGCAACATTAACAGCATATGATATTACTAACAAATTTAGTGATGCACCTATAGTAACTGTTGTATCATTTGGAGGGCCTAGAGTTGGCAACAAAAGTTTTCGATGCCAATTGGAGAAAAGTGGTACAAATGTTCTCCGCATTGTCAACTCCGATGATCCAATCACAAAAGTTCCGGGATTCGTGATCGATGACGATATCAATGATGATGTGGTGGAAAGAGGGACTGCCCACGTGGCAGCCGGCGGGGGGATGCCAAGCTGGCTACAAAAGCGCATGGAGGATACACAATGGGTGTATGCTGAGGTAGGGAAAGAACTAAGATTAAGTAGTAAAGATTTATGTCCACAAATTAGAAAGGGGGACGTCGCCACGTGTCACGATCTGAAGACATATCTACACTTAGTAGATAATTTTGCAACAGTGGTTGAACACAAGAGAGAGCAATCCTATCAAAGAAATGTGGCTCTAATTTGAAACATAGTTCTTTTACTAGCAGGTACAAAGATTAGGAATGGAACCATGTGGATATATTTTGAAAATCTACACTAAAAATGTGTATAATGATGAAAAATGTACTTTTTTACTGGGTTCCATATATGGGTTCAAAGAAGTTATTTAAGGGCTCAAAGTGCCAGGTAAATAGGAATCCCAACTTCAAGATGGCTATGTTTACTTTCTGCACTTAGAGATATCTCAGGCTTGGCACCAACTTCCACAGTAATAATCTTATAAAAGATGACGTGATAGAATTAGAAAAGCATATAGGCATTAGATATCCAAAAAATGAACACGTAAATTCAATGACGGATCCAGGATTTAAAAACTGAAAAAACTGAACACCTATGTATACTTTTGGGGTGCTTAAAAAATTTAAAAGCTGAAAAAAAATAAAGAAAATCATCTCAACAAGGTTCGAACCTAGGACGTCCCTTCAATGGAAATCCTTAAGATCAAGTTAAATGCCAATGCACCCAACCAACTTTTTTTTTTAATAGGTACTTTTATATATTTTATACCTATTCTTGTATATTTTCTATGTAATTATACCTATTCCGCGTCGAGTTTACTAGGTGCCGGAGCACCCCAAAAGTAGGGGCGGATCCAGGATTTTCAGTGAAGGGGTTCAGTAGTACATATACGGACTAATCGAAGGGGGTTCAGCCTCTATTATTTATACATAAAAAAAAATTTTACCATGTAAAAATAGTATAATTTTTCGACAAAGGGGGTTCGAATGAACCCCTGGAATACATGTACATCCGCCACTGCCCAAAAGTATACATAGGTCCGCCCTTGCCTAAATTGCACCACAGATCAGGCTTGAGAAAGTTAAGAAAGCAAACAAGACGTTACTAAACTTGATATATGGAATAATTAAGTTACCCCATATACATGCATGACAAGATAACTAATCCTTAAATAACTTGTTCCCAATCAAACGACGACCCACGCAGTGGAAAATATGAATACTGGCGTTGTTGACAGTTTTGGAAATGTCCTGGATCTTGATAGCCATGGGATTCCAATGGCTAGAAGGGGTGAGGGAAGAACTAATTATAGGGCAAGAAATTAGGGTTTTTAGTAACCAGACCTCAAAAGTAGGTTTTTTAGTGACCAAACCTCAAGCCAGCCTCTCTACGACCTCATCTCTGAGGTAATGGTATGAACTGTGTAAACTATTTCTCTAAAGTCCACTTTGTGAGAATTATGTACTGGTTATGTTGTTATTGTTTTTTAGTTTGCGGCTACGTATTTAATTTTATTTTTAAAATTTTATATCGAGTTAAAATCAGATAAATAAATTGAAATCGATTAAATATATGACCAATGAGTACACGTTACTGTGGACTGTGCCGCAATATGGTCGGAGAAGAAATATGAGTATATAATATGATGTTTAATGTTGTGGTTGGCCAGTCAAAATGTTAAGGTCAATTTTTCTTTAATGATGACTATTGACTTGTCAAGCTATTTACTTTTCGTTTTTTTGTACTTACTATGTTCATATTACACCTTTTGGGCTTAATACTTGAGTACACATGTACCCTAAGTTAATAAAATGATTTGTATATGTTTTTCGTATTAATGGTGAGGGTATATGTCTATCCAAAGTACGATGGAGGATTATATGTATCATTCATCATTGTTCGGGGTATATTTGTCTCATTTTCATTTTAATTATTTTATTTAAATAATTAATCCAAACTCACTATCCAACCCAATAAATCAACTACCCAATCGGGTCCCAACTAAAAATCAAAAGACGTCTATCTAACAAAAACGTTTTTCACACTCCTGTATTGATATATACACACAATACAGTAACACTCACTACTAGCAATTTCAAAACCAATTTCATGTTGAGTTTTCTACATGAATTATTATTACCAATTATTTATTTAAACACACTTCAACTATCAACTGTTCATTTTCTTATACCTGAACGACAGTGATGATTCACGTAAGAAAAATGAACAATTGATAGCTGAAGTCATATGTTTTAATAAATAGTTGGTGATAGTTCAGATAGAAAACTCACACACCTAATCGTTTAGACAAAGTATGGTACACATGATCCATACTTTGTTCGAAAGCATGACGTCATTAAGGATAAAATGAGATAAAATTTAAAAGATTTTTTTAATATGACAAATTATTATTCGTTCTGATATAAAAATAAAATAATGGCATACGTATTATATATGTAGTATTGAATTGAAAATACTACGTACTAGTTAGGAAACTTAATTTCATCCTTCAATGTTGAGGTAATTGAATCTTCACTACTCAAAACTAGAGGTGGAAAATAACAGGTTGGACTAAACTTGGGCAGCTCAAAATGGATTAAGCTAATATTGAGCATATTATTGATCCGTTCAAAAGTTATTTTGATTGATATGTATTGAAATAATAAAATAGATTAAAAAGTAAAAACGGGTCGAAAGTCAGGCAATTCTTACTAAGTTTAATTGCTCTATTTATTCTTTTATAACTTTCTAACACCTAATAAAATTATTACTATTTTTTATTATGACTGTGAAACATATTAAACAAAAAGATGTCTTTTTAAAATATTCATACAAGATCTCATGGATCGATAGATATCAACTCTATTTTTTGATAGATGAAAATAGTTTAGGCTGACATGGACTGAGCTATTAATAAATGAACGAGTTAATAATTAATTTAATTTAAATAAATTGGGCACGTTATCATTTCATGGAATAGTTTTGTCACCTTTACTCAAAAATATACGAAAAAAGCATATTCGTTTTGAGACCCGTAATTATATTACAATAGGCAAGTACAGTATCAGGATCTTAGGGTCTGTAGGATTATTTAATGAATTAGTATGGACTAATTAACACCCCTTATTCACAAATCAAATACAATAATATTGTTCAACAATATGAAAGATAACGAGTCCGGGGATTGTCACACCCCTCTTTTTGAATCCCAAAAAAAAAAATTAGATTTAAGTTTGAAAGGGTTTTTATTGTTAAGTGATAAAAAGATGAAAATTTGTTTCGAAAAAGGATTATTTATATTCAAAACTCAGAGTCGCCACTTGGCATAACCGGGTGTGACAAATCACCTTTGGAAAATCCTTTTCAAAACGATTTGACTCTTTAAACTGGTTTGCGAACTGAGATTCCGGCTAAGGAATTCTGTTGACCGAGGGGAAGGTGTTAGGCACCCCTCGATCCCGTGGTTCGACCACGGTCGCTTGGTGGAGCGTATTGGCTAATTTAACATTATAAAATGTATAAACCACATAAACATACGAAACAAACAAACAAACAAATCAAATAAAATTCAAAATCAAAATAATGTCCAGTTCGAATTATACAATCCCAAAGATAAAAACATACAAAAATATAAATCCTATTCTAGACTAATCCTAAACTATGCTCCAATGCTTTACCCAATGCCTCGGACCTTTATCACGAATGTCTTCCGCCAACAGAATACATCGGGGCATTCTCCGGTGAGTAAATACAACTGATCGTGGGTATTCCCCAATTAAACGAATACATTTTCAAATGCAAGAACTAAAACCCAAACCATTCAACCCAAATTCCACATTCACACATTCAACAAGAAAATATTTATTCCTAAATTTTTGCCTACCCGAACCTACTTTTGCCTATCCATTTCAGCGTATCATAATTCTATCATGTTCCGACAATATTCATGCTTATTCCAAATTAAATAAAACAATAAACGAAAATTGATCTATATTAATCCCTTTTGGCAATTTCTTAATTCCACCCCTCCTAACTTCATTTTTATCAATCAGACCATCAAACTACTCAAATTCGTTCCACATATCAACGAAATTACCTCGTCAAGCACATAATCAAAATATCAACAAGATCCAGATCCAACAATCATAATCATCCCACACATAATAACAACATCGATATACCAAATTAAAATGAAATAAGGAACAAAAGTTGTAGAGATGGACCTTTAGATAATCGACTTTCGTTGATAATAAGAATCAAAGAAGACCCAGACTTTAGAATCCCGAACAGAACCTCAACATTGAGGAACTCCAACTCCGATATTGTAGAATTTGAAACCCAAAACTGGTTGAGACAAATGAAAAATTAAACCCCAAAGCAGAAACAACACTCAGTGAATCCCAAAGCCCGATTTCGACGATAAAACTCAAAACAGAAGAAACCAAAACTCCAATACATGAAAGAACCTAGATTCTTGATGATTTTGACGTGTTTTCGGCAATTTTACCGCCGGAACAGTAACTCAACTCGCGAACGCGCATTCTCTTAGTTCTCATGCCTCCTTTGCTTCGTTCTCTCTCTCTCTCTCTCTCTCGTTGTTCTGTCTCTCTTAGATCTCTGTGTGTATGTGCAATTTTTGTGTGTAACAATATGTGTATATATTGGAGAATAAAGGAAATCAGGTTCTCTTATGGTCTATCAGTGTATGGTGTATATATGCTCTCCGTGTTCTGTGAAGATGAAACCATAAAAATAAAATTTTTTCTTTTTTTTGTTGGAATTCCCTCTCTGGAATTGTCTATTCTCTCAAAAAGAAGAAGCAATCAGAAGACTCAAGATGAATTTATCCCTTCCCTCATGTGTTCGTATGGAGCCCTTATTATCACTGTGTCCATTTTTATGTTTCTGGAGAAGAATGAGTATCCAAGGGCTGTCGTCTGTGTATTTGGTTATCTGTTTGTGGGAATTGTATATGGAAGAAGAATGTGTGCCAATTTCCCTTGTGGGTCCTTTTATATTTTTGTTGTTTTGTGAATTGATTAAAAAAAATAAAATAAAAGGTGATGTGGGGTAGGTTGGTAGGGTAGAGGTAGGGTGTGGTTGGGAGTAGGTGATTAGGATAAAGTTTGTTAGGATAAATTAAAACAAGATAAAATTTGTTGGAATTTTGTTAAGAGTTGTTATTTTTGTATTTTTGTATTTTTGTGGGGTATGATTATATGGTTGAGGGTACACGGTAGGTGAACTAAAAATGAATTAAATTTTGGGAGGGACAAAATTAGGTGTCACATCATGCCCCCTTTGAATGTAAACACGAAGTATTTTCAGACAAAGAAGTAGACAATGAGATCAAATTTTGATCCGATCATTATTCAAAGAAAGAAACAGAAGGAAGAAGGACAATCAGGTCTTAACTTAAGACATCCTACCTACCCAAGTTATGAGGGAATCAAGTTACGAGTATTTCAAAAGATTGGAAAGAGAAGGACTATACCGAGTTGGAGAGTCGAGTGAGGTTCCATCGAGGTTCCGATCCACGGCTCTGTCATTACATCAAAATAAAAATTACAGGTTAAAACATAAATGAAATTACAAAAATCCTATCTATGCAGCTTTTTTGGACTCTTGACTTGAGTTTCATCACCCTATTCTTCAGGCGGGCTCCTGACTTGCAATTTCTTCACCCTGTTCTTCAGGCGGGATCCTGAGTTGCAATTTCATCACTTGTCGCTTGATTTTCAATTTCTTCACCCTATTCTTCAGGCGGGTTCCTGAATTGCTATTTCAATCTATTAAATTTCAATTTCTTCGCCTTTTTGCTTGACTTTCCATTTATTTGCCCTGTTCTTCAGGCAGGCTCCTGAAATCACATCAAACTAGAAATAAAATTATCCTAAACAAAAATTATTGTAAAGAGAAATTCCGTTTGCCAGAAAAGTGAAGTTTCAAACACAAGAATTAAATTTTGCCCCAGTTTATCATCAAAGGACTTTTGTGAAAGTCACATCATTATAGGAATCAAGGAGAATGACTCGACTAAAAGGTACGTCTTATAGGAATCAAGGGGCATGACTCGACTAAAAGGTACATCTTATAGGAATCATGGGGGATGACTCGACTAAAAGGTACGTCTTCTAGGAATCAAGGGAATGACTCGACTAAAAGGTACGTCTTATAGGAATCAAAGGGGATGACTCGACTAAAAGATACGTCTTATAGGAATCATAGGGAATGGCTCGACTAAAAGGTATGTCTTCTAGGGGTCAAGGGGAATGACTCGACTAAAAGGTACGTCTTCTAGGAGTGAAGGTTCAATTTAAGAAGTGTATTACCTAGCAAATGAAAACTGAAATTCCTGGACAAGAAAGTGTGTCTCCGAGGAATATAGGATGATGATTTTTATCATGATTTGATTATCAAACCTGTGCAGCAACTTTGCTTCCTGCATTTGTAGAAGTGAGGCATTACAGCCCTTGATATTTATGCTCTGAAGTCCTTGCTTTGAAGGTAATATATTTTCTATTTCATCAAAGAAAATTTGTGAGTTTAAAACATGGTGGCTGGTTTGTGGTTTTAGCTTTCGCGGCGATCGCTCTTACATTCGTCACATTTAACCTTGATTCCAACCATTAGCATATATCATTGACTTGCTGAATCATTAATCCAAACTCAGATTATTAGGAGTGACTAAAACAAACACAATATCTCTGCTTTTCCATACTTCTCAGATAGACCCTTTGAAACTTGGTATTTCCATGAGTTTCCTAACTTCTCTGTTAACAAAACTTTCTACATGCCCTTTTTTGGCTCACAATCATGTCTTTTTCATGTGCTAACTTTTATCTTGATTTGTGCAATTAAAGAAGCTGGTATCCAGTTTTGAAATCTTTTCTCACTTGTTTTGACACGGACTTGACTCAAAGACAAGAAACGAAAAAAAAAGAATGACAATTTTTGTTTGGATAATTGACTCAAGAAAGATAAAATAAAAATAAAGAGAAGAAAGAAAAGACAATGAATATCCTCTTTTAAAATAAAGAAACGAAAAATTCATCTAAAAATGACAGTCAACACTAATGATTATGCTTGTATTTTGGATTAAGCAGCTTGATCTATTCATCGAAACTTTCTACCCATTGTTATTGAGTTAATGACCTTGAAACTAAGTTGCTTCCTTAGGTCAATTGCATTTAAGACCCCATTCAGCTAGGGGCGCCTTGAAGGATTTTCGCCAACAAGCTTCTCTCATTTTTCTCTCGGATCACCATCGCCTTATGGTGCCCGTGAGGGTTTTCACCAATAAAACTCTCTCATTTTTATTTCTCTCAACTTACCATCGTCTTACGTTACCCGCTAGGGTTTTCACTAATAAGACTCTCTCATTTTTATTTTTCTCTTGATTCCTTATGCTGAGGAAGACAAGTAGTTCCCAAATGTATTATCATATCCCTTGCATGCTTAGCCTTAACATCCTCAAAGATTGATCTGAAGGTCTTTCTTTAATTGTAACTTGGCTTTTGGATAGGGTTAGTAATAAAGGATGGCATAAGGACCAATCGACACTTGAAGTGGGGTGGACTTACAACTTTTGAAATCGACTCAAACGATGAGGATTAACCCATGCCCCAGTTTCTTTTGATTGGGAAATTCTAAATTTTTTATTTGGTTGGACCGAGCCTAGAGAAGGGCAGCCTATGTATCTTAGCCCCGAGAGAGGAGAATCAAGTCACACATAGTTTTGATAGCTCATTCTCTTGCTTGATTCTGATTTCCTTTTTTTTCTTTTATTGACTCTCTTTTTAGGATTTTTCTGACTCTACTTTGCTTGACACTTTTTTTGTTTGGACACATTTTTTCTTTTTTTTTTGGATACCTTTTGACTCTATTTTTTCGCTCGACATCTTTTTTTTTTAGCTTTGCTGACTCTATCTTGATTCCAAAAGAGGGGTATGAAAGAAAATAGGACTAAAGCTCAAATGGGGTAAACAAAGGATGATATGATGTTTGGATAGCAGAATGAAATGTCTTCGTCATATCAATCCTTGAAAATGCAAGTGCATATTATGCAATATGAAAGTGAGAGATGAAGATCATTTGTGATATTTTTTTACAACACTAATTTTAACTGAGATTGTGCTTCACTATTTCTTCTGCAAACTCTGTCTTTGTTGTACATTCCTCATGCCTTCGTGGAGCTAATTTTTCTATTCCTTTTGATGTGGGATCACACATTCACTATTTGACCTAATTGAGATATGTCTTTTAAAGATTGACCCAAGTTATTCTCACGATTCTCAAAATAATTGCCTTAATTTTCAAAGAAGGCCTCAACTTGATCACCAAATGCCCCAGCACTCTATCCATTTTCTCAGCCACTCTCTTTTTCTAACTTCAACCCTCTGATTCAATGCTCATGCTTAAACCAAATTTTAAGATATGGCTGAAAATTTCACTAGCGTGTCATATCACTAGAGTCAACATAAAATGTACTATGTAAAGAAAACAAACAAACAACACATATTTAAAACACAAAGGAAAATGAGACACTTCATTTAGTTGAAACAAAATATAGAAGGGTTTGAACATAAACGACAAAAGGAAAAAACAAGATAGATCCCAAACTACAACCCTGAAATAATTCGAATAATAGAAAATAAAACAAAACAAACTACCAGACCTCTTCCTAGTAGGGAGAGGGGTGATTTCTCAATTGCTCAGTCTGATATCTTAGCCACTAGTTTGCATATCAGCATGACTAGAGTTTCCCTCACTATCAATGTTCTGCACTATAATTGATCCATCTTGAATCATCTTCTCTATTTTTCTTTTCAAATCTCAACAATCTTCAATACTATGACCCTGAACATCAGAATGATACGCACATCATATATTAGGATTAGAATTTCTTGAACGCTGATTAAGAGTACACCCAAGGAGAGGAGTGATCATGCCCCATTGAACCAATATCTAAAATAAACTAGCATACGACTCTCCAATTGGTATGAAGCTATCTCTCGACTTTTGCTTCATTTCATCATTTGGGTTGGATCAAAAATCAGGCTTATAAGGGTTTTGGTATGTTTGTGGAGTTAGAGGACGACTCTGAGGAGTTGGTGTGTTCCACTGTGGGTAACATGGGGTTTGAACATGTGGTTATGCGTTATATACTGGATACGGAGGTGGAGGAGCAGAGTATAATGAATTAAGGAGTAATTATGTGGAGCTTGGGCATGAACTTGGGTTTGAGCCTGAGAGTGACGACAACGGGGTTTTCTTAACCGTGTCCGCTGTCCAACTACAATAGAAGATGCATCTTCCTCATTCTTTATCACCCCAACACTTCCTGAACCCTTTTGAATTGCTTGAGTTGTCGTTTTTAATGTTGCAAAACTCACAATGCGACCAGTCTTAATTCTATTTTCTATCATCTCCCCCATTTTAAGGACCTCAATAAATGACTTACCTAATGCAGGTAACAAGTGTTGATAATATGTTTCATCCTGCGCTTGAATAAACACCTTCACTATTTTTCTTTCTTTCATTAGCGGTTTTACTCTAGCAGTTTGTTCGCGCCATTTGATCGCATACTCCCTGAAACTCTCAGTATTCTTCTTTTTTATACTAGTTAGGGAATTTTCGTCAGGGATCAACTCCACATTGTATTGAAATTGTTGCACAAATCCATTAGCTAGGTCATCCTAACTAATCCACTTGTCAATGTCTTAGTCAACAAACCATTCCAAAGCTAGGCCTGAAAGACTCTCCCTGAAATAAGTCATTAGTAGTTCTTCCTTCCCTCCAGCGCCTCTTAATTGGTAACAATAACATCTCAAATGTGCCACTGGTCCCCATGTCCATCATATTTCTCAAACTTTGGCATTTTAAAGCCAGGAGGAAGGTTGACATCTGGAAACATGCATAAGTCCTTATATAAGACACTTTTGTAACTCCTAAGTCCTTACATGTTCTTCATAGCCAGTTCAAAACTTTTTAATTTTCTGGTCATTTCCTCTTGTTCTTCTGTCATAACATGCTTCTCAGTGTTAGGAGAAAATTCAGGCGGGTGAGTGTCACCATAAAGACCAGTCAACTTGAATGTAGGCTCGAAAGTGTAACGCTGATCACCGGTAATATTCAATACAGGCTCTCTTGTAGAGTGGGCAGACACAACTTGTGGATGAACATCAAAAGTAGGAGCTTCAGGTGGGGGTGGCACCGTAAAAGCATGAACAGCAGGTGGAGCCGAGTATGTGGTAGTCTTGAATGGGGGAGTGAGGAAATGAATGTTGGAAGTGGTTGGATACTGTTTCCCTGGAGTCGATCCTGATGCATGTTGTGCTATATCAACAAAAATAGCAAATTGTGCATGTGACACGGAAGGCAAGCTAGAAAGATATTTCAGATTATCAGTGGGAACTGGAAGAGGCGGCAACCCGTTAGCCCAAGCTCGATGCATTTCTATTATCATTTGCTGCCTTAATTTTAGAATCTCTTCATTATCTCCTAAATTCTCATTTTTCGAACTCCCTATCTGATTAGTGACAACAAACTCGGTATCCTTGTTAGCCATAACCTTCTCTGTGACTTGGTGCAATATGGAGGACCAGCCAAAATGCCACAAACCAACCACCCCAAACTAACTGAACAAGAGATAGCAAATGCGTTAGAGTTCAACACTTTCTCAAAAGCTCTTTTTTTTTAAAAGATCCGCGAACCCGAGAAGGGTGCCTACGTATCTCACTCCCGAAAGAGGAGAACCAGGTGTGCGCAGTTCGTGAAGTCTTGCCAAAATGGCCAATTAAACTCTTTTTCTTTTCTTTTTCTTTTTCTTGAAACTTTAAGAATAACAAATTGTGAAAAGAATTGACGAAATTTTTTTTGCATTTTTCAGGTTTAGCATTCCTATACAAAATGAAACCTACGATTAAACAAAGAAAATCTTTTTGGATTTTTAATTTTGCATTCATACGTAAATAAAACTTGAAACTATTAAAGGAAAATCTTTTTGTGATTTTATTTAGAGATGTATATGACACCTACTCTAAATGAAGAGTGAAGAAGATTTTTTTTGAATTTTTCAGATTTCCATACAAAATAAAACCTATAATTACCAAAGAAAAATCTTTTGGGATTTTCAATTTTGAATTTCATACGAAAATGAAACTTGAAACTATTAAAGGAAAATCTTTTTGTAGTTTTCTCTTGAAGATGTATATGAAACACCTACTCTAAATGAAGAGTGAATAAAATATTTTTTTGAATTTTTGAAATAAGATCCCCGAACCAACAATAGGCTGCCTACGTATCTCACTCCCGAGAGAGGAGAATCAGTTGTGCGTAGTTCGTCCAGATTGGACAATTAATGATTAAATAACAGATTGCACCCTAACTTGAGACATGACCAAAGATACACGATGAACAACATAACAAAATCTTTTTTTTTTTGAGTTTTCCATTTGACACATCACATAAAAAATGACACCAACAGCTATGAAAGAAAATCTTTCTGGTATTTTCGTTATATGAAATGTACAAAACTTCTACCACCTTTTTTTGAATTTTTTTTTTATAAAAAGCTCCTAAAAAGAAAAATCTTTTTGGCGTTTTTGAATTGTGAATGCTTGCTAAATGAAACGAAAGTAAAATCTTTTGGATGTTTTTTGATTTTTTTGAAAAATGATTGCAAAAAGTAAAAAGAAAATCTTTTTTCTTTTTTTTTCTTTGAAGTTTTGAATTGTGAAAAACAAAAGTCATAAAGAACCTAAAAACTACGAAACTCTTTTTTGATTCACCTTTTCTCTTTTTCCCTTTTTTTCCATGCCTAACACACTTTTCTTTAATTCTAGCACATGGTTTCCCCAAATCAGTCCGTCAAATGACCCTATTACCCTAAAAAATGCAACAATTAACACATAGAGATGCTTTAGAGAAGAGTCTCCTACAAAGGATCAAGTGAACCCCACTAGGTCTCAATATGATGCATATAAGCATGACCTAAAGGCTGACCTACGCTGGGGTTTACTAACAAGGCCGTTCGGGGAAGCATATGGTCGATAGTGGCTGCTTTGCTTTCCACCTACTCCATACATCCAACGGCTCCCCCTCCTAAAATGAGGGTGACTCAACTAGAGTTCGTACGCACGACGTCCACTCCGGGACTTGTTTCAGAAAGAATTGACTCGGGTTATGCACATGATGCCAGATATAAAGGGGTAAAACACAAGAGAAAAATTGTAAACACGTAGCACTCAACAATGATAAAATAAACAACAAGCAACAACACAAACAATGTTTATACACCTATAACGTCAAACTAAGCCGATAAGACTCCAAAAATAAGCTCGAATTCTGAAAAATCCCCAGCAGAGTCTCCAGAGCTATCACACCCCTTTTTCTAAATCCCAAAAAAAAGAATTAGATTTAAGTTTGAAAGGGTTTTTATTGTTAAGTGACAAAAAGATGAAAATTTATTTCGAAAAAAGATTATTTATATTCAAAAATCAGAGTTGCCACTTGGCATAACCGGGTGTGCCAAGTCACCTTTGAAAAATCCTTTTCAAAATGATTTGACTCTTTAAACTGGTTTGCGAACAGAGATTCTGACTAATGAATTCTGTTGACCGAGGGGAAGGTGTTAGGCACCCCTCGATCCCGTGGTTCGACCACGGTCGCTTGGTGGAGCGTATTGGCTAATTTAACATTATAAAATGTATAAACCACATAAACATACGAAACAAACAAATCAAATAAAATTCAAAACCAAAATAATGTCCAGTCCGAATTATACAATCCCAAAGATTAAAAAAATACGAAAATATAAATCCTATTGTAGACTAATTCTAAACTATGCTCCAATGCTTTACCCAATGCCTCGGGCCTTTATCACGAATGTCTTCCGCCAACATAATACATCGGGGCATTCCCAGTGAGTAAATATAAATGATCGTGGGGCATTTTTCGATTAAATGAATACATTTCCAAATGCAAGAACTAAAACCCAAACCATTCAACACAAATTCCACATTCACACATTCAACAAGAAAACATTTATTCCTAAATTTTTGCCTACCCGAACCTACTTTTGCCTATCAATTTCAGCGTATCATAATTCTATCATGTTCCGACAATATTCATGCTTATTCCGAATTAAATAAAATAATAAAACAAAAATTGATCTATATTAATCCCTTTTTGCAATGTCTTAATTCCACCCCTCCTAACTTCATTTTTATCAACCAGACCATCAAACTACTCAAGTTCGTTCCACATATCAACGAAATCACCTCGTCAAGCACATAATCAAAACATCAACAAGATCCAAATCCAACAATCATAATCATCCCACACATAATAACAACATCGATATACCAAATTAAAATGAAATAAGGAACAAGAGTTGTAGAGATGGACCTTTCGATAATCGACTTTCGTTGATAATAAGAATCAAAGAAACTCGGACTTTAGAATCCCAAATAGAACCTCAACATTGACAAAATCCAAATCCGATATTATAGAATTTGAAACCCAAAACTGGTTGAGACAAACGAAAAATTAAACCCCGGAGCAGAAACAACACCCAGTGAATCCCAAAGCCCGTTTTCGATGATGAAATTCAAAACAGAAGAAACCAAAACTCCAATACACGAAAGAACCCAAATTTGTGATAATTTTAACGCGTTTCCGGTGAGTTTTCCGTCGAAACAGTAACTCAACTCGCGAACACGCGTTCCCTTAGCTCTCACGCCTTCTTTCCTTCGTTCTCTCTCTCTTTGATCGGTCTCTCTTAGATCTTTGTGTGTGTGTGCGCAATTTTTGTGTGTAAGAGTATGTGAATATGTTATATAAGAAAGGAAATTAGGTTCTCTTATGGTCTATAAGTGTATGGTGTATATATGCTCTCCGTGTTCTGTGTAGAGGAAACCATAAAAATAAAGTTTTCCCTTTTTTTTTCTTTTTTGGAATCCCCTCTCTGGAATTGTCCATTCTCTCAAAAAGAAGTAGCAATTAGAAGACTCAAGATGAATTTGTCCCCTCCCTCGTGTGTTCATATGGAGCCCCTATTATAACTGTGTCCATTTCTATGTTTCTGGAGAAGAATGAGTATCCAAGGGCTGCCGTCTGTGTATTTGGTTATCTATTTATGGAAATTGTATATGGAAGAAGAATGTGTGGCAATTTCCCTGATGGGTCCTTTTATATTTTTTGTTGTTTTGTGAATTGGTTAAAAAAATGAAATAAAAGGTGATGTGGGGTAGGTTGGAAGGGTAAAGGTAGGGTGTGGTTGGGAGTAGGTGATTAGGATAAAGTTTGTTAGGATAAATTAAAACAAGATAAAATTTATTGGGATTTTGTTAAGAGTTGTTATTTTTGTATTTTTGTGGGGTATGATTATATGGTTGAGGGTGTCACAACCCTTTTTTCGCCCGAAGGTCGAGGTCAAAGGGTTTTTCAGTTAAAACGATGATTTTGAATAAGGATTAGTTTATTAACAGAGTCGCCACTTGGAATTGAGTTATGGTGTTCCAAGTCACCTTTTTGAATCCCTAATCAAAAGAAAATGACTCTTTGTTGGTCTGCGAAAACAGAAGATCGGGTAAGGAATTCTGTTGACCGAGGGAAAGGTGTGAGGCACCCCTCGAGTCCCGTGGTTCTAGCACGATCGTTTTTATTAACTTATACTTAACTAAAACTATTTTGATAAATTGCGTTAAGGCCTAAATTCGCTAATTTTTATTATACCGAAAACTTGTCTATTATCTTATATTAATAAATCGATGAAAGTTTTAAAATATTTGTCAAGTTAGTTTTAGAAAAATATTTACCAAGGTATTTTTTTTTTACATCCTTATATTTTAAAATGCCTCGAAAAGATACGTACACCGCATTCTTTATTCAGACGAATATTTTAACGTGCCTAAAAATCTGCCTAGCCTTAAAGGCATTTGTTTGTCTTTTATAAACTCGAAACAATTTTATCTATTCGAAATACTATTTAACCTTAACGATAACCTTTAAGCAAAATTTATTTAAAGTAATTAATTAATTTAACAAATAATTATTAAGCTTTATTAATAACAATAAATGAAATAAAAATATATATACTAAGCTATCCATATTACACTAATCTTGATTCCCAAATTTTATTTTTTAATAATAGTAAAATAAAATAAAATGAATTAATTAAAATCAATCAAAAATTCGTTTAAAAAATTAAAATCGAAGACGAAAAGAAACATTATTAAACGAGAAATTCCAGAAGCAATAAATAATTAAATCAAAAATTAAATTATTTTTAATCCGTAAATACTAATCAAAATTCCAACTTATTGGCGAACAAAATATTTACTTAGCATAAATATTACAACTTGTTAACAAATAAGTTTAAGATCCCGACTTTTCCTAATGAACGTGCACAAGTATTTATGTTCAATTTTCTTTTACAAATATATTTTCCTCACTGTATATATGCATATTCTTCATCTATGTATGTTCACAGGTATATGAATACTTCAAGAATTCAATTTACATAATACGTGACAACAAAATTTCATACAGTTGAACAATTTCACATATTAAATATTCATGCTTTTTTTTATAACAGATTTGTAATGTAAATAGTAGAAAGTTAAAGAAAAACCTGTATGAATTAGACTGAATAATACTCAAAAAAATTCATCACCGAAATCTCAAACGGAATTTTGAAACCTCGAATTCTGATTCTTTTTCTTCTTTCGTTTCTCTCATTTTTTGTTTTTACTGATATTCACTCTATGTTTAACTCTTTTTGCACTGTCTGAGAAAATAATCTCTGTCTAGTTTTTGTCACAGAATAATATCTAGTGTCTGTCTGATACAGAGTGTGAAAAAAAAGTTCGTATGTTTTGGGGTGAAGAGTCCTTAAATAGGATGATTTTGGGGGAGTAGTTAATATCAAATAGGATAGGATTTTGTTTAAATTTTGAATTCTTTTTTTTTTATAGAAGATAATTAATAATAACAAATAAAAATAATAAATAAAAATAAAATAAAATAATAATAATAACTAATTAATTTTATATTTAAAATTTTTAAAAATAATCAAAAATAAATATAATTAAGATAATACTAAAACTACTAACTTATTTATTTAAAAAGAAACATATATTCTTTTTGTATTATATATATATATATTTTAATTGGTATAAAATCAAATAATATCCTAAAATTAATTTCATTTAGTTATTTATTTTTTAACTAAATATTTACTGAAAATAAAATAATAATTAAAATAATATCAAATCAAATAAAAATATTTAATATCGAAAATATATATATTACACTCGGGGAGGATAAAAAATCAATTGTCTACAGAGGGTACACGGTAGGTGAACCAAAAATGAATAAAATTAAATTTTGGGAGGGACAAAATTAGGTGTTTACAGGGATCTTTCTGACATGATTTCTCTATCTTTATAAAATAGTGATAAAATTTACGTACACTTTAATTTTTCAAATTTCATTTGTAGAATTTTACTGAATATACTATCGTTGTTGCGAAAGATAATGAGTATGAAAAGGCAAAATAAAGTTAGATAAAAGAAAAAAAAAAGGTTCAAATATTTAGAAATGTGCCAAAGATTGCTTGACCTTCAAAATTTTGACAAATGGACCGCAAGCCTCCGTTTCACAATAAGTTAATTGTTGAATTTTGACACACATGTTAAAAAAATAAGACATAAATTTATCATGTTTTTTTATTTTTACCTTTTCAAAATTCAAAACCTTAATAATAATACATACCCTCAATACACATTTAATGGTGAGTAAATTTGAAAAAAATTTCCAACGTCTATCTTGAATTGTAAATCATTCACTTATTTTAAAGACTAAAAAATACTCTAACAATTCACTTATTATGGAACAGTGGAAGTATAATTTAAGGAAACACGAGTAAATAAACATGGTTGAGTCTCTTTGGTTCCGACCATATGGTGGCACGTGCAGTAACATGTTCCGGCTGATCAAAATTAGTTCATGAAAATATAATTGGTTCAATTTATTTAAATTTGAAAGAATCATCAATATCTCGTCCGATTTATCTATTGGTTCAATTCATTTTAATCAAACTCGATTCAATTCATCTAAAATTGAACAAAATTGAACTAAAATATAGTTAAATTGATTTATAAGAAATTTTATCAAATTATATTTAAAAAAAATAATAATATTATTTTATTTGATATGTTACATGTAATCATAATTAAAAAAAAAAAAAGATAATTCATCAGATACTTAAAAAGTTTTATAAAAATTAAAAATAATTAACATTCAGTAGATCAGACGGTTGAGTTGTGATCTATTTTTAATTTTTTATACATTTCAGCCTAAGTATTCTTTAAAGGGATTACTTGTCCATTTATTAACCAGCTCATTTTAATTCACCCAAATTCAATCATGCTCATTTTAAGGGGTTATTTGGTAGATCACATTAAACTAATAGATATATTAATTTTGTGTATTATTAAGATTTTATTTAATAGCCTCTGTATAATTAATACTTATATTAACGAGTTATACATTCGATATTAAGGTGTGTATTATTTAAAGATTAAAAAAAAATTGTCTAATACACCAAGTGAAACACGATATGAGAAAAAAAATTTCATCATAAATAACACAAAAATTATAATTATATAATCATTATTAATATATTATATTTTTCACTATTCTTAGGTGCACCATCAAATCACTCTATGATTTTTGACTCATGATCTAATTCACGGCTAGGGATCAAATGAAATTGGTACATGACTGTTACTTTTATGTGGGGACAATCATGCATTGATAGAATAAAGAGTTTGAAAAATTAAAATGATTGGAGCAGCCTAATTGTTAATCATTTTCTCTATCATTTGATTAAAATTGATAGTGAAAGGCAATATATATACTTTTACTCGATTAAATGCAATTTACAGCAACAATAATAACAATATTTCAGCCCTACATAAATTGAATCGACACAAATCAACCTCATAAATTTTAAATTATAGTTTGAAATTATATATCTAGACGATAAACATTAGTAATATTTATAAAGGAACATTATTTTTCATATATATATATATTGTAGTCTTTTGAACAGGAGTATATATATTCAAAAAATATGTTATCATAGCATTTTTTTAGTTGGAGAAAAAAAGGATAAGAGGAATAGTTGGGGCAAAATTCAGAAGAAAGCTAAAAAGCGTTGTTTAATGAATCTATATAATATTAGATAGTCGGTCAGGTAAAATTTGATCAAGCCAATGATGTTTAGTTAGTCTTTACGAATGATCAGCCATATTGAGATTGAAAAATTTGATCAACAGAATTGAGGGGTATATTTATTTGTGCCTTTATTAATGTGGCTCAAGTTGGATCGGATAGACTAGATTAGGGTGTGTTTTATTTTTAATAAATGAGTCATTTAACGTTGATTTGAATTTTTCTTGCTAAAGAAAGAGTACATATGAAAAGTTTCTTAACAACGAGGGTAAATTTGACTTTAAAATATAATATCGAGGGTAAATTTAGCCTCAAAATATGAGAAAGAGTATATTTAGCCAAAATTTCAAAGTATAATATCGAGAGTATGAACCTTTATATTTTTAGACCTAAGACTTATTTGTACACATATACTATATAAGTGCAATTAATGAATCAATTTTAAATATTCAGAAATTACGTCATACTCCACATTGTATATCTCTTCTTTCATAATAAAATTCCTCTGCCTCTACTTCTGTCCTTAATTTTTTCCCGTAAGGCTTTTCATGTAAATCTGCCCTTGAAAGCTAGCTTAGTTGGAACACATTATAATAGGTGCATGGTGGGGCACAAAGATTATTTTATGTTATATATAATAAATTGGAGATCTGGTGGGTGAATACAGATAGGGAGTAGTATTTAGTACGGTTAGGTAGGGACAAGACAATATTGTGTTTATTATCAACTGAAAAAACGTTGCTAGAGGACTTATTTTTGCAACTTGTAGTATCTATGGAATGTGGACTTTGTAGTGTTTCGGTATTGTGAGTTTATCACTAACTATTAGGTGTTAGTTTTCTATATATCATCAATTATTTATTTAAATATACTTTAATTATCAACTGTTCATTTTTTCTGCACCTAAATGACGGTGATAATTTAGATAAGAAAAATGAACAATTGATAGTTGAAGTCATATCTTTTAATAAATAACTAGTGATAGTTCAGATAGAAAATTCACACATCTAATTATTTAGACAAAGTATGATACACATGATCCATACTTTGTTCGAAAGCATGACATCATTAAGGATAAAATGAGATAAAATCTATTTTTTTTAATATGACAAATTATTATTCGTTCACAGATAAAAATGAATTAATGACATACATATTATATGTGTAGTATTAAATCGAAAATACTACTAGATAGGCATACGTATTATATGAGTAAAAAATTTTCAACACAACTAACACAAATATTACTAATACAATCATTATTAATATATCATATTTTCAACAATTCTTACATACACCATCAAATGACTCCATGATTTTTGACACATGGTCTAATTCACGCCTGGGGATCAAACTGGTACATGACTCTTCTTTTTATGTGGGGACAATCATGAGAGTTCGAAAAATTATAATGATTGGAACAGCCTGATTGATAATCATTTGCTTGTATCATTAGATTTAAAATGATAGTGAAAGGCAATATATATACTTTTAGTTTTACTCGATTACTTGCAATTTACACTAACAATAATAACGATATTTCATTCCTAAATAAGTTGGATTGAACACAAATTAACTCTATATATTTTAAATTATAATTTGAAATTACATGTCTAAACGATAAACATTAGTAATATTTATAGAGGAACATCATTTCATATATATTTTGTTGTCTTTTGAACAGTAGAGTGTATAAATTAAAAAAATATGTTATCATGGCATTTTCCAGTTGGAGAAAAAAAACATAAGAGGAATAGTTTGGGCAAAATTTTGAAGAAACCCAAAAAGCGTTGTTTAATGAAACTATATAATATCAGATAATTGGCCAGGTAAAATTCGACGAAGCCAGTGATGTTTAATTGGTTTTTTCGAATGATTAGCCATATTGAGATTGAAAATTTTGATCAACAAAACTGAGGGGGTATATTTGTTTGTGTCTTTATTGTCGCTTGAGTTGGATCGGGCAAATTAGATCAGGGTGTATTTTATTTTTAATAAATGAATCATTTAACGTTGATTTGGATTATTTTGTTAAAGAAAGGGTATATGTGAAAAGTTTCTTAACAATGAGATAAATTTGGCTCCGAAGTATAACATCAAGGGTAAATTTGACCCCAAAATATGAGTAAGGATATATTAGTTAATTTTTCAAAGTAGAAGGGTAAATTTAACCTCAATGTATAACAATGAGGATAAATTTGATGTCAAAATATGACGAAGCATATACTTAACCAATTTTTCAAAATAGAAGGATAAATTTGACCCTCTTCCCTTAATTTTATTTGCCACAAAAACAACATATCTATTTGTGTCTCTAATATGGAGAGAAAATACTCTATTACCATCTTGAACTATACGTAAAAAGGTTGAGACATACTCGAACGTTAGGAGGGTCCTATTATTCGTCTGGAATAGAAAATATTCTATTACCACGTGGCACATACGTGACACAAGACACTGAAGGGTCTATGTAAGCACACGTGTGCCACATAAGCACTAAGGTTGTCAAAAATACGATTTTAATTAGTTCAGGGATAATAAACTCCTCTTAAAATTCGGATGTGTCTCAACCTTTTCGCGTATAGTTCAAGGTGGTAATAGAGCATTTTTCCTAATATAAATAATAATTGCTTAGTTAACCTCAAAAAGCATCTGCAATCTTCAATAATAACTCTATCAGGTTGAAACTATATGCTCTCTTAGATGTGCTTGATAATGTCTCATTTGGCAACTCTATGGGAGTGGTGATTTTTTTTTTCCTATTCCTAATTGTGGACTCAAACTTTTGCTAGAGAAGGGAAATTAAGCTGATCTATTTTCCTAGTTGAAAGTCACAAAATAATTGTTGTATTTGGATGATTTGTGGTAAATTGAGAAGGAATATAGAGAAGTCCCAAGTGTGCATTCGGTACTGATTTTTTGATTTTCATGTTTGATTGATCAAAAATCTTGGATTTTGTTTTCCTATAGAAACAAGTTTTTTTTTTTTTTTTTTAAAATAAGGAAAAATAATTTCCTAGTAGAAGTTGATGTCATCCCAGTATCTAAATACTTAATTTTTCAAGGCTTATGTTTAACAACTTAAAAAAAAATTCAAAATATCTATTTTGCAAAATGGCCCTAGTACATGCATGGTGGGGTACAAAGATTATATTATATGTGATAAATAGGAGATCTGGCGGACGGTGGGTGGATAAGAGTTTCATAGGATAAGGAGTAGTATTTAGTATGGTTAGGTAAGGGACAAGACAATATTGTGTTCATTGTCAACTGGTAAAACGTTGCGAGAGGACTTATTTTTGCAACTTGTCTTGTAGTATCTATGGAATGTAGATTTTGTAGTATTTCGGTATTGCGAGTTTATCACTAATTATCAGATGTTGAGTTTCCTACGTGAATTATCATCAATTATTTATTTAAACATATCTCAATTATCAACTGTTCATTTTTCTATACCTGAACGATAATGATAATTCAGGTAAGAAAAGTGAGCATTGATAGCTGAAGTCATATGTTTTAATAAATAGTTGGTGATAGTTCAGATAGAAAATACATCTAATCGTTTAGACAAAGTATGATGCGCACGATCCATACTTTGTTCGAAAGCATGATGTCATTAAGGATAAAATGAGATAAAATTTAAAAGATTTTTTTAATATGACAAATTATTATTCGTTCTCAGATAAAAATGAAATAATGGCATACGTATTATATGTGTAGTATTGAATCGAAAATACTACTAGTTAGGTATATGTATTATATGAGAAAAAAAATTTCAACATAAGTAACACAAATAATATCACTAATACAATTATTATTAATATATCATACATTCTACAATTCTTACATACACTATCAAATGACTCCATGATTTTTGACGCCATGATCTAATTCACGCCAAGGGATCAAATGAAATTGGTACACCGTACATGACGGTTCTTTTTATGCGGGTACAATCATGAGAGTTTGAAAATTAAAATAATTGGAACAGCCTAATTGTCAATCATTTGCTTTTATCATTAGATTGAAAATGACAGTGAAAGGCAATATATATGCTTTTACTCGATTACTTGCAATTTACACTAACAATAATAACAATCTTTCAGTCCTACATAAGTTGGATCGAACACAAATCAACTCCATATATTTTAAATTATGATTTGAAATTACATATCTAAACGATAAACATTAGTAATATTTATAGAGAAACATCATTTTTCATATATATATATATATACTAGTTTAGAATACGTACGTTGCACGTAAATTTTAATTGATTAATATTAAGATATTACTCTTAATACAATTCACAATAAAATTTAAAACTTGGCATTTAGAAATCCTAACTAATCAAACTGAAGCTAATACATAGAAAATATTCATAATCTTGAACAGGATATCATTATTAGATATGGGTTAGAAGTAAAAGGATACTTACATATATTTTAAGCAAGTGAAAGAAACTAAAACTACTATGCTTTGAAAACCTAAGCAGCAACATAGTAGAGAATTTATGAGAATTTCTGACGACAAAGCTGTTATTTGCTCTACTCTCAGAAATCAGTGCGGTGAAGATATAAACAGTAGTATACAATATTGAAAAAAAATACTGTATCAATTAGTAAGAAAAGTAGTGGATAGCATTTAAAGAAATAATGTGGTAACTCAAACATAGTACACAATAAATGATAATAGACATCAAAAATAAGAAAATAGGTGTATGAGACTAATAATACGACATACACAATGATCCCAGACTTTCGCTAAACCTAAATGGAAAGTTAAGTCAAAGCATAACATGCTATAACATTAGAACAAAATTACACATAGAAGTTATGACATTGCAAAAAATATTATTGGTACATAAATAAAAAAGAATTTTACCTTCTATTCTAATCTCATAACCTTCATGTCCTCTTATATATCTAATGCACATGTATAAAAAAGAAATACAATTTTTTGAAAATCAATACACGATAAACATGCAATAATATTAAAATTAAATTGTACATGAAATCTATGACATTATAAAAAATATGATTCATAAAAAAAAATAAAAAATTAACCTTCTACCTTAAACTGCAACTTTCATATCATTCTATTTAATGCATCTGTATAAGAAAAGATCACAATTTTTTGAAAACAAATATACTATGAGTACAAGGACGGATCTAGAGGCCTAGGCGGGGTTCTCTAAATCCAGTAAGAATTATAAATGGAGAATCCATTAAGAAAGTGTATTATTGGCCTAATGAAGTAAAGAGACTTGTTAAAGTTTTATTGATCTTTTGATTGTGGATTCTGGTCCCCGCCTCTCTACGAGCATGCAACGTTATTAAAAAAAATATTCATACATCAAAAACAATGGCAATTTTTAGAAATAGTCCAGAATGAATTCATGTAATAACATTGATGGCATGCCCAGCTGGTTTCTATACTAATACATCCATAGTCCGAAATCAAATTCATCTAATAATATTGATGTCATGCCCAATTGGTATCCACACATGCATGCCAAATACCATTAGCTCTGAGCCAAAACTTGTGTAGATGACTTATCAAAGTAAATGAATTTTGGTAAAATGTATTTTTGGATGATTTTATGCACGTTTATAAAATCAGAAATTAATCTTCTGATTCATAATACTTTCTAACCTATCTTAACCTTTGACTAACAGATCTGAAAGATACTTTAGGACATATACATAGAGAGAACAACAACATACAGTACATGTAACTTCATGAGGAGGTCTGGGAGGATTGGATGTATCAGACCTTATCCTCCTATATTATAAGAAAAAAGTTGTTTCAATAGACCTTTGACTCAAAGGCAAGTGCCAACTCATGATTGTAGGAAAAGAATTTGCAAAATAGCAAAATACAATATAGCAACACATAACGATACACATAGAAGAACAAGACTATGTAATACCTTAGTAATACTACTAAGATCAGGACAAGGAGGAGAGGTAGTCTACACCCTCTCTCCCACACATAAAAGAAAACGACACACCTAAAAACATTCTATCCTTATCCTCGACCTCCATACCTTCATATCTAAACTTTTTTTGACTTCATTCAATTTTTCACCACCATTGTGTAGCAGAAGAAGTAACAGGAAGAGGAAGCTCGAAAAAAAAAATATTGTGTTGTATTTCGTTTGCTCTAAATAGCAAATTTTATAAGGGAAGTTTATACAAGGTTAATAAAGTTAACTCCTAAAGCTAATATGATTCTTTCTACCCGATTTCAGAAGGAAAATTTGTATAAGGTAAATAACAAGTTTAATAAATCCTAAATGTAATATGAGTCTTGCTACACAATTTTTTCTTTTTTTTTTTCTTTTACTAAATTAACAAAATAGTAAATGACGATTTTATCTAAAGTGAAGACTTTTAATGAAGGACAAAAAGTTCAAATATGAATTTTAAGGCCCTTCACACTTTTAATATAACTAGTTTAGAATACGTGCGTTGCACGTGTATCAAGCATTAATTAAAAATAAATATATATATAAAATAATTCTCGTGTGTAAGTCATTTTATAAGTGTATCAAGCATTAATTCAAAATAAACATATATACAAAATAAATTCTCGTGCGTAAGTCAGTAAGTCATTTTATTAAGTACAAAATTTTTAAAAAGATAATGTAAAATTTTGAAGATAAAAAAATTAGTTAAATGAAAGAAGAACTTATTCACTATATTTCTTTCCTACTTCTAGAAGCACTTTATTTTATGAAGTGTTATTTTTATTGTCGAAATTCTATATTTTTATCAAAATTGAGAGCAATTTAGATATAAATCATTAGTATGTAAGGGGTGCTTGGTCAAAATTAGACAAACAAATTAAAATGGAGATAATATGATCTTTTAAAATTGTCTAAAAAATTTTCACTGTGTCTTTTAAGGTATTATAGTTCTACTAATTAATATGAATAAGTCAACTAACTTTGATGTCTCTATGGTGAATGACTTGAATACAAAAACGAATAAATTACAGTTGAAGTCGCAATATATGAAACATTAAATTCATGATTTAAAATGACAAAAGTATATATTTTTTTTATGTTAGTATATGTTTGTTGCATCAATTAATTATCACCTCCTATATAAATATAAAAATCGTCTCACAAAACTTCATAACAAAAAAAAAACTATAATTAATTAATAGTATATTTTTTATATAATTTCTGAAATTTAAGACAACCATCAATAGGGTATTATAATGAGAAATAAGGAGGAACTGTGACTAACTTTAGACTTGAGAAACTTTCATGCAAAGCAAAGAAAGAAATCCAAAAGCATTATAGTTCCACTCAATTTTATAAGATTTCAATATTCTTTAATTATTATTTTCAAATTTGTCTTTGCGTGCTATTTCCTATGAATTACATTCTATATTTGGTGGATTAACAACAAATATAAAGTACCTACTTGTCTACCTCAATTCAAACTTTTTTATTCAAGAATTTTCACATTATAATTGATTTAGTTTGGCCTGTCTTGATTGTCTCCAATTCTAATTGAATACTCATACATCACTAATAAACTACAACAAAATAACGCATAATCGAGATTTGAGATATCATAATAATAGTATTAAACATAAACTTTGGGCAAAAATTCGATCGAAAATTCATCTATCGCATGTATTAAGCAAAACAAATAATATATAATAATAGAAGAAAAACTACAACAAAATAATACAATAATCGAAGTATTAAAATAATAAGACTAAATCTAACCGCTACAGAGCCCAGCCAAATATTCATCTATCACCTGAACTACAACAAAATAATATAAATAATTAAAATATCAGCACAATTACTCTTCTAAAACTCTGCACATAAAATTTACATGCAGAAACTAATAGTTAACAATACATATATATGTTCACAGAGATACACCTAATACATAATTAAAAAAAATCAATCAAACTAAACATTCAACAGAAAGCAACGGATGGGAGATTGACAATATAAAGTCAATATAGCTTTACATTTGCACACATACGAATCATCCAAACAATAATAATGTTAATAGTAGTAGTAATATAGAACAAAAGACAAACACAATGCTAGCTTAACTATCTAATAAATCCTTACCCAAATCTGGTTAAAGTACTCTATAACCTTCTATCTAAGGTCATATTCGGTTAGATGAATCAACATCATGTCCGTTCGATATAACATAACAAATCTAATCACTATTTGGTCACCTTCAACATTCAGAAATAAAAAAACCTCCTACAAAAAAAAAGTATGTAACTTTCAAAATAGACCTTTATAATCACATTTTCATGCAAGTATTACAATGCATAGGCAAGACAAAAAAAAGGACATTCCGGTGTACTAAAGCTATCACTATGTGCGGTGTTCAAAAAAGAATCCCATCACAAGGGTGTATTGGACGAAATCTTACCTTGCATTCCTGCCGGAGTTTGTTTCCAAGGCTTGAATTTGTGACCTCTTTGTCACATGGCAACAACTTTACCAGTTACTCCAAGACTCCCCTTCAGGCAAGACAAAATCACTACGAAAAAAAGGTGTTATAAGACGATAGAAACATATATAATGGTTACCTGAATTTAGAGAAAAACTTTTATTGATAAAGAACCCATGACGCTTCTATGTATAAACAAAGCACTGAAAATAAAATTGATAATTTGAGGGAAAAAATAAAGTAATTCAATTATATTATCAGACGAAGAACAAAAAAAACATAGATCTTCGCGAACTAAAATTTTTCAGACATGCTTTGAAAAGATTTAGCCCTAATATGCTAGTTAAATAGGTTTGATTAAACCCATTAATAACTCAATTTGAAAGAATACTGAACTTCTCAACAAAAAAAAAAACTTGGATCAATTGAATTCATCAAAACCAAAACCCACCAACGATCAACTTCCACTAACAAAAGAAATTATTTTGTTAAAAATAAACCTTTGCTTATGATAACAAAAAGTCGAAGTGAAGGTGGGTTTAAGAAATAATAGTGCGCTTTGACATGAAATCTGATATAAAGGTGGGGATCTTTTTACTATTCTCGATATGTACTCCATAAAAATCTTAAATCTAATAGTCAAGAAAATTAAATTGGTACATAACTCTCAAAGTAGGTGGTTGCTTACCTTAATTTTTCTTTATCCGATGATCTTCATTTTAGAATTGATTTAATTTGATATGTCTTGATTGAACCCAAGTTCAATGGAACATTCATATAGCATCAATGTACCACAATAAAATAATACGATAATCAATATATCAACAAAACAATACATTAATCGAGATATCAAAATAGTACTAAAAAGACGATACCTTAATAAAGCTATTGCAAAAAGAAAAAAAGTGACTTTACTTACTTTTGACTTCACTTTCTTTTTACTATAGTAAAACCAAAATTTAAGAAGAACTCCAGCACTAAAAAAAACATAAAATTTAATACTAAATCATCTATCATAGATTCGGTACTTTTGTCTTCACTTTCTTTTGACTACAATAATACAAACAACATCAAAATTGAAAATTGAAGCAGAAATAATTTTATAGAATCAATTTCAAACAACACACATATTTTTTCTACATATTTTTTCTCTCATCCGTTTTTGTTAAAAGAAAATACACTATTCAGAATTAAATGAAAATACAACAAAATATATCATATCATGAATGCCTACCTTTTCAATATTGATGATTGCGCATGTGATGTCCAAGTAAAACCTTAGCCATTATAGCAACTTATAAGTACATATGATATCTGCGACACCAACATTAATAATAATAACAATATAAGTACATGTAGAACTTACCTTTATTGTACTACTATTTCTTTTATGAACTAAAAGATTATGTCTGATAGATCCTCAACTCAAAATAATAATAATAATAATCAAATAACAAAATTAATTTAACAAAAATTTACGTAAACACATATTTGTTTGAGATCACTACACGTTGCACAAACAAAATGAAAATCGCCGTCAAAAGAAAGTAGTTGTACGGTGTAAACTCACTGTCATATTGTTTTCATGAGAAAACGAAGTGCAAGTCAATTTTTGAAGAATTGATTTCTGTAATTTAGCTTATTCTTTTTCTTTTCCCTCATAGGAGTCGTCTCCATCGTTATCTTTATGAACGTGAGAAAAAGAAGTAATATAAGGTATTTTAATTGAGGTACTTAATTTAAGAAAATAATTTGTAGAACGTTACCTACCTGAAATAGACTAGGACTTTGTAATGTAAATAACTATGTAATATAGGATTTTGCAATTTAAATTAATATTTAATAACATAAAAGGGAAAAAGACGATTTTGTTTAAAGTGAAGACTTTTAATGAAGGGCAAAAAGGAAAAACGCCAATTATAAGGGCCTTCACACTTTTAATATAATAGAGATATAGATATAGATATAGATAGATATATTGTAGTCTTTTGAATAGTTTATATATTAAAAAAATGTTATAAAACAAGAAAGAATAAAGAAGAAGAGTAGAGAGAATAGAGAGAGTGGTTCTTATTTCTTCTCTTGAAGGATGAGAGATCATCAGATTGTAAATACAATGAACAAAACTCCTCTATTTATAGGGAAAATTTACTCCTAGTTTGAGTAAAAGACGGATGCTTCAAATCCTAATAGATATCAAAGTAGATCTTGATAGATCTTGATAGATCTTGATAGACATTCACTATAATGTAAATACATTTATAACACTCCCCCTTGAATGTCTAATTGGTAGATAATGTGCCTCGTTAAAACCTTACTAGAAAAAATCCAGTGAGAAAAAAATCTAGTGAAGGAAAAAGAGTATACATCTCTAACAATACGCATATAGACTGCCTCATTAAAAACCTTACGAGGAAAATCCAGTGGGACAAAACCTTGTAAGGGAAAAAGAGTAAAACGCGTATTAACTCTCCTTAATGATAACATCCTTGAACCTTTGCATCCCGCTCTTGTGCACTATCTTCTTAAAAGTTGTAATTGGAGAAGACATGGTAAATAAATCAGCCATATTTTCACTTGAACAAATCTGTTGCACATTGATATCACCATTCTTTTATAGCTCATGTATGTAGAAAAGCTTTGATGAAGCGTGCTTCGTTCTATCTCCTTTTATGAATCCTCTATTAAGATTTGCTATGCATGATGTATTATCTCTATATAAAATTGTGGGTAGACTATTGTCATATTTCACACCACATTTTTCTCGAATGAGATGTATCATAGACCTCAACCATACACATTCTCGACTTGCTTCATGAACAACTATTATCTCAGCATGATTCAATGAAGTGGCTACGCTAGACTGCTCTGTGTATCTCCAAGATATTGCAGTACCACCACATATGAACACATAGACTATTTGAGACCGAGCTTTATGTAGGTTAGATAAGTATCCAAAATTAGCATAACCAATAAGATCGGGACTGCAAACTTGCTAACAAATTAACTAAAAAAAGGCTATATCAGTCCTTATAGTATTTGCAAGATACACTAGTGCATCAATCTCACTAAGATATGGTACTTCATAACAAAGGAGTTCCTCATCCTTTTCTTTAGGTCGGAATGGATCCTTATTCAATTTTTGCATGTTTCTCATTTAAGCAAATATTCTATTGCTTTTGAAAACTCTCCATGAGTTTCAATGATACTCAAATCATCAAATTATATCTTATGAAGATACTAAAAAGTTTTTCAGAAACTTTATATGCTTCAGGCATTTTAAATCCTTTAGGAATTTTCATATGGATGTTTGTTAAGTAACAATATCCAACATGTCAAGTTTGATATCTTCAAGTGTCTAGACTGAAAATCAAATAAGTTTTATGCTTATCAAAATGTATCCTTTCAGGTCACTTGATAAATATTTCTACGCCAGCATGCTTAAATTAACGTAGAATTCAGATCCTCATAATCTTTTACAATATTGCGCCAATATTGTATCAAAGATATCGTCGATAATTTTTTATTTTCTATCGATTCATAATGCGACATAACATTTTGAGATCTCATCACTTCATTATTTTCAAGTACCTAAACCTCTCATAAGGTTTCATGAAGTGTTATGTCATAGGCTCTTCAAGAGTACATTGTCTTCTTGTCATGATTATTTGCTCCTTATCCTTTTCAAGAATTATTTCATTTGGAACCGATTGGTCAATCATGCTTCATGCATGAATAGACTTTATCCTTTAAGGACACAAAATAGGAGCACTTGCAGCTAAATATGAGATGCTTTCGGCATTTGACTTGAATTATCTTTTGAATGAGGATCTGATGATAATTCCTAACATATTTCATAGTTGCTTATAATCTCCCCCTTATGTTGGAAAAACTAGCATACATCCTCCATATTTTTTGAGGAATCCATCTTTGTGCATCATGGTATATTTATTAATCGTATACCACACATCAAAACTATTAGATAGAATAGTCGGTTCCTGGCCTTGAACTAATTTAGAGGGAAGAAATAATCATAATATATTGGTCTAATACATACAAGTGCTATTGTATGCAACATATCATATTTTAGATCAATACATAAAGTTTTGTTCTCATTAATAATGGTTTAGCTATTTATCGAAGGCATTCAATGCCAAACCATCATCATCAAGATAACTTTCTTGATTGCACAATCTGAAAATTATGTTCTTAACTCAATTTTATTGAGCAAGCAACTTTATGAATGTCAAACTGCAGGTTGACAATGAATGTACATGTGATCATCTTATTGATGCATCTTTTCAACATATCACATGATAGATGAACGGGCCCTTATTCACCTTTTATAATTTTCAGATTTGAAGGGATCCAATCCCAATATTAGTTGGTCCAACCAACTTGTCATGAGAACAATCGACATAAACAATTCTTGAAGAATCTTCTAGTTCTTTAATACATGCACATCTTCGAGATGTCACAATCATTCATATCAATTTTTGAACTTTTATTCTAGTAAACTCCAAGTTTACCATGACATGTACTTTTTCTTAAGTAAATTTCAGATTTACTATTACATGAATAAATTTCAGATTTACTACTTCAGAAGTAGATTTCAAAATTATTCAACCTCTTTCGAAGGTGAGTTGTGATACAATCACAATCAAGTACACGTTTGCATTAATAAGTATCTCATTTCCCAAGAATGGAATATAATCGTTTCTTAAGCTTATCAAATTATGATAGCTTATAACCTCTTTCAAGATTTTGCTACTTCAGAAGCAAATCGAGGCATACATATGCTGTAGAGAATTTTTCTCTAGCATATCTTATAATCATATAAGCGTGTGAAAATATCATCACTTTTTATGATCATTATTATATTTGTGCGTTCAATCACTTGTTTTCTTTCAGACATATTATGCACTGCTACCACATACATCTCAAGAATGAAGTAAGTTATCATATTTCAGATTTATCATATATTGCTACCACATTCACTTCATGGAATGGAGCATATTCAATGGGTCAAATTTCATGACTTTTCACCCAATACCCATTATTTTGCCTTAGCCATCACAATATCATCAATATGGTGTATTGAGATTCAAATTCGATATTTTATCCATATAAAGGGGTTTTAGGCATAAATCGATGGAACTTGAACCCAAATATTATCATCCATTTTGATAATATTGTTCTTGGGGGATAAATTTAAAACATAAATGGTTCCAAACCAATTATTTTTCCTCAAATCCAACAATAATTATATCATTAATAGAAAAATATAAATAACATAAGGGATTACTAACCTTGACCTTTAGATTTATAATCTCACCTTATTTGGTAGAGTCTCGTGCTGATAACATGTTATAAATTAAAAGAACAAGAATAAAGAATAAGAGTAGAGAGAATAGAGAAAGTGGTTCTTATTTCTTCTCTTGAGGGATGAGCGATCATCAGATTATAAATATAATGAACAAAACCCCTGTATTTATAGGAAAAATTTACTTCTAGTCTGAGTAAAAGACGGATGTTTCAAATCCTAATAGATATCAAAGTAGATCTTGATAGATCTTGATAGACATTCACTATAATGTAAATACATTTATAACAAAAAATATGTTATCATGGCATTTTCCAGTTGGAGAAAAAAAGATAAGAGCACTTGCATGAACTTTTTCCATCATTAACCTGCGGAATAGTTGGGGGCAAAATTCCGAAGAAAGCTAAAAAACGTTGTTTAATGAATCTATATAATATTAGATAGTTGGTCAGGTAAAATTTGACAAAGCCAATGACGTTTAATTGGTTTTTTCAAATGATCAGCCACATTGAGATTGAAAATTTTGATCAACAGAACTGAGGAGGTATATTTGTTTGTGTCTTTATTGTGGCTCAAGTTGGATTGGGCGAACTAGATTTGGGTGTATTTTATTTTTAATAAATGAGTCATTTAACATTGATTTGAATTTTTCTGTTAAAGAAAGAGTACATATGAAAAGTTTCTTAACAACGATTGTAAATTTGACTCCAAAGTATAACATCGAGAATAAATTTAGCCCCAAAATATGAGTAAGGGTATATTTAGTCAATTTTTCAAAGTAGAGGGATAAATTTGGCCTCAATATATGACAACGAGGGTAAATTTGATGTCAAAATATGATGCAGGGTATATTTAACCAATTTTAAAAAAATATAGAGATAAATTTGACCCTCTTCCCTTAATTTTATTTAGCCAAAAAAATGACTTATTTATTTGTTTCTCTACTATGAAAAATAATTGCTTAGTTAACCTCAAAAAGTATCTGCAATCTTCAATAATAACTCTATCAGATTGAAACTATATGCTCTCTTAGATGTGCTTGACAATAAGTCTCATTTGATAACTCTATGGGAGTGGTGATTTTTTTTCTATTCCTAATTGTGGACTCAAACTTAAGACATCTAGTTACACTACAAATTACTTAGTTTATGCTAGAGAAGGGAAATTAAGCTGATCTATTTTCCTAGTTGAAAGCCACAAAAAATAATTGTTGTATTTGGATGATTTGTGGTAAGTTAAGAAGGAATATAGAGAAGTCCCAAGTGCATATTCGGTACAGGTTTTCAATTTTTCATGTTTGATTGATCAAAAATTTTGGAATTTGTTTTCCTATAGAAACAAGTTTTTTAAAAACAATAAGGGAAAATGACTTTCTTAGTAGAAGTTGAAAAAATAAGTTCCACTAATTAGGAAAAAATTGGCAAAAGCATACTTTGGCAAAACTATTTTGTCATATACCCACTTAATTTCTTTTTAATTTAATTTTTAGGATTAGGGTAAAAAAAGTGGGAAAAAGTTGAAAAAAGTGGGGGCCGCGTGGCCCAAGGGACCATTTCATCATTTTTATAATTTTATAAATTTAATATAATACACCTAACACCCTCCGTTTATTCCAATATAAAAAAAAACTCTCTCTCCTCTTCAATTCTCTCCCAACTCCCGCTTTTAAGAATGTTGCTCCCAAAACGCCATTTTCATTTCTCCTTCTCCTCTAGTTGCTAAGGGATCGTTGTTGCTTCGTAAGTTTAGTTAAAATCAAGTTTCGATCATTTGTAGATCCATTTAAACGGGTTTCTTTGCTAATCAATTCGTAGTGATGTAGGAAATTTATTTTTATTTCAAATTTGGTTGATTATGTAGTTCAAATATGAGAATTTTATAGGTAATGAATTTGATTTTGAAGCAATGGTTGATATTTTATTCGGCATTTTTGACAGACTTTTTCTTCGATGACGGTGTTGAATTTTGAAATTTTTGTTAAGGAGTTTTGGTTTAGTTCTGATTTTTTTATAGCAATAAAGTGTTGAATGGTGGGATAATTGTTATTTTAAGAGTTATTTTGACAATTTGATTCAAATAGTGACTTGTTTCTGTCCATAGACTCGTGGTCTATGAAATTAGAATGCCCTAAATTGAAATCAATTTTTGAACGTATGAAATTCTTTTAAAATATGATTGCTAAAATAGAGAAAATTGAAAGATTAATAGTTAATTAATTTGATTTGTTGCACTAGTTTGATTTTTAGCAATATTTGAGTTTTGATACTGCATATTGAATTTTGGTTCAGTTATTGTATTTTTGTGTAGTGAACTGTTTAGTGGTGGGGTATTTCTTAGTTTTTTGGGGTTTTTCATTTGAGAATTGAGTAATTTCTGCTGGTAGACTTGTGGTCTATGAATTAAAAATGACAAATTTGTTCTGTAGGTGTAGATTCTGTTGAAAATGACAAAACAAAACCCTTGCTAAACACAAAGCCAACACCGCATCTGATTCTGCTGGTAGCTATAGAAAAAGAAAAGTTGAGGCAGTTGAAAATGTCTTAAAAAGGAAGAAAATTGAAGAGGCAGTATTCGAATTAGATTCGGAGTTAACGGAGATAAGCGAATACGTCGATTCTAGTGAAGATGTTGTCAAGCATAGTGCTAGTGGTGACAATGAAGAGAGCGAGGAAAGTGAAAGAAACAGTAATGATAGGGATAACGATCCCTTGTCCGTATCATCTTTTTTGAGGTTTATTTTCATGGAGCGGTATGACCTTCGAACGATAATGAACGAGGTTGGATATTTTCCAGAAAAGATATCGATCAGATCAAGCAGGACTGCTTATGGAGAATTTAAGTAAGTTCTTGTCGACCAGGATTTGAAGAAAAGATTCAACCGGTCCTATTTTGGACACCTGAGAAACCTACCAGAACATTTCAAATTCAATAGACAGTTGGTCCATTATTTGTTGTTACGACGCGTCAAGAACGATATGATGCATCATGAAATGTTGTTCTGCGTTAACAACAAGCCTGCCTGTTTTGGCTTTAAATAGTTTTATTTGATCTCGGGGCTGAACTGCTCATCATACCCCAGTGAATAAAAAATGAAGAAGGTGTTAGCCAAGAAGGAGCATTTTTGCTTTAAGGTTATGAAAAATAAAAACATTACTGCATCCAACTTGTTACACTTGATAGAGGGAATAAGATGAATGAAGAGCAGAAGTTTAAGTATTGTTTACTCTAGTTCTTGCCCATGTTGCTTGCAAAAGATTCAACGAAGGTTGTCGACACAAAACTGATTTGAATGGTCGATTCTTTGAGTTTCTTCAAGAGTTATCCTGGGGAAAAAAATATTTCAACTAACCACGGACTATCTGAATAAGAAAAGTGTCCTGAAGAAGCAGAGGAAAGTATTTGATGAGAAGTAGAAGGCATCCTATGTTCTATTCAACTTTCCCTAGGCATTCATAGTATCTACCATCAACCCTTTAGTGAGATTATCATAGATTCGTGTTTTATTTATACTCTGTCATAGACTTTGAGTTATTTTTTCACTACTGTACTGCTTATAGATTTGGATCTATGATGCGTTGCCTTATCTTGAAAAATTTACTGAAAAATCAATGGATGAGCCCTTTCCCATTTCCCGCATCCTCAGATGGCAAACTACAAAAAGTGACAAGATAATCGAAGGTGTTCCATTCAAGTATAAAGAAAAAATTACCGTGGTATGAACTTATTTTTTATTATGCAATAATACTACTGTTGTATTAAATGTTATGTAATTGTTAATTGATTTTTTATAGAACATGCACTCGTACATCATCCCTACTGTTCATAAGATGGAGATGGGTTACATGGTTACGTTTAAGCCATATATGGATGAAGTAAAGAAAACCGTCCTCAATGGCTTGAAGAAAGAGTTAGAAGGGGTGACTATCTTACTGCAAATGAAGACAGTGATAATGACGAAGATTTGGGTGGTAAACCCGTTGGAGTACGCGTTGGTGGTGACGATTCTCCAAGCACCTCCAAAGATGCAGCGGGCACCTCATCCCCTAGGGATATTCATAAGCGTGTTGCTATGCTCGAGGAAATGGTGTTGGATATTGTTGCCTATATCAAAGAGAAAAGGCTGAAGAAAAAGAAAAAGAATGAACGAGAACATGAGCGACGTAACTTCATTTAATAATTGATGTTGTTAATGAATTTTCAGCCTTAAATATTAGTAACACGTTGTAATATGATGACATAGTGCATGTGAACCTTCGGGAATCGAAGAGGAATGAAGAAGAAGAAAAAAGTACAAAATGGATGAGTAGGCCACTGTTGTGGCAGAAGAGAGAAAAGAAGAGAAAAAAAGAGAAAAGAAGGATGAAGAAGAAGTAATGGAAGAAGATAAAAGCCAAGAAGAAACTAAAAAAGAAGCAGCCACAGAAGAAAAAAAAAAGAAGCACCAGCAAATGAAGAAGAAGGCAAGGAAAAACAAAAAGCTAATGAAGAAGAGGAAGAAACTGACAAAAAAAACTGAGAAAGAAGCAGCAGGTAAAGAAAAAGAAGAAGCTGAGGAAGAAACAGCTGCTGCAGGTATAGAAAAAGAAGAAACTGAGGAAGAAAAGAAAGCTGAAGAAGCAAGTGTTGAGAAAAAAAAAGAACAAGGTAGGAATGAAGCAGTAGCTGCAGCTGTTGAGAAAAAAAGAGATGGAGATGGAGATGGAAAGGAAGAAGCAGCAGACAAAGAAGAAGGAGAATAAAAAGAAGAAAAAGAAGAAACAGATCAAAAAGATGTGGTCATGGATATCGTTGATGAGATCAACAGTAACATTTGTGTTGATGAGAAAAATGGGGAAAAGACATTTGAATGCTAATATTGTTAGTGTATTGTTGATTGATCATTGTTAGGATAGGAGATACGTTTTTTTTATTTGACAAAAGGATCTGTTGGTAGGATATAAGAAAAATTCTTTTATTTTATGAAATTTGTTATAATTATGCACTGAATCTGTTTCTATCAAACTGTATTGTTGTATGGAATTTGAATATGTATTATTTTGTCGTAATTGAAAGTGTGTATAGTTGACATCATAGAATGCATATTTAATCTATCGTATACTACTTTCATAGTCTATCATTACTATGCTACTCACTTTTAAGTTGATGTGTTGTTTGATCAACTATGATTCTATGAAAAACAGTATTAATATTATAGAAAAATAGAAGTATTTTTATTTATTCAATATCGCTACATCCATGTTACACTTTTTCAAAGAACGAATACTAGTATTACAATACATAACATCATTTTTAGGTCATTCTCCCTTTCTTCTGTCAAAATCAATTTTTGTTTTAGTTGATCCCTCTTTAGTTGGGTGTCATGTAGCAATACTTTCAAGTGATCCCTCTACTCTTCGGCTTCTTTGAACAAAGTCATGAGAAAATTTCTATTTTCTTCGCATTCTCGAAGCCTTTGTAGTAGATTAAATTTTGTCAAGTCATAAAAATTTGTTGTCTCGAGTCCTGGACTCAACGTTGATGGACTGCTTGGAGCTGATACCTCATCAAGCCATTTAAAAAATGAGCATGCGCCATATCCTAAAAAAAATACTAATTACATAACGATTTACTTAACTTTATAAAAAAGACATACACGACTCACCTTTGCAATTGCACAATTATAAAATTTGCGATCTGGATTTGAGTCCGTTCGTGACATCCTCAAGACAGCCGCATTTTCGCAATGACAAATTAGCGTATTTTTAGAATTGGATTTTTGGGATGCTTGAGACATTGTAGAATTTTAAAATAAAAATAAAGTGGATGAAATAAAATAATGAGGAATGTAGGACATTATATATGAACTAAAAAGAAGTGTTAATACTGAAGGAATACAAAACTAGCCGTTTGTTACCGTTGGAACAATAATTGTGTTTTTTGAACTATTGGTGACTCTTAATAGACTGTCGTAGATCATGACTTATATCAGTCATCAATGAGATACTAAAGTCTAATGTAGACACTCGTAATCGATGGACCCTCATAATATGTTAAAAAATATATTACAGTAAAAAATATACTTGTGTTTTGAGGGTCCATCGATTTGCTTGGTGTATCGTACACTTACATTGTAAGGAGTGCATAGATTGATCTCCTGATTATTCGTAGACCGCTGCTATAGACCAACACTTGAATGTTGTTTAAAAATGAATAAATAAATTAAAAATAAATGTAGTGTGGATTTCTACGCATATGAAGGAGTGTAAACAAGTCACATAATCATATTAGATCTTATACAAATTAGGGATGATGAATTAAGGAGTGTGTGGATGGGTAGTGGTCGAACAAAAAATATCCTAATAGTAATGGTTGTCAAAGCACAAGTATGTTTCGAGGATGATGACTGTTCAACTACTATACATTCTACACACTCTTTTGATTTGGGGGTGGTGATTGAAGAATGGTGATTGAAGAGTGGTGATTGATATGTGGAATGGGTAATCATCAAATACAATTAACATCCTCAAAACATACTTTGCTTTGACAAACATTACTCTTGCAATATTGTTTGTTTCGACCACTACCCATGCACACACTCCTTACTTCACCATTGCTAATTTGTATAAACTCTAATATGATTATGTGACTTGTTTACACTCTTTCATATGTGTATAAATCCCCACTATATTTATATTTAATTTATTTATTCATTTTTAAACAACATTCAAGTATTGATCTATATTAGTGTACATAGAACTCCGTGGTCTACGAATAATCAAGAGATCAATCGATGCACTCCTTATGGTGTAAGTCTACAATAGACCAAGCGAATCGATGGACCCTTAAAGCACAAGTATATTTTTTACATGAATTTGACATGGGTCAACATCGATGACATCCTATTAAGTGTCAGCATCAGTTCAAGATCATTTGTTTAACAACCCCAAATTATGTGATTATGTGTTTAAACCTTTTTTAATTTAATTATTTTCTTTCAAACCCCCTAATTCATGTGATTATGTTTTTAAACTTTTTAAAACTTACTTATTTTCTTTCATCAGCCCCAAAACACGTGATTTTTCTATTTAAATATTTTTTAAATTAATTATTTTCTTTCACTAGCCCCAAAACATATTATTATCTTATTAAATATTTTTAAATTTAATTATATTCTTTCACCAGCCCTAAATTATGTGATTATCTGTTTAAAAATTTTTGAATTTAATTATTTTCTTTCACACTACAAGCTACTCATGGGTCATCGATTCAAATAGTCTATCGTCGACTAATATGTTTGGCCGAGGCATGATGGAATCTAAGATCGATGATAGACTATATATGTGATATGTATTTACTCTACGTGAATTCAATCAAGTCAATGTACAAATGCATTCATTGAACATGTAATAAGGCAAACACAAAAAATAACAATAACCAAAAAGAGGGAAACAAAATTTGAAAACAAAAATATTTATATTAACATTTGTTCATTACACAATCATACATTGACACAGTGGCCAAAACAAGCAAAAATAAGCAAAAAAGAAGAAACTTTCTTCTAACAATAATCCTACCAAGAAAACTTTTTCTCCAATGAATACGTACAAAAATTTATAAATATAAAATAATACAAAAACTTTAAAACTAATTTCAGGCGGATGCTGGGGGGTGATGTAGTCAGGGCATTCCTTTCCTACACTTTTCAGAATTGTCCTCAAGAAACTAGCAATTTGACGGAGTTCACGATCTAAGTAGATGCGGTCTTGACCCAGGCCAAAGAAAAGACGGTCGAAATCATTTCTAAGTAGGAGGAGATCGTAGTTTCTTGCGAGAACACGTCTGATGGGGCATAGGGATATCCTTCTGGGAGGCATGATTTCAATTTGATGAAGAAGAAGAAGAGGGTTTCTTATATTTTAGGTTTAGGGACAACTAAAGGCTTACATAGAAATAGTCACTTTACTTATAGACCTATAGAAGGTGGCCTTTCAAATTCCCACCCAATGGTCAGTCGATGCGTTTGGGAATAGAAAAGGCTTACCTAGCGTATACAAGGGGTTTTTCTTGTGAACAGACTTTTTGCACCTTTTAATTAAATGGGAACAGAATATAATAATTCAATGCATCGATTGGAGAGATATGGTGGTAAAAATACTCACATAGCATATTTGATGAGTAATCATATAATCAATACACAACATCTTATAGACCATGTGAAAGATATACCATAGAATTATGTTGTCTATCGTAGACAAAACTTATCGATTACAACTGAAGGTTAAATTCTACAGAAATGCACACTTATCCCCCAAACCAGTATCTTTACAACTGAACCAAAAATCTTCTCTAAGATTTGTCGTCCATGATACATGTGGTTCTTTTGTGCTTGAATTTCTTGCATATTGAACAACTTATTCCTCCTTTTGGACTTGAATGTCTCACCGACACCCTTAACGCGTTTGACTTTCTTCCTTCCGAGTTTGGGATCGTAGGGGGTGGAAAAATCTTAGTGTCTTGCAATTTCTGTGGAACAGTCCATTCGGCCTCTGGAGGGACAACATTAATGGCTTCCGAGTATGCGAGGAGGTAAGTTTCAGCTTTATAAATTGGCGAAGAGTACTCATAGATGGAGTTACCATAACCTATGTCATCGCCATACTTTGCTCGCAAAGCTTCCATCACATGTTTGCATGATATTTTCACAAAGCAAAATTTCCGACAAGAACAACTCCTCTCCAAGAAATTGACCTTGACAGTAACACCATTGCCAAACACCGTGAATTGATCGAGACCCTCATTAGCATTAGTCACATACAAGGGATCGTTCGCACTCTTATTATCCCTTAGGATCTTTTCCGCACAAGGCACAAATTTATTATATTTGCCATCAACAAAGACATGCCGCTCCCTACACTTTTCACCAAATTTTCTAGAAATTAAATTGAATATGTACGGCACGAGGTACTCTCGTTCATCCATCAACACTGAGTTGAGTAACTCGGCAATGTTTGTGGTCATCACATCATACCTATTGCCCGGGAAGTGTGCTCTACTTCATTTTTCAAAACCAAGCACATTTTCAAGGACATGTGCTGCCTCGAGGCAATAATTCTTCAATTCTGCAAAATGCTTGCTAAACTCATCAACAGTATATTCCTTTGCCGTGGCATAGAACAGATAAAGATGTTCTCCAAAGTGTTGATTTACTCGAAGATTTTCAGCGAGGTGCGTCATTCAAAGTTCATGATGTGCACGAATGTAAACACGGGAGAAGGCATTGACAATGCTAATGTGCCTACCAGAGATGACACATAGATCCGGTTTATCTTCTACTATAGATTTGAACTTCTCGAAGAAGAAGGTCCAAGAAGCATCATTCTCTTTATCCATGACACAAAAGGCAATTGGAAATAATGATTTTCGGTGTCCTGTGCAATGCCACTCAACAACACACCCCCGTACTTGCCATACAAATGTGTTCCATCGACAACAATTATCTTTCTCGTGTGGGCATATCCCAGTATGCAAGTTCTGAATGCTAAAAAGTAGTAAATGAATGATTCATCCATCCAATTTACCATGATAGAGTAAGAAGACCCGAGATTCAATAACTTCACCATGTGGAAAAAAGTTGGCAAGCAAGCATATCCATGCTCCGGTGTCACACAAATGATGTTCTTCGTAATTACACTACCTTTCCAACAAATCTAATAGCCTGCGTTGCAATGCATCTCCTTAAACACAATCCTTTGAATTTATCTTATGCTTGGAACCTTACCATCCCAAAAATAATTTACGCATAGTGAAGCAATAATTCAGAGGAGATTCTCTTATGCCTTCAGGTGGCGTGTTCAACAGCGCATGTGTGCAATCTGAAATAATTTTATATGCAAAATTTGTCTGAGGTTTCGTACTTTCTTGCCCGCAATAACCACCCACAACCACGAGATAAGCATTTCGCCTTCAAGAATTTACTGCAGCTCTTATCCATAAAATAATAAAAAGATTGCCTCACCGCTGCTGCGTCTAGTAGCATTTTGAGCTCTTTCTTATCGGCAAATATTTGATCACAATAGAAATTAGTTCCATCGGTGAAGGAATATCCTGTTGTGATACTCTTCCACAGTCTTCTTTTTCATCTAGTAAGTCCGATGAAATGACTTTAATATGCATAGAATTATTTTCCACACTAATTGGATGATGCCATAGTTCTCGTAATCATTCAAATCGTCGTCGACTGCCGGGCGTCGAGGTGGGGGTGCTGATGAATTCAGCAGTCCTTCAAAGGACCTCTTAACTAAATTTATCCTTAAAATAGGCTGAAAGCCATCTTCATCAACATCCATCATGTACATCAGCATACATACATCATTATTTATGATATTAGTAATCACCTTTTCCCTCGTATGCATTAGATAACTAATCACCACGTCGCTCGGCGCGCAATATAGATCTCCGCTCTGCATTACGCTTGCAACTAATTCGTCATAAGAACTGTTGCGACGAACAGTAATGGGTAGTGTTACCTTGGAAAAATATCTTAATTTTCAACATTTGGGAGTCTCCACCCATTCTCACATGAAATCACCAGAAACCAAAATAAATTCTGCAATAAACATCCTAGAATTATGCTTTGATCGATGGTCGATTATGCTTATGGTCTAGGTCGGGATACATGCACGGTCAATGACTGTAGACACGTAATTTTGTCCCTCCCAAAAGTATTTTTACCATTTTACCCTAGTCTTATTGCGTTTCCTCACCCATATGATTACATCCCATAAAAATACAAAAATAACAACCTTTAACAAAATTTATCTTGGTATAATCTAATCCTAACAACCCCTTCCTATCAATTTAGGCAACCTAGCTACCCCTACACCTACCTAACCTACCCCACACCCCTATACCTCTAGGCTTTCCCCCACCCACCACGGGATTATTCACAACAAAAACATCACAAAGGGGGCCCATAGAGGAAGACCTATCTTCTTCTCCATAATTCCATAGACCAAATAGATCACTCACAAAAATAAAAACAGAGAGAGATCACCATTACACAACCTTCATTTTTCATTCAAGACACTCACTAGTAGAGGGCTCCCAATTTCCATAGAAGAGATACTCACTATCAACACACAGTGAGGAGAGTATACACAGATAATTACAGAAGAGAGGAAATCAAGAGAGATTGGGGAGAGAGGTAAAAAGGAGAAGGGAGATTGAGAGAAAAATAACAAGAGATGAGAGATAGAAGCAATTGAGAGAGAGATCGCAGAGCACTATTCCGGCGAGTGGTGTCTCACTAAAAAACTCAGCTAAACTTGCCGAAAAATACCCTCTCCGTCGGAACTCCACCAGTTTCATTTACTCCCAGCCTCGACAAAATAGAAACAGTTTACCCATCGCCTGAAACAACCTCTTCTCGTCGGAAAGAGGTCACCCACCTCAACTTTCGACCCAATCTCACTGGAAACTGTAAGTCGGTGGTCGAACCCATGAAACCCGAGCTGTTTCAGTCTATTCCGACCAAATTCCATTCGACAACGATTAAAAATCAAAACGGGTCAGTTGGTTCATTCGGGTTAATTCGGATTATTTTTGGGTATGTTCGTTTCTTTGGGTTTGATTGAGTTGTCGGGTCCATGTTGAGTTCGTTGAATTGAGGTCTTGGTTCGTAAGCTTCGAATCCATCGCTAAGTATTCAGAATAAAATCAAGGTCTATTTCTCATCCCATTTTTTTATTAATCTTTATCGTTTGATGCCTTATGTGGTGAATTGATAATGTGTGGATCTTGCTTTGTTTGATTTGGTGTTATTCGGATCATGAATGTTGATTAATTGTTCACTTGAATTGGTTAATAGGTTGATAATGACTTGAATTCGTTAGAAGGTAAATGAAATTGGGACGGGAGTTGAAAGTTGATAAAGTGCATATTGTCATTTGGATTCATTAATGTTAATTGAACTTGATAGTATCATGATAGGTCGATTGGTTTAGGCAAACATAGGTTGGGTAGGCAAAGTTTATTATTTGTGGCTTTGGTTGGATGTTGGAAATTCCGTGAAATGTTTGAAATTTCAATAAATAGTTTCATTTTCTTGCACTAAAAATGTATTCATTTGGCCAGGGAATGGCTCGAGGGATTTGTATTGATTTATCCGGGGAATGCCCCGAAGTATTTTATACCCGGAGGACGTTCTTGACGAAGGCCCGAGGGGCGAGTGGAGCTTAGTTTAGGATTAGTTTAGAATAGAATAGGTTTACATTTTCGCATTTCTCATTATTCGGGACTGTATAATTAGACTCAACACTATATTTTGAATTTGTTTTGTTTCGTGTGTTTGATTGGTTTTTTTATGTGTTTGTGTGGTTTATACATTTGTAATGTCAAATTAGCCGATATGCTCACCAAGCGACCGTGGTCTAACCACGGGATCGAGGGGTGCCTAACACCTTCCCCTCGGTCAACAGAATTCCTTAGCTGGAATCTCTGTTCGCAAACCAGTTTAAAGAGTCAAATAGTTTTGAAAAGAATTTCCCAATGGTGACTTCGCACACCGGATTATGCCAAGTGACGACTCTGAATAAAAAATATAAATAGTCCTTTTTTGAAACAAATTTTTTATCTTTTGTCACTTAATAAAAACCCTTTCAAAATCTCAAAACATAAATCTTTTGGTTGAAAAAGGGGTGTGACAGCTCTGGGGACTCTGCTGGGGACTTTTCAGAATTCGAGCTTATTTTGGAGTTGTATCAGCTTAGTTTAACACTATAGGTGTATAGACATTTTATTTGTGTTGTTTTGTGTTATTTTTTATCATGGTTGAGTGTCTACGTGCTCTTTGTTTACAGTTTTTATCTTATGTGTTACCATTTTTTATCTGGCATCATGTGCATAACCCGAGTCATTCTTTCTTCAACAAGTTCGGTAGTACAAGTGTGTACACGACCTCTAGTTGAGTCACCCTTATTTTAGTAGGGAGAGCCGTTGGATTGTATGGAGTAGGTGGAAAGTTGTTGCAGCCACTATCGACCATACGCTCCCCCGAACAGGCTTGTTAGTGAACCTCAATATAGGTCAGCCTTTAGGTCATGCTTATGTGTATCATATTGAGACCTAGAGGGGCCCACTTAGTCCTTTGTAGGAGACTCACCTTTAAAGCATCCCTACATGTTAAATGTTGCATCTTTGAGGATAACGTGGTCATTTGACGGACTGATTTGGGAAAAACATATGTTAGAAGTAACGTGTGCAGGCAAAAAGAAAAGTCGAAAAAAAAAGAAGAGAAAAAAATGATGAAAAGATTCAAAAAGAGTTTCGTAGTTCTTTATGACTTTTGTTTTTCACAATCCAAAAATTCAAAAAGATTTTTTAACCTTTCGCACACATTGTCTCAAAAACATCAAAAAGATTTTTCTTTTGTTCCTTTACCATGCATCCATGATTCAAAAATTTCAAATAAAGATTTTTTTTTTAATTGGAATTTTTTTTTATAAAGAAAAAAAATGGTAGAAGTTTTGTACATTTCGTATAATGAAAATACCAAAAAGATTTTTCTTTCATGGTTGTTGGTGTCATTTTAGTATGAAGCGTCAAATTAAAAATCCAAAAAAAATTATTTTCATCGAGTACTCGTGTCTCAAGTTAGGGTGCAATCGGTGATTTAATCATTAATTGTCCAATCTGGACGAACTACGCACCCCTGATTCTCCTCTTTAGGGAGTGAGATACGTAGACAGCCTATTGTTGGTTCGGGGATCTTATTTGAAAAATCCCAAAAGATTTTCTTCACTCTTTATTTAGAGTAAGTGTTTCATATACATCTTTAAAAGAAAACTGCAAAAAAATTTTCCTCCTATAGGTTCAAGTTTTATTTTCATATAAAATTCAAAATTGAAAATCCAAAAAAGATTTTTTTTTTTGGTAATCATAGATTTCATTTTGTATAGGGATGTTAAAGCTGAAAAATTTAAAAAGATTTTGGCAAAACTTCACGAAGTACGCACACCTGATTCTCCTCTCTCGGGGTAAGATACGTAGGCGCCCTTTTCGGGTTCGGTGACCTTGTCAGTAAAATTAAAAAAAAAACTTAAAAAAATGTTGAATTCTAACACATTGGTTATCTCTTGTTCAGTTTGCTTAAGGTGGTTGGTTTGTGGTATTTTGGCTGGTCCTCCATATTGCACCAAGTCACAGAGAAGGTTATGACCAACAAGAATACCGAATTTGTTGTCACTAATCAGCTAGGGAGTTTGGGAAATGAGAATTTAGGAGATAATGAAGTGATTTAGAAATTAAGGCAGCAGTGATAAAAATGCATCGAGCTTGGGCTAATGGGTTGCCTCCTCCTCCAGTTCCCACTGATAATCTGAAATATCTTTCTAGCTTGCCTCCCGTGTCATATGTACAATTTCCCATTTTTGTTGATATGCCACAACATGCATCAGTATCGACTCCGGGGCAACAATATCCAACCACTTCCAATGTTCATTTTCTCACTCCCCAATCCAAGACTACCACATACTCGACTCCACCTACTATTCATGCTTTTACGGCGCCACCCCCACCTGAAGCTCCTACTTTTGATGTTCATCCACAAGTTGTCCCTCCATACTCTACAAGAGAGCATGTATTGAATATTACTGGTGATCAACGTTACACTTTCTAGCCTACATTCAAGTTGACTGGTCTTTATAGTGACACTCACCCACCGGAATTTCCTCCTAACACTGAGAAGCATGTTATGACAGAAGAACAAGAGGAAATTACCAAGAAATTGAGAATTTGGGAACTAGCTATGAAGAACTTGCAAGGACTTGGGGTTACAAAAGTGTCTCATATAAGGACTTATGCATATTTCCAGGTGTCAACCTTTCTCCTGGCTTTAAAATGCCAAAGTTTGAGAAATATGACGGACATGGGGACCCAGTGTCACATTTGAGATGCTATTGTAACCAATTAAGAAGCGCTGGAGGGAAGGAAGAACTACTCATGGCTTATTTCTGGGAGAGTCTTTCAGGCCTAGCTTCAGAATGGTTTGTTGACCAAGACATTGACAAGTGGATTAGTTGGGATGACCTAGCTAATGGATTTTTGAAACAATTTCAATACAATGTGGATTTGATCCCTGACGAAAAATCCCTAACTAGTATAAAAAAGAAGAATACTAATAGTTTCAGGGAGTATGCGACCAGATGGCGCGAACAAGCTGCAAGAGTAAAACCGTCAATGAAAGAAAGACAAATAGTAGAAGTGTTTATTCAAGCACCGGATGAAACATATTATCAACACTTATTACCTGTATTGGGCAAGTAATTTATTGAGGTCCTTAAAATGGGGAAGATGATAGAAGAGGGAATTAAGATAAGTCGCATTGTGAGTTTTGTAATATTAGAAACGACTACTCAAGCAATTCAAAAGGGTTCAGGAAGTGTTGGGGAGAAAAATAATAAGGAAGATGTATCTGCTATTATAGTTGGACAGCGGGAACGGTCAAGAAGACCCCGTCGTCGTCACTCTCAGGCAAAAACCCAAGTTCATACCCAAACTTCACATAATCACTCCTAAAATCCATTATACTTTGCTCTTCCACCCCCATATCCAGTATATAACGCATAGCCATATGTTCAACCCTTATCTTACCCACAGTGGAACACACCAATTCTTCAAAGCCGTCCTCTAACTCAACAAACATACCAAAACCCTTTTAAGATTGATTTTTTATCAAAGCCAAACGATGAAACGAGGCATAAGTCAAAAGATAGCTTCACACCAATTAGAGAGTCGTATGCCAGTTTATTTTAGAGATTGGTAGAATGGGACATGATCACTCCTCTTCTTGGGTGCACTCTTAATTGGCGTTTAAGAAATTTTGATCCTAATGTACGATGTGCATATCATTCTGACGCTCAGGGTCATAGTATTAAAGATTGTCGAGATTTGAAAAGAGAAATTAAAAAGATGATTTAAGATGGATCAATTATGGTCCAGAACATTGATAGTGGGGAAAGCTCTAGTCATGCTGATATGCAAATCAATGACTAAATTGTCAGGCTGAGCAATTGAGAAGTCACCTCTCTCCCTACTAGGAAGAGGTCTGGTAGTTTGTTTTGTTTTCTTTTCTGTTTTTTGAATTATTTCAGGGTTGTAGTTCGGGATCTATATTGTTTTGTCCTTTTGTCATTTATGTTCAAACCTTCTATCTTTTATTTCAACTTAATGAATTGTCCCTTTTCCTTTGTGTTTAAATATGTTGTTTGTTTGTTTTTCTTTATAGAGTATATTTTATGTTGATTTTAGTGAAATGACATGCTAGCAGAATTTTCAGTCAGATCTTAAAATCCAACTTAACTATAAAACATTGAACCAGAGGTTTAAAGTTAGGGAAAGAGAGCATCTGAGAAAATAGATAGAGTGCTGGGGCACTTGGTGATCAAGATGAAGCCTTCTTTGAAAATTAAGGCTATTATTTTGAGAATCATGAGAATAACGTGGTCATCAATTGAAATACATATCTCAATCAGGTCAAGTAGTGAATGTGTTATCCTATGTCAAAAGGAACAGGAAGAAAATTAGCTCCACGAAGTCATGAGTCCTTCAGCATGAGGAATGTACAACAAAGTGGAGTTGTATGCTGGGCAAGTGTAGAAAAAGTGGTGGCACACATGCTCGGGGCAAGTTAGTGTTGTAAAATATTTCATAAGTGATCTTGATCGTGCACTTTTGCATTGCATGCTATGTACTAGCATTTTCAAGAATTGATATGACGAAGGCATTTTATTCTGCCATCCAAACATTGTGTCATCCTTTGTTTACCCCCATTTGGGCCTTAGTTTTATTTTCTTTCATACCCCTCTTTTGGAATCAATATAGAGTCAACAAAATTCAAAAAAATGTGTCGAAAAAGAAAGAAAAGACGAGTGTCAAGAAAAATAAAGTCAGAAAAGTCCCAAAGAGAAAAAGAGTCAACAAAAAAAAATATAGAATCAAGTGAAAGAACAAGTTGCAAGAACTACACATGACCTAATTCTTCTCTCTCGAGGGTGAGATACGTAGGCTGTCCTACTCAGGGCTCGATCCAACTAAATAAAATTTAAAATTGCCCAGTCAAAAACTGGGGCATGAGTTAATCCTCATATTTTGAGTCGATTTCAAAAGTTGTAAGTCCTACCCCACTTTTAGTATCGTTTGGGCCCCATGCCATCCTTTCTTTCCAACCCTATCCAAAAGCCAAGTTATAGCCAAAGAAAGACCTTCATATCAATATTTGAGGATGTTAAGGATAAGCATGCAAGGGATATGATGATGCATTTGAGAACTACTTATCTTCCTCAGCATAAGAAAGCAAAAGAGAAATAAAAATGAGAGAGTCTTATTGGTGAAAATCCTCACGGGCACCGTAAGACAATGGTAAGTTGAGAGAGATAAAAAATGAGTGAGTCATATAAGTAAAAACCCTCACGGGCACTGTAAGACGACGGTGAGTTGAGACAAATAAAAATAAGAGAGTCTCATTGGTGAAAAACCCTCACAGACACCATGAGGCAATGGTGAGCTGAGAAAAGAAAAATGAGAGAGGCTTGATGGCAAAAACCGTTCGAGGCGCCACTAACCGAATGAGGTCTTAAATTAAATTGATCTAAGAAAGCAACTCACTTTCAGGGTTATTAACTCAACAACAATTTGTGAGAATTATGGATGGAAAGATCAGGCAATTTAATCCGATATGAATGTCATAATCATTAGAGTTGACTGTCATTTTCAGATAAACTTTTTTTTCATCTTTTTCAATGGGAACATTCATTGTCATTTCTTTCTTTTCTATAGTTATATTTTTATTTTCTTGATTCAGTTATCCAAATAAAAATCATTGTCATTTTTCTCTTGTCTTTAAGTCAAGTCCATGTCAAAACAAAAGAGAAAAGATTTCAAAACTAGCTACCAGCTTCATCAATTGTACAGAGCAAGACAAAATCTAGTATGAAAGAGACATGATTGTGAGCTAAAAAGGGTATGTAGAAAGTTTTGCCAACAGAGAAATCGGAGAACTCATGGAAATGCCAAGGTTCAAAGGTCTATCTAAGAAACATAGCAGAGCAGAGATACTGTGTTTGTTTCAGAGTCATTCCTAATCATCTGAGTTTGAGTCAATGAAGCTACAAGTCAATGGCATATGCTAAGGGTTGGAATCAAGATCAAATGTGACCAGCGCAAGAGCGATCATCGCGAACGCTAAAGCCGCAAATCAGCCACTACGTTTTATACTCACAAGTTTTCTTTGATAAAATAGGAAACATATTACTTTCAAAGCAGGGACTTCAGAGCATAAATATCAAGGGTTGCAATGCCTCACTTTTTCAAAGCAGCGATTTCGTTTTCATTTGCTAGGTGATACCCTTCTTAAATTGAACCTTCACTCCTAGGAGACGTACCTTTTAGTCAAGTCATTCCCTTTGATTCCTCTAAGATGTACCTTTTAGTTGAGTCATTCCTTGACCCCTAGAAGACGTACCTTTTAGTAAAGTCATCCCCCTTGATTCCTATAAGACGTACCTTCTAGTTGAGTCATTCCCCTTGACTCTTAGAAGACGTACCTTTTAGTCGAGTCATCCACCTTGATTCCAATAAGACGTGCCTTTTAGTCGAGTTATCCCCCTTGATTCCTATAAGACGTGCCTTTTAGTCGAGTCATCCCCCTTGATTCCTATAAGACGTACCTTTTAGTCGAGTCATTCCCCTTGACCCCTAGAAGACGTACCTTTTAGTCAAGTCATTCCCTTTGATTCCTAGAAGATGTACCTTTTAGTCGATTCATTCCCTTCGATTCCTATAAGACATACCTTTTAGTCGAGTTATTCCTTGACCCCTAGAAGACGTAACTTTTAGTGGACTCATTCCCCTTGATTCCTATAAGACGTACCTTTTAGTCGAGTCATCTCCCTTGATTCCTATAAGACGTACCTTTTAGTCGATTCATTCCCTTTGATTCCTATAAGACGTACCTTTTAGTCAAGTCATTCCCTGTGATTTCTATAAGACGTACCTTTTAGTCGAGTCATTCCCTTTGATTTCTATAAGATGTACCTTTTAGTCGAGTCATTTTCTTTGATTCCTATAATGATGTGACTTTCACATAAGTCCTTTGATGATAAACTGGGGCAAAATTTAATTCTTGTGTTTGGAACTTCACTTTTCTAGCATATGAAATCTCTTTATAATAGTCTTTGTTTGGGATAATTTTCTTTTTAAGTTTTGATGTGATTTCAAGAGCCCTCCTGAAGAACGGGATGAATAAATGAAAAGTCAAGCAACATGGTGAAAAAGTTGAAATTCAAGAAACAAGGTGAAGAAGTTGAAATTCAAGAAACAAGATGAAGAAATTAAAAGTCAACAAATCAAAAAATAGCAAGTCAGGAGCCCGCCTAAAGAACAGGGTGAAGAAATTGAAAGTTAAGATGAAGTAGCAAGTCAAGAGTCAAAGAAGTTGTATAGATAGGATTTTTGTAATTTTCATTTATGTTTAACTTGTAATTTTTATTTTTGATGTAATGACAAAGCCGCAGACCGAAACCTCGATGGAACCTCACTCGACTCTCCAGCTTGGTACAGTCCACTTCTCTTCCAACCCTTTGAGAAACATGTGACTTTATTTCCTCACAACTTAGGTAGGTAGGATGTCCTAAGTCAAGACTCGGCTGCCCTTCTTCCTTCTGTTTCTTCCTTTGAATAATGGTAGGGACAAAATTCTGTCTTGTTGTCTACTTTTTGGTCTGAAAACACTATATGTTTACATTCAAAGGGGGCATGATGTAGACACATAATTTTGTTCCTCCCAAAAGTATTTTTACTATTTTACCCTCGTCTTAATGCGTGTCCTCACCCATGTGATTATATCCCATAAAAATACAAAAATAACAATCCTTAACAAATTTTATCTTATTATAATCTCATCCTAACGACCCCTTCCTATCAATTTAGGACACCTAGCTACCCCTATACCCACCTAACCTACCCTACACCCCTATACCTCTAGGCTCTCCCCCACCCACCATAGGATTATTCACAATAAAAACATCATAAAAGGGGCTTATAGAGGAAAACCCATCTTCTTCTCCACAATTCCATAGACCAAATAGATCACTCACAAAAACAAAACAGAGAGAGATCACCATTACACAACCTCAATTTTTCATTCAAAACACTCACTGTTAGAGGGCTCCCAATTTCCATAGAAGGGATACTCACCATCAACACACAGTGAGAAAAGTATACACAGACCATTACAGAAGAGAGGGAACCCAAAGAAATCGGGGAGAGAGGTATAAAGGAGAAGGGATATTGAGAGAAAAACAACGAGAGAGAGAGATATAAGTGATTGAGAGAGAGATCGCAGAGTACTGTTCCGGCGAGTGGTGTCTCACCAAAAAACTAGGCTAAACTCGCTGGAAAATGCCCTCTCCGTCGGAACGCCACCAGTTTCATTTGTACCCAGCCTCGGCGAAATAGAAACAGTTCACCCATTGCCTGAAACGGCCTCTCCTCGCCGAAAAGAGGTCACCCACCTCAACTTTTGGCCCAACCTCACCGGAACCTGTAAGTCAGGGGTGGAACCCACGAAACCCGAGCTGTTTCAGTCTATTCCAACCAAATTCCATCTGGCAATGATTAAAAATCAAAATGGGTCAGTTGGTTCATTCGGGTTAATCCGGATTTTTTTGGGTATGTTCATTTCTTTGGGTTTGATCGAGTTGTCAGGTCCATGTTGAGTTCGTTGAATCGAGGTCTTGGTTTGTGAGCTTCAAATCTATCGCTAAGTATTCGGAATAAAATTAAGGTCTATTTCTCATCCCATTTTTTTATTAATCTTTATCGTTTGATGCCTTATGTGGTGAATTGATAATGTGTGGATCTTGCTTTGTTTGATTTGGTGTTGTTCGGATCATGAATGTTGACTAATTGGTCACTTGAATTGGTTAATAGGTTGATAATGACTTGAATTCGTTTGAGGTAAACGAAATTGGGACGGGAGTTGAAAGTTGATAAAGTGCATATTGTCATTTTGATTCATTAATATTAATTAAACTTGATAGTATCATGATAGGTCGATTGTTTTAGGCAAACATAGGTTGGGTAGGCAAAGTTTATAATTTGTGGCTTTGGTTGGATGTTGGAAATTCCGTGGAATGTTTGAAATTTCGTTGAATAGTTTGATTTTCTCACACTAAAAATGTATTCATTTGACCGGGAAATGCCTCGAGGAATTTGTATTGATTTATCCGGGGAATGCCTCGAAGTATTTTGTACCCGGAGGACATTCGTGACGAAGGCCTGAAGCGGCGGGTGGAACTTAGTTTAGGATTAGTTTAGAATAGAATAGGTTTACATTTTTGCATTTCTCATTATTCGGGATTGTATAATTAGACTCAACACTACATTTTGAATTTGTTTTGTTTCGTGTGTTTGATTGGTTGTTTTATGTGTTTTGTGTGGTTTATACATTTGTAATGTCAAATTAACCGATATGCTCACCAAGCGATCGTGGTCGAACCACGAGATCGAGGGGTACCTAACACCTTCCCCTCGGTCAACAGAATTCCTTAGCCGGAATCTCTGTTCGCAAACCAGTTAAAGAGTCAAATGGTTTTGAAATGGATTTCCCAATGGTTATTTGGCACACCAGATTATGCCAAGTGGCGACTCTGAATAAAAAATGTAAATAGTCCTTTTTTGAAACAAATTTTTAATCTTTTGTCACTTAATAAAAACCCTTTCAAAACCTTAAAACATGAATCTTTCGGTTGAAAATGGGTGTGACAATGACTGACGATGAGTGATCAATGATTGGGCAGGTATCTGTACGAAAATCTTGAAATTGCAAATATTGCTTCTAATCAACGATCGTTGGGTTTATGGAATAGAGAAATGAACTTGGAGTCGCCTGAGCTGCTGTAATGTACTTTCCAAAGTGGTTTTGAGTAATGTGAGTGATTTAAAGCTTTTTAACAATGGTGAAAAGTGTATTTGAGAAGATAACAAACAAATGGGGTAACAATGGATACAATGGACAAGATTATGATGTTTGTGGACTGATTTAGAGCTGATCACCGAAAAAATGGTCAGAATCGAAGCTTGTTTGAGGGAAATGGAAACTTCTATTTTAAGCTATTGGATTTATTTTTTAATTATTTTTTGAAACCCAATATATTTTATATATAATGGTGGATGATGGAGTGGGTTGAAGTGTACTATTAGAAACTTGTGGGTGAATTTGTTAAGTTGAAAATATTAAGTTAAAGTGAGTTATTACAAAACTTGTGGATGAATTTGTTGAGTTGGAAAAGTTATTGATGATGTGGATTAAAGTGGGCATATGATAAATTTTTAAAAACTTGTGTCTATTTGATAAAATAGTTTTTAAAATTGCCTTTTTGACAGCAAACCCCCACTAATTATGCCCATACCTTGAGAAAGAGAAAAAAAAATCCTCACAAAATATGACATAGTGCAGAATTTGGTGGTCCAAGGCATAGTCGGAGCCATATTAGGCGAAGGATAACGGTCCAGTGTATATTCTTCGCCAAAAAATTATGTGATATACAAATATTAAATGTTAGCAATATATTATGCGCATATATCTAATTTTGCATATCCTTAACATACACAACTAAAAGAAAAATTTAATTTACACATCCTTCGCCAAATTCGTGGCTCGACCACTCAGTCACTCCAAGGAATATGGAATTCCAATGGCTAGAAGGGCCAAAGGAAGAGAGCTAATTATAGGGAAAGAAATGAGGCTTTTTTGGAATCAGAAAGTACCCAAGACCTCAAGAACTTAGCAAACAAATTATGAGACAGAGCAAATATAGAATCCTGAATTATATATATAGAAAGCCAAACTATAAAGATGAAATACATGGCTAGAATGTATAGTTAGTAGTTAGAAGTTTCCATGCTTTTTGGACTCTAATTAATTGTTGCAGTTTCCTTTGTTCTTGTTTGTGTTATTAATAAGGAGTGATCCAAGTAGTTATACAAGAAAAAAGTCAAAGTCTAACAGGACTATCGATAGCTACGATGTTCGGCATGATGGCCAAAGACTGAAACCAACAAACAAAAAAAAGGACATTACTTCGTTCCAATTTATTTGTCTTACTCTATTTTTTAATTCATTTTAACAGAATGTATTAACTTTCCACATAATATGTTCACGACTAGGGGTGAACCTAGCTCAAATTGATGATACTACGACACCCGTTAAACTCGATACAGACTAGGTATACTTATATAAAAAATGTATAAAAATTGATCTAAGATGAAAAAAACCACCCTTAAAATCAAAAAAATAGCTGAGTGTTTTGATTTTTAGGCGGAACCTTAAAGTTTGGGTCATTGGGTGCCAATACATGTGTTCGAACCTTCCGCAAATCCTCAATGCCTAAATTCTGGATCTACCACCGTTCACGACCACAATCTCTTTCGATACACCTGTGTTTCATTCTTTGTCTTGTTTCACTAAACCTTGCTTCTTATTCCACGGAAGACTTTTTGACCCCGGATTTTCTTTCATCATCGTCTCGGCGGCAGGTCTAGCCCGCCTTCCACTTGGTTCCAAGGAAGGTGTTAGCCCAGCTGGAGCACCTTAGTTTACATCATTGAAGACAAGATTTGAGTAGTGTTTAGACTTATGCTCCAACTCATTTCATAAGAGACACAGTCTCAGTTGTTGTCAATCCTTCTTTAACGGGCCTTCCTTGCATTATGTATTAACAGGATATCCCGCGTTTGGTACCTAAATTCTATATACAACGCGGAGGCAGGAATTCATGGGAGTCTATCGGAGATTCTTCCTTCTTTTTTCCGGGCATAGTACGCCATGGTTTGGATAATGAGATAGTTTCGAGAGATGCTTTGGCTTTTTCTCTTTCCTCTGCTTGTATCATCAAATAATATTTAGGTACATACCTTTAGTTTACGCCTTTTTGAGTCGGGGATCTATCGAAAATAGCCTCTCTACCTCAACTATGAGGTAGTGGTATGGACTGCATGTACTTACCTTGGAATCTCATTTGACAAGAATATACTAAGTATGTTATGATTGTCGTACCTTCAATTTACGGCTGCAAAATAAAAAAAAAAAAAGTCACTTTCTTATGCTTTATGCCGAGTCAAATCAGACAAATAAATTGAAATCGATTAAGGATATGATCAATGGGTACACGTTACTGTGGACTGTGCCGCAATATGGTCGGAGAAGAAATTAGTTTACTCGTTTCCTAATACTTTGTTGTGGTTGGTCAGCATGTCAAAATGACTACTGACTTGTCAAGCTATTTACTTTTCATTTTTTGTACGCACTATGTTTCATATTACACCCTTTAAGCTTAAAAACTTAAGCGTCTATTAAGTAGTTAAATTAAATATATAAAATAATAAGAAGAGGTTGTTCAGAGAGAAATCATTCTTCACTTTTAATTTGGAGATTATGAGTTCAAAGTCACTAAGTGAACAAAAACAATGGGAGCTTATATATAGGGGAGATAAAAGGAAAAAGTTAAAACACAAAATATATCAACTCATTTAATCAGACTCATCAATCTCGATTTCTGAACGTGCCTGATTTTTCTTTTATGATCGTTGTATCTGGACTAGTTTGTGCAAACCTCGATAATTTTATAGGACATATGTCTCCTCCCATCTGCAACAAGTATCAGGTAACTCTGTCCACCAAGGCTAAGACAGACATGAAGATATAACCTAATATTTTTGTCTCTACTAAGCATGTCCGAGATTTTATACAACTTATTGAGGTTAATGGATCTAATCAAAGGAGGTGACATATTTTAAAGTAGCCGAATGAGTGCTTGAGAATATGTACATAAGCTTTTCAAAAATTTTAAGTCTAACATGTCTAATATGAACATTACTTTATCATATGTTCAAGGGCGCAATCAAAACATATCGTAATTTGAGTGTCTAAAAAAACTTATGAACAAATTTAAGAAGCGATCAACACATATTCAACCTTAAAAATCATCCAGATAATATATATATACATACACACACTTAAAATGTGTAATCTAGGATTTTGAAAATACTAATTAGATACAATACCTCCTACAACAGGTTAAAATTACATAATAATGTAAAAAATATATTTATACTAACTATATATTCCTTAAACAATCTGTATTTTATGACACTATTTCCTTTTCGATCTAATAATAATTTGTCATATTAAAAGGCTCATTCGAACTCATTTAACTCAAACCTTTTACTTTCATCTCTAATTACATATTATCATGATCATACAAATGTGTCGCTGTCATCATGACAAATTAATGACTATTAATTTCAAAAGTGTTTTTCATATGTACCAAAAAAATCAATTCTTTTTTCCTCCTTATTTAGAATTCGTTTCCGAACACCATAATTATTTAAAAAAAAAAAAATACTGCAAACATAAGTCCTCGAAAGCATGATAAGTCATTAAGGATAAAATGAGATAAAATTTAAAAGATTTTTTAATATGACAAATTATTATTCGATCTCAGATAAAAATGAAATAATGGCATACATATTATATGTGTAGTATTGAATCGAAAATACTACTAGTTAGGCATACGTATTAGATGAGAAAAAAAATTTCAGCATAAGTAACACAAATAATATTACTAATAAAATCATTATTAATATATCATATTTTCCACAATTCTTACATACACTATCAAATGACTCCATGATTTTTGACACAAGATCTAATTCACGCCTAGGGATCAAATGAAATTGGTACACCGTACATGACGGTTCTTTTTATGTGGGGCCAAAGGAAGAGAGCTAATTATAGGGGGTGGAAATGAGGCTTTTTTGGAATCAGAAAGTACCCAAGACCTCAAGAACTTAGCAAACAAATTATGAGATAGAGCAAATATAGAATACTGAATTATATATATAGAAAGCCAAACTATAAAGATGAAATACATGGCTAGAATGTATTATTAGTAGTTAGAAGTTTCCATGCTTTTTGGACCCTAATTAATTGTTGCAATTTCCTTTGTTCTTGTTTGTGTAATTAATAAGGAGTGGTTCAAGTAGTTATACAAGAAAAAAGTCAAAAGTCTAATAGGAGTATTGATAGCTACAATGCACGCGTGATAGTCAAAGGTTTCAACAAACAAACAAAAAAAGATATTACTTTGTTTCAATTTGTTTCTCTTTATTTGTTATTCCATTTTAGAAGAATGTATAAACTTTTCACATGATATGTTCACAACTAGGGACGGACCTAGGTTCAAATTGATGGTGGCTAACATCTTTTAAATTCGATGCAGATTAGGTATATTTATATAAGAAATGTGTAAAGATTGATCCAAGATGAAAAAAAATCACCCTCGAAACCAAGAAGATAGCTGTGTGCTTTGATTTTCAGGTGGAATCTGAACGCTTTGGGTGTCAATACATGTGTTCGAACCTTTCGAGAACCCACAACGCCTAAATTTTGGATCTTCCACTGTTCATGATCACAATATCATTAAATAATATTTTGGTACATACCTTTAGTTTATGCCTTTTTGAGCCGGAGAGTGTATCGAAAACAATCTTTCTATCTCACCTCTGAGGTAGTGGTATGGACTGTGTAAATTTATCCTCTCCAGATCTCACTTGATGGGAATATACTGAATATGTTATTGTTGTTGTAACTTTAGTTTATGGCTGCAAATTAAAAAAAAAAAAACAAAAGTCACTTTCGTATACTTCATGCCGAGTCAAATTAAATAAATAAATTGAAATCGATTAAGCACATGATCAATGGGTACACGTTACTGTGGACTGAGCCGCAATATGGCCGGAGAAGAAATATGAGTATATAATATATGCTGTTTAGTTTACTCGTTTATTAATACTTTGTTGTGCTTGGTCAACATGTCAAAATTATTAAGGTCAGTTTTTCTGTAATGATGACTATTGACTTGCCAAGCTATTTACTATTATTTTTTTGTACTTACTATGTTTCACTATTACCCTTTTTGTGCTTAATACCTTAGGGTGTCGTTTGTTTGGAAAATAAGTTATATTAAAATTAGTTCTGTTGAGATTAGTTGTTTTGAAATTAGTTATTTGGATATTATTTTTTTAGTGATTGTTTGGTTTGTAATACTAAAAATGATATGCATTGTATTCTTTCTAAGAATAGATAATTTATTTATAAAAATACTCTTCACCTTATTTAGCTTAATATTTAATGTTAAATTACTTATTTTGCCCTAAATTCTATAAATGTTTGCATCATGGTTCTATATAAATGGGTTCAAAGAAGTTATTTAAGGGCTCAAAGTGGCAAAAGGTAAATAGGAATCCCAACTTTACGATGGTTATGTTTACTTTCTGCACTAAAAATATCTCAGGCTTGGGACCAACTTCCACGATAATAATCTATTAGAGTGCATACCTACTGATTTCACTGTTTTACTCTTTTTGTTGCTTATCAGTGGAACAAGCTAAGTAGCTTACTAACGTGGTTCACTTATATAGAGTAAGTAGGAAGATAGTATTTTTACGTGGAAAACACTCGGTACAAAAAAGGTGTAAAAAATCACGACTTGTACCTCTACAGGATTTAACTCAACTTCACTAAAATTCTTGAGCCTCAACAATCAACAAATTACACGACTCTAACTCCTATTTCTACAATAACACAAATCTTCCAAAGATAAGTGTTCCCAAATCTTCGAGTTCCCTAACTTGAAGACGCAATTCCTAACTCAGTTTATATTTCACTGAGACTAAAATTAAAGCTTATTACAACTCAAAGAACCAACCTATTACACAAAGTCTACAACTAAAGCTCATTACAACTCAAAGAACCAGCCTATTACATAAAGTCTACAACTGTCTAAATAAAGGAACAGGTTCTTCTTCAAGCTAGTGAACGAATTTGTTGATTGATGTTTTTCTTATTAGTGCTTGAGTGAAACTCTTTTGAAAACATTTCTTCTATTTAAGTCAACTCTGATGAATTTAGATAATGTGATCTTCTTTCTTCAATAGGACTCTATCAGTTAGTTACACTCCTTATTGCATTATGTCTCCTTGACTAGGTAGGATTCCTTTATTTGTTCAATCTTCAAGTGTTGTGTTTATCTTACTCTCACCCTCTTTTCTGAACGTGATAAATGTTGACAGCGAATTTACTTGCTTATCCACTCCTGACTTCACACATTATTTTATCATCAGTCTTGCACCCAATTCAATGTTCTTCACATGTGAGGACCAGCATGAATAACATGTTTCATTCACATACGTCAATTATCAAAACTTCATTTCTCTAACATAATCTCATAAAAGATGACGTGATAGAAAAGCATATATAGGCATTAGAGATCGAAAGAAAAACACACCTAAATTGCACCACAGATCAGGCTTGAGAAAGTTAGAAACACACCTAATCCTGAAATAACTTGTTCCCAATTAAACGACCCATGCAGTGAAAAAATATGAATATTGGCGTTGTTGATAGTCTTGGAAATGTCCTGGATCTTGATAGCCATGGGATTCCAATGGCTAGAAGGGGTGAGGGAAGAACTAATTATAGGGCAAGAAAGTAGGGTTTTTAGTAACCAGACCTCAAGTACTTGGCAAATAAGTTATGATAGAGAGCAAATATAGAATCATGAATTATATATAGAGAGAAAGGCAAACTATAAAGATGAAAAACATGGCTAAAAAGTCATATTGAAACAAAGATGTATAGTCACTAGTTGTACGCTAGTTGTTGAAATTTCCTTTGTGTTTGTTTGTGTTATTAATAAGCTGAAGTGATTCAATTGGCTATACAAAAAGTCTAATGGGACTATTGATCGTTACAAGCTCGTTTGGTAGCTAAAAGCTTCAACAAACAAATAAAAAAGGCCGATACTACTTCGTTTTAATTTATTTCTCTTACTTTCTTTTTAGTTCACCTTAAAAGAATGTATCAACTTTACATATGACACGTTAAAGGGCCAATATTTTGGTACATATTTTTAGTTTGCAGCTGGAAGGAGTGTTTTGTTGAGTTATTCGTGCTAGTAGTCGATTGTAGAACTACGTATTGTGTGGTAGTTTTGCTTATATTATTATCTGTTAGTTTTTGCTACCTATTATTTCTTGCACTTATATTGTATGTCTTTTTCTAAACTGTTTTTATAGTAAGCCGTGGATCTATCGAGAAAACTAGTCTCTCTGCCTCATCTTTAAAGTAGTAGCATGAACTGCATGCACTATTATCGAGAAAACTAGTCTCTCTGCCTCATCTTTAAAGTAGTAGCATGAACTGCATGCACTATTTCTCCAGACTCTACTTCGTAGGAATATACTGATTAGATTGTTGTATTTTTAGTTTGCAGCTATGTATTTAACTTTTTTATTATTTAAAATTTTATATCGAATTAAAATCAAACAAATAAATTGAAACTTAAATAAGTATAAAACCAATGGGTACACGTTACTGTGGACTGTGCCGCGATATGGTTGGAGAAGAAATAGGAGTATATAATAAATATACTCGTTTAGTTTACTCGTTTCCTAATACTTTTTTGTGGTTGGACAACATGTCAAAATTGTTAAGGTCTATTTTTCTTTAATGATAAACAAATTGACTTGTCAAGCTATTTACTTTTCATTTTTTGTACTTACTATGTTTCATATTACACCATTTGGGCTTAATAACTTTAGAAGAGTTTAGAGAAAGAAACAATAGAAGTAAGCAAAAGAAGCATATATCGGCGAGATTAGTCATCACTTTGATGCAAAAAGATCATTTGGAGGACGACACCTTGACAGCATCAAAATGAAGCTAATTGACCCAAGACTAACCAGCCAAACCCAACCAGGTAGGGAATGCCTGCAACCAGACCAAACCCTTTTTTTTGTATTTCTGATCAGCGGGGAGTAGGAGGCGAGGAGAAGTAGAACAGCCTGGTGTACCAACAGGGCCAAGCTAAGATATATATATATATATATATGCCCGGCAAGACCGAAAGATGATTATGATGATATTATGAGGATATTGTTGAAAGCTAGCTCAGTTACGTTGGAAGACATATTATAGTAGGTGCATGGTGGGGTACTTCCGAAAGATTATATTATGTTATATATGATAAATAGGAGATCTGGCGGACGGTGGGTGAATAAGAGTTTTCATAGGATAGGGAGTAGTATTTAGTACGGTTCGGTAGGGACAAGACAATATTGTGTTTATTATCAACTGAAAAAACGTTGCTAGAGGACTTATTTTTGCAACTTGTAGTATCTATGGAATGTGGACTTTGTAGTATTTTGGTATTGTGAGTTTATCACTAACTATCAGGTGTTGAGTTTCCGATATGAATTATCATCAATTATTTATTTAAATATATCTTAATTATTAACGGTTTATTTTCCTATACCTGAACGACGGTGACAATTTAGGTAGGAAAAGTGAACAATTGATAGCTGAAGTCATATAAATGTTTTAATAAATAGCTGGTGATAGTTTAGATAAAAAAACTCGCACAACTAATCGTTTAAACAAAGTATGATACACAGGATCCATACTTTGTTCGAAATCATGACGTCCTTAAGGATAAAATGAGATAAAATTTAAAAGATTTTTTTAATATGACAAATTATTATTCGTTCTCAGATAAAAATGAAATAATGGCATACATATTATCTGTATAGTATTGAATCGAAAATACTACTAGTTAAGCATACGTATTATATGAGAAAAAAATTTCAGCATAAGTAACACAAATATTACAAATACAATCATTATTAATATATCATATTTTTCACAATTCTTACATACACTATCAAATGATGACTCCATGATTTTTGACACATGATCTAATTCACGCCTAGGGATCAAATGAAGTTGGTACATGACTGTTCTTTTTATGTGGGGACAATCATGAGAGTTTGAAAAATTTAAATGATTGGAACAGCCTAATTGTTAACCATTTGCTTTTATCATTACATTGAAAATGATAGTGAAAAGCAATATATTTCCTCCGTTTATAATAAATAAATTATTGAATTTTAGCACATAAATTAAGAAAAAAGCATTAAAGACATAAATTTAACATGACTTTTCATTTTTACCCAAAAAAAAAAAAGAAAAAGTTGACCTTGATAATACATTTTCAAAAGTTAATTGGTTGTCAAATCATAAAGATAAATTTGAAAAAAAATTCAACGATTTACTTATTTTGAAATATCAATAAATACTCCAACAATTTACCTATTTCGAAACGGAGGGAGTATATACTTTTACTCGATTACTTGCAATTTATACTAACAATTATAACGCCAAAATTTTGGATCTGGCACCGTTCACGACCTTAATATCATTAAATAATATTTTGATACATACCTTTAATTTACGCCTTTTTGAGCCGGGGGTTTATTAAAAACAATTTCTCTACCTCAATTGTGAGGTAGTGGTATGGACTGCGTGCACTTACCTTTCCCATATCCCATTTGACTGAGTATGTTATTGTTGGTGTACCTTTAGTTTACAGCTGCAAATTCGAAAAAAAAAGAGTCACTTTCTTACATTTTATGTTGAGTCAAATCAGACAAATAAATTGAAATCGATTAAAGATATAATCAATGGGTACTCGTTACTGTGGACTGTGCCGCAATATGGTCGGAGAAGAAATATGCGCTGTTTAGTTTACTCGTTTCTTAATATTTTGTTGGTTGGTCAACATGTCAATAAGTGTTAAGATCTATTTTTCTTTAATGATGAAATCCCAATGATGACTATTGACTTGTCAAGCCATTTACTATTATTTTTTGTACTTACTATGTTTCACTATTACACCTTTTGTGCTTAATACTTTTGAGGGGTAGTTTGGTTGGAAAATAAGTTATATTAAAATTAGTTGTCTTTAGATTAGTTATTTTGAAATTATTTTTAGTGATTGTTTAGTTTGTAATATTAAAAATGATATGCATTGTATTCTTTCTAAGAATAGACAGTTTGTTTGCAAAAATTCTCTTCATCTTATTTAACTTAATATTTCATGTTAAATTACTTATTTTGTCCTAAATTCTATAAATGTTTGCATCATGGTTCTATATAAACTAGGAAAATTAACCGTACTTTGCGCGGTGTTAAAAAATTAATTATTTTATTTGATCAATTTTATATTCACTTTAGGTATATTATCTAATCACAATATTATAACCTGTTATAATTATATTATGAAGAATGTTTTGTTCCATAAAAGAAAAAATAATTAACAATTTAACATTTATTAAATAATGCATAATATATTCTTTATCAATAAATTAAAATATATTCTCTAATAGTAATTTTATTTCATTTCTATTGCGTATTGAATGAAGTTGAGATTTTAATTTGAAATAATATACTTATGTGTGCTTATAAATGCACTAAGATGGTAAGATAAATTTTTTCTCATTATATATATAAAATAATTTCAATAGATAAATCTCTTTAAGTCGTCAACACTATATACTGATTAACTCCATATCACAACTATCTTAATGTGCATATTGCAATTCGCATCATTAAAAAATCATGAAAGTTCATATTATAGAAGTTACATATAAAGAATATACACATGAATACTCACACACATACACCTATTTTTTTCACGTTAATTATGAGAAAATAGATGAAAAAAGAAATACAAAATTAGTATACAATTTTTTAAGCTCTTATTCGATAGACTCTTTGACAAATGATCAACCTTCAAAAGTCTATAAAATTTACAATAATACAAAAATCATGAAAGTTCATATTATAGAAGTTACATATAGAGAACATAGCCATGAACACTCACACGCGCACATACCTATTGCGTTTACGTTAACCCTAAGAAAATGGACGAAAAAAGAAATACAAAATTAGTGTATAATTTTTTAAGCTATTGTTCGATAGCCTTTTTAACAAACGATCAACCTTTCAAAAGTCTATAAAATTTATAATAATAAAAAAATCATGAAAGTTCATATTATAGAAGTTACATATAGAGAACATACCCATGAACACTCACACACGCACATACCTTTGCTTTTACGTTAGCCATAAGAAAATACACGAAAAAAAATGCAAAATTAGTGTAAAAATTTTTTAAGCTCTTGTCCGATAGCCTCTTTGACGAACGATCAACCATCAAATGTCTTCTTAATAAGCTTGAAGTTAATACTATAAATAATAATATAAAGAACACCATTTCAGATATAAAACGAAAAGGATATTCTTGAGTATGGGTCTCATGAAACAAAATATTATGACTTTATATAGATGAAAATGGAGGAACATCATAAGTTATCTTAAATTTTATAATTAAATAATTGGAGGTTATGAATATGAAAATTTAAAAGTCATGAAGTTAATGATATTATTAAGAGTAGAAATTTAATTTATGTTAATTATATATAGATATAAATTTTACTTAATACAAATCAATTACATTAATTATAAAGGAAGACAAAAACAATTAACAAAATATTTAGAGTTTGAAAATAAAAAAAAAATAAAAAATGGTCTTCTCGAACATTAACTAATTGAGGGTTATGAATATGAAAGGTTTAAGAGTTATGGACATTACTAATATTTAAGAGTGGAATTTATGTAATTGAATATATACACTCTTAAGTATATAAATATATTTTTCTGTGAATTTTCATCAATTACGTATTTTCAGTACTCTAAAAGTTTGATTTTTATATAATATATTCTATAAGTGAAACAGTAATTTCATTTTTCTTAAAAGAAAGTAGAGAAAAAGAAAAGATTCCATAAAATTGAATTTATTTTCATGTCTAGTTTTAGTAAGTTTTAAATTTTTTTATTAGTTATATATATAACACAAATCTAATTATATGAATCTCACATTTTTTATCTTATTTTATCCTTTTCATTTCTCTTTAAACTATAAAATGTGAAAAATTAAAAACTACAATTTAACGATCAATAAACAAGTTTCTTATGAATTAAAATTTCATTTAAAAATTATAAACTAATGTTACATTCTCATATTTTATCAAAAGATTTACTAAAATTGATGTACATAATTGCGGAAGGATCCATAGATACTTTCTTAAGTAGCACACGTATATGTTTGCCTTCTTCCTTGGCTTTTACTTTAGAAAATAAACACTTTGGTCTAAACATGCTCATAATAAGTTGACATCACCAACGAAAAAAATCAGAAAAATAGTTAACTAAATTAATATAAACTTTTGAAAATGTTATATTGTGAATTGAAGAGGAAAGAAGAACTACCATACATATAAATATAATTTCTCTCAAAAGAATTTTAAACAGTAATAGTTAGATTCTTGTCATCTCAATATCCTACTTCATTTGTATGTCAACTGATCTTTAAAAGAGTAAAAAAAAAAACTAAGTGTTGAATGAAACAAAAAAAAAGGACAAATAAATTGTTAACTAAAAGTGCTAAGAGCAGTTGGATATGAAATTTAATAAATCGAAAATATTAAAAATATTTTACTTTGAACTATATCTTGGCCAGTGAGACCTTTTTTTGTTGCTATATGCTATGTCTCATACCCCCAGTGAGATGAGGACCAAAAAAACTATCATAATAGTAATCTTTTTATCATCTACAATAAAAAAATTAATAAAATTAAGATAAAGAGAAATACAAGATTGCAAAAAATTAATTAATGGGCACATAACATAAAAGAAAATTGTTCAAATAAAGTAATTCATAACTCTTTAAAAAATATATAAAAATGTACGAAGTTTATTAATAGACTATGCATAGCATAAAAGAAATCTACTCTAAAAAAATAAATAAAGCTTAGAGGAGTGACTTTCGGAATGCAAATACCTTGTAAGAAACAATTAGCATTAGACTTTTTCAAGAAACAATTGTCATTGTTTCACACTATTTAAAGAAAAAATTGTCAATTGGATTTTTCAATGCAAAATTAAATAACTGAAGGTTATGCATATAAAAGGTTTTAGAGTTATGAATTTTATTAATATTAATTAAGAGTGTAATTTATTATGAACATAAAGAGATGTGAGTTATGAAAATGATTTTAAAAATAAAATAATAAAAAAAATGAAAGAAAAACTCCAAAAAAAAAAAAAGAAGAAAAATGATAAATAGAATCTTTGACCAAAGAGAGGTGCCACATAGGCATATCTATAATCCTCCTTTATTACCACTATATATAAGTGTGAGTGGCACCTGAAAGTAGGCAGCTGACGGTCGACATGCCTACTTCGAGCTGTCTGTTTGCTCCGTGATTTTACTATTTCACCTATAATTAATTATTATATGACATTTACGTATTAAAAAATAATAACATTTAATAAAAATATTATAAATATTTATAAAATAAAATAGACATTTATGACATGGTTGTTTCAGTTGCTTCAACTGCAATTTTACTATATGACCCATAATTAATTCTTATAAGTCATCCAAGTATTTAAAAATTAATAATATTTATTCTAAAAAAAAATTATAAATATTTATAAAATAAAATAGATAGTTATGACATGGTTGTTTCAGTTGTTTCAACTGCAATTTTACTAGATAACCCATAATTAATTATTATAAGTCATCCAAGTATTTAAACATTAATAATATTTATTCTAAAAAGGGTAAAATAAACATAAAATGATAAATTAACTATTGATGTTTTAAATTAATTTGACATCTTATATGAGGTCCACTTAAATTTTTTTCATAAGTATTTTTATAGAAATTTTGCTTTACCACTTCTAATTAGTTATTATGAGTCATTCAAGACGTGTCAGTTTTGTTACTTCAATCGTAATATTTGGTTGACTCTCGAAATTATATCAATATCACTTAAATTGAAATAGAAAAGAATATTATAAATCACAATAATTAAAAATTTATATTACTTTTAAAATATAAACTGACTATCAATACAATTACAATTGCTAACAGCTTAAAATAGTAAAGTACAACGGCGAAAAAGTATTATAGATTTACAATAGCTAACAACTTAAAAAATTAAAAAATATATTAAAAATATAACTAATTATTTTATTTATATCACATAAATTGAGATAAAAAATAACATATATTGGATTCGTACTGGCACATGCCTTCCACATCTAGTATATATATATTGAAGGGTTCAAAGTAGTTATTTAAGGGCTCAAAGTTCCAAAAGGTAAATAGGAATCCCAACTTCAAGATGGCTATGTTTACTTTCTGCACTAGAGATATCTCAGGCTTAATTGGGACCAACTTCCACAATAATCATCTCATAAAAGATGACGTGATAGAAAAGCATATAGGCATTAGATATCTAAAGAAAAACACCTAAATTGCACCACAGATCAGTCTTGACAAAGTTAGAAAGCAAACAAGACGTTACTAAACTTGATATATGGAATAAGTTATCCAATATATATTGGATAACTAATTCTGAAATGACTTGTGCCCAATCAAATGACCCATGCAGTGGAAAAAATATGAATATTGGCGTTGTTGACAGTCTTGAAAATGATATTATTATCCTTCAAAACATTTTCCTTCAAGAGTTAGTAATACAATAACTTTAAATACATGCATTAACTTGTTAAATGATACTATTGACTTGTCAAGCTATTTACTATTCATTTTTTTTTACTTGCTATGTTGAATCCGGAATCAAAAAGGCTTTTTTTTTTAAGGGAAAAGGCATCATTTCCACCCCAAACTATACCCGAAAAGTCTAAATCACACCTAAACTATATAAGTGACCCATTACACACCTAAACTATATAAAAGTGATATTATTTCCTCCCCGCGACACCCATGCCCAAGTTTAATGAGTGGAGTGCACTCCACTCGCCCCCTTGTGGTGCCACGTGTCTAATTTAATTTTCCTTTTTTATTAAAACTTGACCCGACCCTATTACTCTTTTAACCATCTATTTAACCCATCCGACCCGACCCAACCTCATTTTATACCCTAACCTGATCAAACCTCTTCATCCAAATGAAAAGTCATCAGATGAGATAAAAAACGTGGTAGATGATTCACCTCTCTTCACTCTTTCAATTTTTTATCAAATTTAAACTCGATAGAAGAGATAAACAATAATTTGCTCTGATAAACAATATTTTGCTCTGTTTCTCATTGTTGACAAGTAAAAATTATTTTTTATCTCTTTTCAGTTCAAGTTGATTTGGTTGATTTCAACGGAGGTGGTACGATCTAGGATAAACACTTAAGGTTACGATCTTTTATGTAGGAACTACTGATTTTCAGTTCAAAGGTTAGTTTTCATTCCTAAATATAGTAGATCTAGGATTTATTTTCGTTCCTAAATTAGATCTACGGTTTTTTGAGTTAGGGTTTTTCCGTCTTTAATTTGTCCAAATTAACGTTTTATTTTTATTTAGATGCTCAATATGTGATAATATAACCCTTGACATTTATAATTGTTTGATTTTACTAGGGTTTTGACTAGGGTTTTTAATTAGGGTTTATGAATTAGGGGTTTTTGTTTTCTTTAATTTATCTTGAAAACTGATCTGTTATAGTTTGTTTATGTGCTTCAATCTGTAACAATATGAGCTGTGAGGTTCAATATGTGATAAATAACGTGTGATACTTATAATTGTTGCATAAATACTATAATTTTTTTTGTGTACTGTGAGACTTGTATCTTTTTTATTTTTGTGTATTATGAGACTTGTATCTTTATTGTGTTTTTGTGGTCAATGATTTTAGATTTATAAAATGAATTTTGAACTGATCACTTTGAGATTTTACCATGGTGGAGAACTTAATATGGGTAAGCTGAAGGGGAAAAAAGGAAAAAGATATGAGGGTGGACAAGTTACTAAATTTTTGAATGTTGATATAGATAGGTTGTCTTTATTTGAATTTAGGGATTATGTAAGGTATTTAGGGCATATTCCCAAACAATGCGTATTATATGTTAGACTGCCCAAATGTTCTAAATTAAAAGAAATTAGGTCAGACAAGGACACACTTGACATTTCAAAGAAATTGGGTAATGGGCAAGTTTTGGAAGCTTTTGTGCGTCACATGATTGGTGAACCTGAGGTGGCCCCACTTTTGAAATTTGTAAGTGATGGAGAATGGAATGTGGAGGGGACAAGTGGTGTGTCTTTTAATAAAGACATTGAAAATGACATTGAAAGTGTTGACAGGGCATCTAAAAATAGTGAAGATGCCCCTCCTTTTAACCAACCTATTGCTCATACTTCTTCTCTTCCTACTGACCAACCTACTGCTCATGTCTCTTCTCCTATAGCCGCTACTCCTAGTAGTTATACTGTTTCTCCTAGTAGTTCTATTGTTGCTCCTACTAATTCTACTGCTGCACCTTTTGAATCTGTTGTAGATTCAGATGTAGAATTTATTGATGGAGGTATAGAGATTGGGAGTGATGTAGATGAAGAGTTAAGAGGTTTTAGGGAAGAAAAGAGGAAAAAAAAAAGAGAGGAGCGAGACGAGTAATTCCTGAACATATTAAATTAGGAACTGGAAGAAAGTGACCAGATATTGGCTATGATGAATTTGCAGGTGGTGATAGAAATTGTTTGGAGGGAAAGTTAGCTGGTGATGAACCTTTTTACCCATCTGATAAAGCTGCCAGCTTTGAAACTGATTCAGATGATGTAATAGATGAAGAAGATGAAGTTGAACAGGTTGAACACAGACATAAAGCTAGAAGGAGGAAAAAAGTTAAGAGATTTGCATATAATTCAGACTGTCAGAAAGTTGTGTGGTAGTTAGGACTTGTTTTTGAAAGTGTTAATGAATTTAGAGCTGCTGTTACTAAATATGATGTTGCTGAACATGTTGCAATTGAGAAATGTATTAATGAACCTACAAGGATAAGGGTTAGGTGTACAACTGGTTGTCATGGCTTCTTTATTCTACCATTGATTCTAGGTCTATGAACTTTGTTGTGAAAACCTATAATTCAGTTTATAAGTGTGATCCTATCAATAGTAACATACTTTGTAATACCAAGTTCTTAGCTAGCCAGTTCAATGAAAGGATAAAGGAACAACCAAATATTAGAATTTTTGAGTTTCAGCTGCTTATTAAGAAGGAGCTGGATTTACATGTCGGGAGAACAGTGTGTAGGAAAGCTAAAAATAAGGTTATTGCAGAACTGATGGGTGACTATAATTTGGAATTTGAGAGAATTTTAGATTATAGGGATGAGTTGTTAAGATCAAATCCAGGTAGTACATGTATAGTGAAGCTTCATGATGAAACATTTGAAGATGGTAGAAAAATGTTTCAAGATTTCTACATATGTTTTGATGCAATGAAGAAGTCCTTCCTAACTGGTTGTAGGAAGTGCATTGGTTTGGATGGATGTTTTTTAAAAGGAGTGACAAAAGGGTAGTTATTAGTTGATGTGTGTAAAGATGGTAACAATCAAATGTTGCCACTGGCATGGGCAGTGGTTGAGATTGAAAACAAGACCACTTGGAGTTGGTTTATCAAGATTGTAAAAGAAGATCTTCAGCTAGGAAATGGGATAGATCTGACAGTGATAACAAACATGCAAAAGGTAAAGAAATGTTGTTTTTGCTTCTGTTTCTGTTTATATTGTATCTGTTTCTGTTTCTGTTTATGTTGTAACTATTTCTGTTTCTGTTTCTGTTTTTGTTGTAGGGATTAAAAATTGTTGTAACTGAATATTTACCAAATGTTGAACATAGAATGTGTGCAAGGCATGTCCTTGTAAACTGGTCAAAAGATGCTCAATGTAGAGGTATTGAGAAGAAAAAATATTTTTGGAGGTGTACAAGATCTACCTTTGAGGCTGAGCTTATGGACAACATTAGCTCTATGAAGATGTTAGGGGGAGAAGGAATACTAGATAAGTTGATGTATTTTAACCCAGAGAGATGGAGCAAGGTTTACTTTAGCTTTGGAACAAAGTGTGATGTTGTAGACAACAACATGGCAGAGTGTTTTAATGCATGGATTTTAGGAGCTAGGCATAAGACTATAGTTACAATATTATAGGAGATAAGGGTAAAAATAATGAAAAGAGTGGGACAGATGAGGGATTTTTGTGAAACTTGGATCAGTGACATTTCTCCAATGTCTATAAAAGTGTTAAATGATAATACAACAAGGTCTATGAAGTGCAGCATAGAATGAAATTCTGATACAGGGTATGAGGTGTTTGATAGAGGATATAGGCATATTGTGGATCTTGCTAGAGAATATTGCAGTTGTAGAACATGAATGTTGAAGGGCATACCGTGTCCTCATGCAGTGGCTGCTCTTCACCACAAAAAATTGGAACCAATAAACTACATCTCTCACTGGTACAATAGAGAAACTTACATGAACACATATAGTTTCTTCATTCAACCAGTTTTGAATATGAAGATGTGGCCACAATCATAAAATATCTCTGTTATGCCACCTCCTGTTAAGAAGCTGTCAGGTAGGCCTGGAAAGAATAAGAAGAAAGAAGAAGGTGAAACCAAAAAGAAAACTTGAAAGTTGTCCAAGAGGGGGATTGAGATTTCATGTAGCACTTGCCATAGCAAGGGTCACAATAAAAGAAGATGTCTAACAGGTGCACCTGCTGCTGGCACTAATGAAAATCCTGGCCCAAGTCCATCTGCTGGTGCAGACCCAAGTGCAGGTCCAAGTGCAGTCCTAAGTGTAGTACCTACTGTTGGAAAAGGAAGAGGTTTAACTAGAAGGGGAAGGGGTAGACCACCAAAAAATTCTACAGAAAAGGTATTTTATTTAATTTGATAGTGTTGTGAACTAATTATGCTTACCTTATACTAAATATCTTCTTTTCTTTATTTTTAGTGTGCTGACAGATCAAGAATAGTTGGAATGGGATTACTTCACACACAAAGTGGATGCACAATTCTTAATGTAAGTTTACTACTACATTCTCTATCTAAATTTTATTTACTACAATTTCATTTACTAAAGTTGACACTTTTTTCATTTGAGCAGCCGGGAATGCCTAGTGAAAGATTCAAAACTGCCAAGTCTTCAGCATTTGTGACAGTAAAACTCAGATATACACCAAAAACTAGTGTAAAATGGGAAGAAAATAAAGCTATGACCTCCAGGCAACTACAAGAAATGAGAGGCAGAAAACAAATGCAAATAAGGTCCAAGATTGCACACTTAAGTCAAGAAAGCTCCAATATTCAATCTCTATGAGAAGTTGGTGTAGATTACATTTAACACTGTATAAAGCTTGGCAGTTGTGACTGCATTTAAGACTGTTTTTTATAAATCACTGATGTTGGCAGCTGGGACTGCATTTAAGACTATTTTTTGGTAGTTCACTGATGTTGGCGGCTGTGACTGCTTTAAGAACAATCTATTAGTGGCAACTTTGACTGCATTTTGTAACTGTAATTAGTTTAACAATACTGATCTTTTTGTAAATGTATTTGGCTGCAAGATGTAATTGATACTCATTTTTGGTTAATGATTGTGCAGTTGTAAGTTCATTGTTGCTGAAATTTGTGTTTTTGCTTTTGCACTAGTTGTGGCTGTATTTATTAGTGTTAAATTTGTGTTGTGATATTGAAATTTGTGTTTGTGCTTGTACAACAGCTGTGATTGCATTTAGTGTTGTTATGTATACAAATTGCAACTCAAAGAACCACTGAAAACAAAGCCAAAATTGTTAAGTTCAACCGTACAATTTCATTATACAACAATTTAATTACACAAACTGACAGTTTTGTCAAAGGTAACACCTAATAATTGATACAAATTTTAGCCCCCTAAAACATAACAAAAACAAAGCAACTTAGTTTAGGGTAGCCTTCTTGGAGCTCCTTTCAAGAACATGAATTGAAATAGAAAACTAACACCCAAAATACATACACAAATGAGAGTAGTCCATAGTTGTTTTTCCCTTTTCTTGGACTTAGCCAACTTGATCTTTCATTTCTTCTCATTTGCCTTCATCATCTTCAAATCATCCTGAAAATTGTCCATTTGCAATTCTATTTTGTTAATGTCTATTTTGCTCTCCATAGATTTGGTTGTCCTAGTAGTCTTGTCATCAACTATTTTGTGTTCACAAAATGCACAATTTGCCGAAGATTCAACTATTTTCTCAAGCTCCCCAATTCTTCCCAACAATTTAGGAATAACAAATTTCGATCGTTCATCAATAGAATCATCCTTCCAAAGTCAAAAATCGCATGATCTAGCATTCTAAAATGAAAGCGATTAGATTCTTATACACTATTCAAGATCAATGTTTGAAGGAAAAATTCACTTACTCCATAGTAAGGACAAGTCCAATATCGTCTACCCGGATTTCTTGAGGTCCATGAAGTCATCAAAGGCAAAAAATGTCCATGTTTACATCGAACCTCGACCAACTCGTGATCTTCTTCTTCCTTACAAAGTCTACTCAAACTTATCTTAGTCATTAAAGTACCTTGATTAAGAAAACAAGGTTTAAGAGAGGTTGAACAACATTTGAGGGAAGAAAAAATTATGAAAATGGCAACAAAATTGAGACAAAATAATCATCAATATAGCAAGAAATGGAAGGACTAGAAAGATTTAGTTACCAATTCTTCAAACAAATGCTCTTCAATTTCGATTTTGAGAGATAAAATTGGGAATTAGGGTTTCCTTTTGAGCCCCAAATTGGCTTTAAATAAGAATAGATCCGTTTCATATTAAAGAGATATACTTTTAGCCGTTTAAGTTTGTCATTGAATAGGCTGGACGCGCTTACACCAAGTGTAACATACGCGCCTAAGAATGGGTGTCGCGGGGAGGAAATAATATCACTTTTATATAGTTTAGGTGTGTAATGGGTTACTTGTATAGTTTAGATGTGACTTAGACTTTTCGGGTATAGTTTAGGGTGAAAACGATGTCTTTTCCCTTTTTTTAATCAAAAATACTAAAAAGGACAATTAATGTCGAAAAAAATTATGAGGGACAAATCCTTGTGAAGTCAACGACTTATAAGTCACCGACTTATAAGTCACCTTGCCACAACGACTTACAAGTGCACCAGCGACATATAAGTCACCTAAGCATCAACTCCTTCCAAGAAGGAGAGGACATACAACTTTGAGGAAGAAATTCAAAGTGAATTGTGGGACCCACCGTAGGATATCAATTCTCCCACTCACTTTTCTTCTTCTCTCCTTGAGAGTTAATTTTCAAATACTTTTCTCTTGTCAAAATTATTGTCACTTTTAATTTTTTATGATTTAGTTTGATTAAATTTTAAAGTTAAATTAGATTAGATTAATTAAATGTTCTAACATTAAAATTTAGATATTCAAACGATATACGAAAAGTATTATAAATTGTTGTTTTTTCCATATCAACATAATAAAAAAAAATGTACCTTAAAATATTGGTTAAAGTTTATATAGTTTAACTCTCGCAAAGAAAATTGTGACAATTATTTTGGAAATGAGGGTGTATCTATTTGACTATAAACTTTGAACATTTGATAGTTTTGTGACTTTTGCTCACAAAATTTTATTTATTTTTCAAATAAAATGTATGTACAAAGTCTAAAAACAACTTTAAATTTTTAAGTTTCAATTTCAAAGTCTATGATCAAATCAAGTTTTATTTTTTGTGATTGACTGAGAATTGAGATAACCACAAATTATGTAGTGACTTCAAGAGTCCTATGAAACTATGAAAGTGGACTTGCGCTTGATTTGAGACAATGGTCATAATCCTCAACACTAATTAAACCCATCCTTTAATTTGTAAAAAATTGGTTCACGTAATTTCAAAGTAAATACATGTACAAGTCACTGTAGGTACCGCGACTTGTAAGTCGCTAGGGCCAAACGTTTTGTCCTCTTTTATTTTTTTCGAAATCAAATGCCCCTTCTGATATTTTTTATAAAAAAAGCCCTTTGGGCTCCGAACTCATATAATCTACACCACGCAAAAGAAAAGAGTTGTCCCTTAATTTTCAGATCAGAAGAAAAAAGTTTTAAACAAGAAAAAAAAATGGCTATAACAAATTTTGCAAGATGAAAAATATCTCCTTCGAGATACTCTTGGTGCTACTTGTTAATGTTGGTTGTTTTTCCTTCTAACCCTTGAAAAGAGAGTTTATGAGAAAGGGTATTTTGATAAACAAACTTCTTTTTATAAAAGTTATGTAAATATATATTATCTTTAATACATCAAATCAAACGTCATACAAAAAATAATGTATGCATAACTAATACAAGTATTACTAATACTTGAATTAATAATGCAAGCATTACTAATACACCTTATTCAACATTATTTTTATACACTCTACTAAACGACTCCTCTATTTATTATTAAGATGTTTATTACTAATACATGTAAATTCATGATATTAGTAATGTAATGGATTCTAATGCATGCTAATAATGCAAGCATTAGCATAATTGTAAATATTTTCACATTTTTCTACCATGTTTTATGAAAGATAATTTGTAAACAAATATTTTTTAAAGAAACTATGCAATTCATGTAATATTTAATATGAGAAAAGTATATCCAAACCACCCTGAACTATACAAAAAAAGTCACTTACACACATGCATAAATTAATGTGGCGACCTATTACACACCTATTCTTCACAACATAAAATTTAATTTCACCCTAAAACTGACGTGAAAATAATATTAAGTTTATAAAAATAAAAGCGCTCTAGAGGAAAAAAAAAACCAAAATTCTTTAAACTCCTCTGCCCACCTCCACGCACACTCTCTCTTCTTCACTCATCTTTAATTTTTTTTCTCTCTCACTCTTCCTTTCTTCTTCATCACAATCACTCCTCCTTTACTATGGTTGATGAAAATGATTTTTCCATGATAGTTTTTGGAGAGAAAATAGAAAAGATTGAGGATAGCATCGTCCACGGTCAAAAAATTTTTTGGTGAGACGTTTGAGATTAATCAAATTTTATTGCTCCCATGTTAAATATCAATTTTTCAATTTATTTTTGTATTTCTGTTCTTTCTCTGTAATAGTTTATGAATTTTGCTCAAAATTCAATCTTGTAACACTTTTTTGTAGATCTATCTTCTCTCTATAATTTTTTTTTTTCAATTTTGCTCAATCAATAATTGTAGACACATAATTTCGTCCCTCCTCGATGTCGTTTTACACATTTTTACCTTATCCTACCGTGTACCATCACCCGTGTGATAATCCCTCCACAAATAACAAAAATAACAATCCCCTAACTAATTTTGTCTTATCCTAATATTCTAACAACCCAACCAACCAAAAATTGACAACTCATCCTAACAACCTACCCAATCAAAATAAAACACATCACACCTACCCCCTACCCCATGTGACCCCACCTACCCTACCTCACTACCCCACCCTCACCTCATATAAACACACAAAGGGACATATTCAGGGGATATTTTTTTTTGATAAAAAAGCAGAGGATTCCATTAATCAAAAAAAAGGGAAAAGGGTTTCATCTCCACTGACCATCGGCTTCTTCATGGTCACTCACACCCACAACATTAACAAACAATAAGGAACCCACACAGAGGACTCCATTTTGGATTGGCTTTTCTTCTTCACTAGAATTTCGACTCAACACCCACAGATTACCATTTTCATCAGCCTCCACCTCCCTCTCTCACCTGTCTCTCTCTCTCTCTCTCACCCAACCTTTTCGTTCTCCTCCTTCCCCATTCCATCACAACCTCGTCGCCACCAGCACCGTCATTTCCCTCACTTCTCCATCCCCGTTCCACTTCTTCCGTCCATATCTACAGCAACCACCGGTAAAACAGCTGCCTCCAGTCATGGAGCCACGACTCTCCTCTGTCAATGCCTAGATCTACCAGCGTCGGTCATCCCCATCGCAACTAGTTCGACCTTCCCAGCCGTTGCTCCATCGGAGAAGGCCTAGCACCTCATCGCTGCTCTGTTGTTGACGCCGTTGAACATCCCCAGCTGGCGGAACAATCAGCTATCTCCTACCACCACTACTCCGATTCGAGTCACCAAAAAACGTTCATCCTCATTACGGATTCTTAAGGATCCGTCCAAGTTCGCCGGAGCTCGGATTGTACAGTTGGTCGCCAAAATCTGACTTTTCCTGTTGGTTTTTCCTACTGTCAGTTCGCCGGAAGTCGGATTGTACGTTTTTTTTTAGTTTTCTGTCGTTGAGTTTGTGGTTTCATCTATTTTGATGTTTTGCCGGCGATGTCAGTCCTCGGAGTTTTTTTTTCGTGTTGAAATCGTATCAACATTTGTGATTTGGATTCCGTATTATGAGTTTTTCTTCACTGGTTTTGGAGCTATCTGGTTATTATTTT